>NW_005187429.1:2605482-2634757 GCF_000239375.1 Pundamilia nyererei
GTTTGTTTGTTTGTTTGTTAATTAGTTAGTTAGTTTATTTGCTTGTTTTAATCAATTTTAAATCATGCTTTTTATTTGTTCTTGTTTCTAATGTCTCTGTAAAGCACTTTGAATCACCTTGTTGTTGAATTGTGCTATACAAATAAACTTGCCTTGCCTTGCCTTGCCTAAAAGGGAGTCTAACCCAATCCCTTTTAAAGTGATCAGTGAAACAGTGCAGCATGATATCATGTAGCCAGTACATGTATACATAGCCCCGCCTTTTTATTTTACGTGTTACAGTCATCAGTCCAATCAGTGTGTTAGCACATTTCTGACACTCGATATGCCCGAGCTTCAAACAGATCATTAAACATTTTCCTGTTGGGGAGATTCAGAAGCTAAATGAAAAAAGTTACCACAGGGCGGAGTAACAGGGTGGCAACAGTTCTGAAAACCACAATTTCCTCTCCCACGCCTCCCAGTACATCACTGTGTCCTCTAGTTTACATTTCAGCCATCACCTGCTGACTACAAAAAGGAGAAGTCAACTTTCAAAATCAAAAAGTGGAGAAAACAGAAGACACTGACAAACGAAATGGGTCATGCTACCCACGGTAATAAGATCCACTTTTTGAGGCCTGTGGTTGTGTTAGTCCTGTGGTTAAAAGGTACAAATGCAGTAAATATAAAAATTTTAAAAAAAATTTTCAGTGGTGAAAACCCCCCCAAATAGATTTATAGATTAAACAAGTTGAAAATATGGTAACACAGTTTCTGAGAACTAGGGTGGGGACGTGGAAGGAAGGTTGGGCAATAGTGTGTAAAATAACATTAGCTCCCTGTTGCAGCTGCATTTCTCAGAGTACAGAATGAACACAAACCACAGCACTAATAAAAAGTGTCACAATTAGGAAGTGGGCTCAGGGTGTATACCAAATCAGAGGATGACAGAAGCGGTCACAGTTTTACACTTGTAGCCTTTCTGCCCTGATGGTCAGGGGAACGGGGGCAGAGCTGGAAACTGTGATGACAGCACATCATCACGCGTGAAAGCCTTTTAAAAACAGACTAAAAATCTCTGCATGTGTGTGTGAGCATGTGTGTATGAAAGCATGCTTTCCCAGAGTCTAGCTTTGCATCAGGTCACTCCAGAATGATGACATCTGCCTTGACTTCACATCTGTCCTTCTCCCTGAAGTATGATCGTGGACTAATAACAGCAACCACGCATGGCCTACTTACAAAACAATATGATCCTGGCACTGTTTTTTTACCTGTTAAATATAAAGACATTTCACATATTTCCTGCAATTCTTCTCATGTGTTATTAATGGACCGAACTTAGCCAAGGAAACGAATTACACAGTGAAGGTAGAATGATTTGTTAATAATGCTGGTTGTCATTTGACATTGATACAAACACCAGAATGATACCTGCCACTGAACACTTTTAAGAAAAAATTCTACAAAACCATTTTTTCCCCATAAATTTGGAAAATAGTACTGCAGTCACAGAACGAGGAAGCTGTAACTTGCCTGCACTGCACTGGAAAGCCATTTTCAAACACATCAGCCGCAGTATACCAACTTTATTTATACAGCGCCAAATCACAACAGCAGTCGCCTCAAGGTGCTTTACATTGTAAGTTAGACCCTACAATAATACGTACAGAGAAAAACCCAGCAATCATATGAGCAAGCACTCAGGGATGCCGCACCCAGCAGTCGGACTGCAGTTAGACCAGATGGACTTCAGTGGATAAACCTGACTTTTTACTGGGTAAGATTAGCTTATCTAATAAAGCGATCGTGGCTCAAGAGTTGGGAGTTCACCTTGTAATCGGTTCGAGCCCCAGCTTGGACAGTCTCGGTCGTTGTGTCCTTGGGCAAGACACTTCACCCGTTGCCTACTGGTGGTGGTCAGAGGGCCCGGTGGCGCCAGTGTCCGGCAGCCTCGCCTCTGTCAGTGCGCCCCAGGGTGGCTGTGGCTGCAATGTAGCTTACCATGACCAGTGTGTGAATGTGTGTGTGAATGGGTGGATGACTGGATGTGTAAAGTGCTTTGGGGTCCTTAAGGACTAGTAAAGCGCTATACAAATACAGGCCATTTACCATTTAAAGCTGATGAGTAGCTAGCTGACATCACCCAAGAAAGCTCAGGATCTCATGTTAACATCTCGCTATGTGATGCCATGGATCAGCTTCAAAGGTCTTGTGACGCTGATGCATCAGTACATGAGAGCAGCCTTAGAAGTAAATCAGACTTACACAGGATTATGAGGGTGGTTGTAATGTTATGGCTGATGTACTCTGATCAAAGCCCTATATATAGCAGATATACAATGGTATCATGTGATTGTAATCTTCAGGTGTTCACCGTAGGCACTGTAAAGGAGCGGAAGAGAGGCGCTTGAATTTAGGAGTTAGCTTAAAAGTCACATTATTCAGATTCCAGATGATCTAAAGTCATCACACATGGGCTAGTCCATAGGTTAGGGTTGTAAATATATATGGTATCATTATTAATACACAATTCTTCACACACTGGCTACACAAAACGCTGAATGCGGCAACAACACTCCCAAAGCTAATCTGAGCACAGCTTGATCAAAATATAAGTAAACAAAACTAATCTGAACAAACTGTGTTCTTGGCACTGAAGCACTGAGATCACAGCTAGGCTGGGACTCCAAAAGTATAACCCAGCCTTGTTATTCACAGTAAGTACATTTAACCCTGCAAAGCCTGAACTATTTCAAACTGAAGTGGTTGTTTGACCTTCTGACATATTAAAAAAAAAGAAAAGGAAATTAAATATCAGTTTGCACATATGAGTTTTAATTTGCAATAACTTTAGATTTTTCACATTTTTTGTATTTGTTTTTTTTAAGGAAAAGGAAGAAGGAGACTCTCCCACAGCAATACAGAGTCACACCGATGCCTTCTTTCCGGTTCATCAGCATTTGAATGTTGCTTCTCATTATTGAAGCCAGCATGCGTTTAAGTAACGCTGGCATCTCGGTCTCTTGCAAGCAAGAACACACACACAATGATGTTAGTCTGGCATCCTTCTGAGGGGAATGGACACTCAATAGCACCACATCCTGACCACCATGAAACCCGGCAGTTCCACCGAGAAGCACAAAGAAGAAACTGTCAGCGCCGTCCAAGCCCGGTGACGTGGGAACCGTGAGCTCACGAGGATGCCAGCTCTTCCTGTTTTTGGCCTTGAGATGCTTCAGCTGGCTCAAAGTTTGACTACTCAGACCGATGCTTTTCTGTGAGAACCTCTCATTCATGTCTCAGTGAAAAGGCAGAAATAATAAGATGGTAGGAGGCGGTTTGCTGTGTGTGGTGTGTTTACTCATTGATCAACTCTGAAAAGAAGAAGTTCTTTAATGCAGCAAGTGACTCCTACAAGGTTATTTGCCGCACCTGAATATCAAAATCGAAGCATGTGTGGAAAGATACGACAACATCTCTTTATTGTAACGGAACATTCATGATATTACATTTTTGAACCATAAAGTCGCTTCATTGTCTATTTTTTCCAAACATGATGCCTTGTGAGTCATCAGAAACAAAAAGAGTCCAACAAGCAGAGGGCGAGGTCAGTGTGAACTTTTCTCTCACTTCTTCTGAATGACAACAAGAACAATAATAACAGCAGCAGCAGCAACAACAGGATATTTGATCGATTTGCTCTTTCCATTATAGAGTGAGGTCAGAGTGCAACGCCCTGGAGAACTGGCTGATATTACTCACTCAGCAGTGAGTGTTTGCTGAGCTTCACCCTGAGCTATGGCTGTACTCAATACTTTTACAGGTTGGTGTATTTATACCAAGGGGCACCTTCTGGAGGACGCAAAGTTAAAGCCATCTGCAGTTCTTTGAATGGCCACTTGGGGATGAGTTGATCCAGAATCAAGGCTTCTCGTGTCTCGTGTGACTTCATGTCGCGCATGTTACTTAATAGTTGTTTGCCTATTTTGTACCTGATATAAAATATATATTCATGTATTCCCTGACTGGTTGGCAGTCAAGGAGGTTTTTTGGCTGTTGCTGGATAAAATCGATGAAACTGGTCTCTAGGCCTTTGCAACTGGGGCTTATTCTTCTTGATGATACATTGTCGCCATGACTGTCATACATTCAATGCAGCATTTTGACAATTCAGTGGTTTAATCAGTTACTAAGTAACTGATTAAAGAAATACTAGAATTTCACGCAGTAGAACTGAAGCACAACCTTCTTGGATGGTCTGAATCAAACAACAAGTCACGATAATAGTCAGAGAATATCCAACAGCACAAACAGTGAACAGATGTCAGCTCAGTGACACTACGTAGTTAGAGATAAGGCCTAGCAAACATAGATGAGCTCCAGCAGCCTTTGTCAGGACACCTTTCAGTCAATGTGGGCTTGCTCTCATCTCCAGCCTCCAGGTGGATGAATTATTCTTACTACAATGTGTCTCTAATCTCTATCTGTGTGTTTGTTTCTTTGTCTGCAAACTCTTCCCAGACAATCATGAATAGAAGGAACAAGTTTGGCACAAAGGTAAATCTTAGGCCCATGGAGGTTATGATGTCATCATTTTGCCTAGCAATCACCATTAGCCAAACAAAAACTGGTGTTCAGTACTGCCTGAAAGTAGCAGTTCAACCTATGAACTCATAAGCAACAATTTTGTGAGATAACACAGCAAACAAGCTCAGGGTTGTTTTCCTGTAGACAGTCAGTTAAGGTGCCCCCTGCTGGCTAATAGAAAGAATACAAGCCTCACTTTTTCTACCCAGAATCTATGTCCATCCTTTAAGTACAGTTTATGCATTTTACTGTTTTTTTTTTAAAAGATTTATAGATGACAAAAACTTGCATGTTAACATTGCATGTCTAAGCTTACAGGCGTCATTATCAAGAACTCAAAATACTGAACTATATTGCATAGGACACAATCTTCATGTGAGCGCCTGTGTTGCCTGTACATTTTCTTCTTTAGGAAACACATTTTACTTTGTTCTTTGCTCCCTCTGTCCCTCACTCTCTCTTTCTTTCTAAAACTCTTTCTCTCTGTGTTCACGAGCAGCCCACGCAGCAGCCCAGCTTGTTGACTTTATTGTGTGAAATTACAGAGAGAGGGCCAACATGACTCCATTTACACGCTCCCTGGTAACCTGTAGAAATAATTATTTTCCTGCAAAGATAGCGCAGAGTGCAGAGAAATGTATGGATGAGAGGGAAAGAAAGAAGAAAGAGGGGAAAAAACAAGCGTGACAGGAGGAGAAAAAGAGGAAAACTGGGATAAAATATGAGCAAGCAGTGAAAGAGAGAGAATCACGTCTAGCTACAGCTGGAACAATGAGCCGAGGCAATATGTAATCCCCTCTGATGTAGTTTGCATCACACCGCCTTCCCGCATCAGTAGCAGCAGAGTTACAGTGGTGAGGAGGCGCGTTGCTATGGAGTGGGAAGATTTTTTAGAGAGTGAGCACCATTATGTATCTGATTGGAGAGAAGAGAGCGGGGAGTGGTGAGGAGTGGGGGTTGAATATCTGGAGGGAGGAAGGGGGAAAACTGGAAGAGAGGGAGGGAGGTCGCAGGGCATGAGGATGGTGAAAGGAGGGAGGATGGGAGGAAAGGAAGCAATAAAGTAAATGCAAGCAGGGCACAGGTGAGGGGCAGAGAGGGGCAAAATGGGGAGGTGGCAACAACAGAATGAAGGAGGAAAGTGCACGAATGAGTCAGGTCACAGAATAACACAATCTGCTTAAGTGGTTTATTTTAATCATCTTCATCATGACTTCAGGCCCATTTAGAGGAAAACAAATTACAGCCTGACAGATAAACTGGCCACAGTGGGTGTGCATGTGCGTGTGTGTCATCATCAGAGGAAAGTAATTTTTCCAGCTTCTGCAATACTCATAAAATCAAACAGCTGATGCGTTGTTGACCTCAGCGCAGTGGCAGAAAAGGGGAACAATGCATTTTAACCTTGACAATAGAAACACACTGCTGAATGGAGAAGAGGTGCAGCCTTTTTGTTGCTTCACTTCCTTCTAAGCTCAAGATAGGAACATACAGCATGGGCCTACTGTATGTTTGCGGTGAGCTAAAGGGAAGCATGCGTATTATCTAACTGTGGAGGCCCCCTACTGCTCAGTACTAGAAACAGTTCAGTGAAAGGGAAAAAAACAAAACAAAAAAATAAACTGGTTCTTGTATAACACTTTTCTACTATATCTGAGGACAAAAGGCGCTTCATACAGCGTTTACACAAGGGTTTCTGACTGCGCTCTGTCTGACACTGATGGCTGCATCGGTTCGGTGTCTTGCCCAAGGACACTTTGACAGACAGAAGCAGGCAGGGATCAAACCACCAACCTTCCAATCAGTAAATGACCTGCTCTACCTCCTGAGCTACAGCCACCCCCAATGTTCTGCTTCCTTTATGAGCAAGAGGTTTATTTATTTAATCACACTGACAAGTGACAAGTTATCTTTTTGTGTTAGAAAGACGGAGAAGTCCAGATGGGATTATTGTGCATTATATGGAATCGAGGTTTAAAGATAGATTTATATAAAGCGCCTTGAGGCGACTTTTGTTGTGATTTGGCGCTATATAAATAAAATTGAATTGAACTGAATTGAATTGAAATTGAAGAAGGAACCTGTGCATGTATAAATCACCAGTCCATAGATTTCTTACTCCTGACTAGGTCTGATTCACTGTCATCCCACAAGTGTTCATAAGTACTTAAAGCCACCAGTGAACAGCAACATTAGTACCCACTACTCCGTCTCCAGTGAACAACTACCCCTCAAAAACAAAGGAAGTGGTACCAGAACATTTTGTGTAAAAAAAATGTGTAAACAATCGCCTTCTACAATTACATGCAATCAACTACCATCAATTACGAGGTGTGGGAGACTAAAAAAACAACAACTTCTAATGTGACAGAGTGAAAAGCTGCATTATCATGATCTGCATATTCATTATAACTGTGGTTCAGCTGCACGAACATAACAAAAAGGCTTCATGAACAATAACCTCTTGTTGTGAGACAGCAGTTCTTAACCACCAGGGAGAACATTATTTCTTCCAGCTGCCTGTTGAAGTCGACATTTGCGTTTCGACTATCAGTACGAACATTATGACCTGTTAGCTGTAGCTTTTTTTTTTTTTAACTTCCCTTTTCCCTCTGTTGCTATTTTAATTTCTGAGCCACAGTCAAAAGGCCGATGAAAGTCGTATATTTTTATCAATACTTTGAAGTAATTCTGTTCTGCTTTACGGAGCTATTTCAAGGCTCATAGGCGTAAAAATGCCATCATGCATTCGAGGCCGCTGCTCTAGATCTTCACATTAACAAATTCTGAGCTAATCAATGCAAAATCCACTCAGCCTTCTCGTAAGAAATAATCTTTAAAGTGCAGGTTTAAAGGGGATGCTGGCAGGCAGTCACATTAAAAGAGAAATTTAAAAAACAAAAAAGACATGAATGAGTTTTCAATACATTATTTTGCTGAGGTTTCTTTGCATTAGGTCGCTTCATGCAATGCAGGTTGTTTTTAAAGTATATGTTACAACTGCAAAGCTGATTAAGAGCAAAATATAAGGAATGCAAGCTCCAAGTATCTTAACAGTATACATAATCACAAGATAAGATAAGATAAGATAAGATAAGATAAGATAAGATAAGATAAGATAAGATAAGATAAGATAAGATAAGATAAGATAAGATAACCTTTATTAGTCCCACACGTGGGAAACCTTATAACTAAAAGTTTAATTCAGATTAAAAATCTCTTTCATGAGTCGCTGAATCCTGGGAGCAGGAGACAATCTCAAACACGACTATCAATGGGTTATAAGCAATAAAATATCAAAGACAAAACAGTTTCAAGCCATGTTTGGTGCCACTTTAAGAGCAATCGCTGTTCTTTACAACTAACTTAAACTCAAAGTGACTGAGAATTTCAGCTCCATCTGTAGATTATTCCAAGAAACAGAGGCAGTATATTTAGAAAGTGATCTGACTGTCGTTGTTCTGATCAAGTGCTTCCTTAGATGCGGGAGGAAAAAAAGATAAAACTAATTTAAGTCCCACTTGAAAAGAAGATTTTTAGTGTGTGGTTTCAAAGCAAATTCTGACCCATAATTACAGCTCAATACTTGAGATATATTTCAGTTTCAGCTCCTTCAGCAGTTAGAAAGGCGAGACACCTGTTTGACATCTGAAAATACCGAATGTCATTTAACTCGACTGACGTGTTCTCAGTAAGTTAAACGGGAGTGAATACCTGCAGGAATCGGTGCTCTGTCTAACCTGAATGTAGTAATGATCATTTTTAAGGCTGACTTTGACTTCTATACATGTTTATCTCAAACAGCAACACCTAAATGTAATCACGTGTTTGCTTTAGTTTCAAACTCCACAAATGTGGCGATGCTTCCTCAACTCCAAGCTCCACGGTGAGACCTTGATGGAAACCTTTGTTGATTTCGTTCATATTTATAAGTCTGACTTTGGTTTTTCATTTCAGGAAAAGGCTGAAAGGGCAGAGTCGAGTTCGGCAGCTTATTTTGAGCAAATCTTTAATAATAATAATCCACTGCAGCAGTTCAGTGCTTTTCATTTTTTAACTTTTCAATTTCCCCTCGGACACGCAGAGCTGAATGTTGCTGATCTAGGGTCGCTGGTTCCATCACGTGTTTGTTCTTATGCTGTTTGCTGTCTCTTTGGTCTCCCTTTGCTTCCCCCACCTCACCCAGACCGCTGCCTGCCTGAGCACTCCTTGTTAAGATGGAGCTATAGAATATTTTCCTGATAAAACGAGTCCTAAGAAGACTGATAAAACCTGTTATAAGAAGTCAACTGTGAAAATATGATTGGTTTTGGTGGCTTTATGAAACACAAATGTACAAATATCATACAACATGAACTCTCAATGATCATCTCAAAGTCTTTCCATCACAACCACTGATTCAAGCTAAGGCTTCAGACTGCTCTTAATACTCCAATACGCCATGTGATGTCAGCACGTGATATGCATAATATGCACACAGAGGCCCCACCCACCTGCTGTTCAAACTGCCTGCAGGGGTTGGCCCCGCCACAAAGAAGGAACTGATGGGCTGCATAAATACTTATTGACTAGCTAGGACCACATCCTCATTGAGGTTTGACTTCATTTCTAGTAGATAATGGCAGTAAGCATCAATTGAGGCTGTGGTTTGGGCCTCAGAGGGTGCTGGTGGTGGCTTCCAGGCTGAACAGATCCCCATGTACTAATGAGAGATGAATTCATTGAAACAGGCAAGGACAGTGAGGGCACAAAAAGAGAGTATGTGGGGTCATATATAGTCAAGAGAATTGCAAGAGGAGGGTATAACGAGTGGTCCCGCTCATGAAATTCAAATAAATTACTTATTTAGTACAGTCCAAGAATCAAATTAATGTAGCTGGAAGTGAGCATGATTAGCCAGTTTAGGTGCAATCGCCATCTCTGGGCATGCACTCCATTTCAGTGGTATGTATGCATGTCACACTATACACACCCATTGCACAACAAGCAACTATTTCTACAAAGGCACAGAAAAGTCTGCAGACGTTCAGCTTTGCAAACAACATGCAAACCGAATAAAACGCCATCAAATCTGCTCAGCCCGGCCACACGGGTGTCGCATTGCATCCTTTTCATTCCTACAATCTGATCTTACACAATCGACACAGATGTTGTTTCAATTAAACATTCACCATCAGGCCTGATCAAACAGACTAGAGCGTTGGCAGACAGCCGTCGCTCACTGTGTCAGACAAGCTTTCCTTCTGATGAGATTTTTAGAGGGAAAGTGAATCGTAGCCATCTGTCATCAAATGCATCAACTATCAGCAAAGAATAACAAGTGTAATGATGTTGTTTGGCCCTTTAAGATAAGACCAACACAAACCAGGAGCGATCTCAGCCTGCAGCCAAGTGAAGATGCTTTTAATATGAATGAATCTTCATACACTTCAGTGCATGTTCTCTCACCCTGGTGCGTTTTCAGCACATGATGCTTAACATTAATCTTATTTGACACCTGCAGTCTGCTTCTTGTTGTTGTTGCGGCAGAGCTGCTGCAACCATGGTGTGAAAATTTAAAATATACATAATTTGCTGATGCTGTGGTGCTGACTTTTAGTTGACTAAAGCTTCTCTTAACCTTTTCTTCCCACCTCAATGACAGATTAGAAAATGAGCGCGGGGCACGCCAGAAGAGGTTTGAGAACCGCTCACTGAGTCACATGACTAATTTAAAATCATCAAGCATGACTAGGCGCACAAGACACATGTGTCTGCAGTCCACCTCATGATGCTCTGAACAGCAGCAGCTCTGTGACAGTCACAACAACTTACACTTGACAACTCATGATGACATCACTGGGAGCTTCTCAGGTTCACAGCAGCACTTAGACAATTACAAAGCAGGTCCAGAAAGCAGATGTTTGTAAAAAAGAAGAAGAAGAAACAAAGGAACAAAAGACATGGATACAAAGACAACATAAACAATGGAAATCAAGACTAAAACTGCTTCCCTGATTGGCCCAAACACACGTTGCACTTACGATTGAAGTGCCTGCGGCAGCCATGAGGCCTCCAAGCTCGGTTACGCATCCAGTTCAGACGTCGAGGCAGTTCCATGATGCCAAACTGGTGCCAGTGTGTAACAGCCACTCATCCATCAAACAGCAGCACCCTGGTTCCTCTGCCCATTCCCAGGTGAGATGCTCCCTCCAGACCATCAGGTGTTCAGAGTACTACCTTAGCAGCCTTGAGCTTTTAATACCAAGAATTCACTTCAGCTGCTGCCTGATCTCCACTCAGCGGGAGAGAGAGTAGTTTCTGTAGCCGTCATGGTGCTCGGCTACATTTCCCCTCCACTGCTTTATCTTTTATGCATGAGTCAGTGGAACCCAATTCCCGTGGTTCTGGGGAGGAACACTCAGGCCTCTTCCCCCCAGCCAGGAGCACCTATCGACGGGCAGCATCTGAAGCACAGAGCGCACACCCCGTTGAAATGCGATGCCTCTGCACTGAGCCTCTAGGGAGGCGATGTGGTTTGGATGGACAGGAGGTGGGGTTTGAGCAGCCACCTGAGGAGACTGGAAGGTAGACAGAGCAGAAAAGATGCCAAGAAACAGTTTCCAGTCCGTAGAAAGATTCAAAAACAAGTGCGAAAGACCAACAATTCTGCTTTTCCTCATTGCTGTTAGTGCTTTTCTAATAAAAACAGGTTCTAGGTCTGAATGACAGTTTAGCTGTGGGCAAAAGGTGACACCAGTAAAATTTTAAAACATAATTTATTTAATAAAATTACTGAGATCAGAAGGAAACTTCTTGAGCTACAAACAGTTAAGGAATAAAACAGTCTAGCACCCCATTTGTGAACACAGAAACAAATGTTTCAGCCGGAGAGGATATCCTTATATTCCTTTAAGTCCCGCCCACCTAAAGGTTCAAGCCTGCTGTTTGCAACAGCAAGCCAATCAGATGTTTGTTATACATTTATATTATATCAATGATGCTTCCACAGATGAGCTGCACTAAAACCCACAGTTAAATTTAAAAAAGGGAGAATAGCCTGAGCTACTAAAATAATGATAATCAATGATGGTGTTATTTTACAGATATTTATTTTTAAATATTTGATTATATAGTATTTAGGTTGGAATCTACTATATAAAACATATACTATATGTAATACTACTTCTTTCAAATTAAATCGTTCTCAGATTTTCTGCTGAAAATTAACTGCCTAAACTTTATCAAAAGCTGATTAGCAAAACACAATCTAACACAAGAACTTCTGGTTTAAAACTACATGACTCTCAAGAGCCTTCTGAGCTAGCAAAAGGAAATGACAGGACTTTAATTTTGTGGTTAGTTGGATAAGTTCACTTTCCAAGAGGTTTCCTTATTTCAGATGGGGTGGGTGAACGCCACAATGATGGTAAATACCCACGCCTTTTTTCAGACTGGTTTACGTGTTGACTCACGTGACCAACAGTGGGTCAACGACCATTAGCACCACGTTCAAGGGTGCTAATGGTCCCCTGCCATGTAGACCTCTACACCATTTGATTATAGAACAGAAGCAAGGATTAGAGACGAAATACCTTTGCAAACTTAATCCAGTTGTCTCTTGTTTTTTCAAACTCTCTGGCGACCATGACCTGGAGAGCTGTGAACCGACGCAAATATTTAAATCATAAATCAATCATCTTGTGTTTAAAGGTTATTTGCTTCCCTTTCCAGACCAGACCATTAACAATTTCACTAGTGAATAACCCCAGGATACTCAGTCCAATGTGATATAAGGAAATGCCTGCAAAGGACCAGTTAAAATACCATTAAAAAAATGTGGATTTTCATACTGATCAGTTGGGAAACTTTTAAAACCTTGATTTTATCAAAGCTGCTAATTTAGCTAAAGGGTAAAGCTACAGATGTAGGGGGTTATGAGAGGATGACCTCAAGTGGCAGTGAGTGCTAGGAGACTTTAGTGTGTTCAGGTCAAACAAAGCAAACGATAAGAACAGCCAGTCACTGAAGTCTGTACCTAACTTTATTCAGATAAAACACACAGCTCACTTTCTGCCTCTGAGTGAGCAAACACGTTTCCAGCCCACTGGAGAAGCTCGTCTGGCAAAATAAATCAGAACAGTGGGAAAAAAAGCAGGTTCTTAAGACACATTCAGCACAAAAGCTTTCAAACACCCAGAAAACACACATTTGGTACCCAATGAAACAACAAATATGTTATAACATTCTTATTTTGCATTTTCTGAGAATAATAGGTTCATTGTATTACAGTATACTGAAATATACATATACAGCTGTTTTTGTGTTTAAACGGCCCACTAGTTTGTTTTAACCGATGACTACTGATCCCAGAAAAGCAAATTAGCACGTGAAGCAACAAACCGTGTGCTCCCGTTAGCTCCTAATCATGTCCAGAGGCTAAGCAGATTTTTTATTTTTATTTTTTTAAATCTAAAGACTGATTATTTCTAGCTAACCAACAACTACTGCCTGTGTTTTTGTGATAGGCAGCTTCAATTTGAAGAAACTAATGAAAGATGACGACTTGAAACACATTTGGCAAACTTTACAGCGACATGTCGGCGACAGTGCTCAAGAACAAATGTGGCGATATCACATCATTAGACCCACCTCACTGAAGGCACGTACAGTCCAGGAACACAAAAAGTACACCACAAAACACCATATAAACACACTACAGCTGTGAATTTTCACTTTACTGCATGATGGTCCAACAATTGATCTGCTCTGTGACAACCGCCCATCTTGGCGATACATTAAAAACTGAAAAAATATATTAAATATTTCATCTGCAATAGAAATCCTTATGTTTGGTTTTTTTTAAAGTGTAACTGAGGTGTGTACCTAAAAAAAACATGAGATTTTTTACTTTTAAATGGATCGTGTGCACGTATATGAAGCAACAAGGTGACAGGTAACAGTACAAACATGAGACACAACACACAGAAGCAGAGACAGACTCTTATATGACACTTTGGAAAGTCTTATGACTTATCAACTGAAGTTTTTTAAGCTACCACTAGGAGGCGCCTGAACTTAAAAAGAGCCCTGAAGATGATGTCAAAGTTCCCACATGCAGCTGTGGTGGATGGAAAGCAGCATGACAGATTTGTAATCATAAATATACAGCAGGACCGCTCCTTAATTACTCTTTTTTTTTAAACCATTTTATATATCGTCTCCTTCAAAATGAAAAATGTATGTGCAAAAACCGTTTGCTCTTCTTTGAGGTCTCAAGTTCAAAAATCAAGATTTTTGGACTAAATTTTCTGCTAAGATATACACTTAGTATAATTGTAATAATACACTGCATTTGTGCTCTTGCCTATAATAAACAGTCTGAGTAAAATCCTGCTCCTTCCTTCTTTATGGCACATGTGTGAGAGAAGAAGAGGAGGAGGAGGAGATCGAGTAGCGTGGTGCGCTCATCTCTGCACCGTCTCCATCCGTCTTTAATAGGTCCAGCGATCATCTCATCTCAGCCCTGATTGTCTGCCGCTCCCAGATTGCTTCATATTGTGTTCGTTCGTCCTCCTTCATCTCCCCGTACAGTACTTTACACTGAGTTTGTCTGTCCATCGATCATTCGATCTTCCCCGGGTCTATGTTGTCCAGATCAATATCTGGCGATGCCACGCAACACATGCACAGTTTCTGGGTGTATAGAGATATCGCATCTGTGTGAAGAGAGAAAAAGAAAAATCAGATGGCTGCTCAAGGGTTGCTAATTAGAAAAATTTGCCTTAAGTGTTACTTGTTTAAACTAGTCCAGTGTTAATAGTATAAAAAAGTAGCATTTCTAAACAGTAAGAGTTTTATAAATGTTGTACTATAGAAGCCTTTAGTGTAGGTGGGTTTTATGCTAAACTGAACTATGAAACACTAATTCCAATCCCTTTACAGACAGCCGTAGCATTTCCATACATTTCTATGGTAGCTATAGGAAATATGAGACTGGTATGCTACTTTAAAGAGTTGTGAGTAATAACCTAACACAGCCACATTCATTCACAGAGCTTTATACTATAGCTGTTGTCATATTACCACGTGCTAGCTTCAATCCTCTACCTTTGTACCTAGATTTAAGTTTCTTGGGGAAATTCTTCCTTTATAAACCAATTGGGAATTTGCAAGGAAGATAAAGGATGCATTTCCCCTCAAAGGGAATAAAAAGCTAGACTGACAGCTTGGCTAGCTTGTTCTAGCCTATGAAAATATGACACTGAGCTCTTGCTGATCTTTCTCAGAGCTAGACCACAAATGTTAAAGGATAAAGCAGTAATAGACAAGTGCTTTAATAAGAAGGCTATCAAATGTGAGTTTCAGAGTTCCCTCAAAGCAAACAAAACCTCTTCTATGATAGGCAGTGCAGTGTTTCTCTTACTGAGCATTTTTCCAAGGAAGGCTGGTCTGGAGCTGCGAGGCAGATGGACACAAATGTAGTAGATCGGTGCCCCAGAAAGTGCCACACCAATCCCCACTAGAGAGTTGACAGTGTCGCTGTAGAGCGGCACCACCACCAGGAATAAGCTGCACAGGCAGTAGACTATTGGGAAGAACAAAGACAGCTACCGAGAGGGAGGAGGAGAAATGGACAAAACAAAAGGATCAGACTGACATGACTTTAAACATTGTCGCAACTCAAAACAAAAGAGGGTGAACAGTACAATACACTCACTGTTGATGGGTAAACGAAAAAAACTTCACAGACCATGAACAACACTTTACACACTATCTTTAATGTATCCATTTACATCTTGTGCTCATTGGTTTATTTGTCTGTTCACAATCTGATGGGGGCTGTGAGCTGGATGATGTGGTTGGGTGGCTGCACCAAGGTGCAGTCGAAGATTATGAGATAAAAAACATTGGCTCACATTCAGAAACAAGATGTTCATACACACAATCTACACTCATCATCCTGCCTAATGCTTTATTTTTATTTTCATTTTTATCTCTGAGCTGACTGCACTAACACGTCTGAGCTAAATTTTACACCTGTTTGTATTTCAAGCTCACTTTGGTTATTAAGAACATTGCATCATTTTTGGTACCTTAACGGGTCGGTGTCGATCAGGATCTTTGATGCGAAGGTAGATCTGGCTGGCTATCGACAGGCCGATGAATAACCAGTAGTTGAAACTGAAGTAGTTGATTAACCGGAAAACATCTGGCACAGTCAAGTACAACAGAGACATGCCACCCTGTGAGAAGACGACCAAAAACAGACACAAATATTACGTTCAAGAGAAATACATTCATGACAAAGATGAAGAACCACAAAGATTTACATTAAAATAAAAAAAACATATTGGGGATACTTGCATTGAAAAGTAGGGCAGGAATCGGGGTGAAACGTTTAATATGGATCATACAAAGCACATTAGGTAGGTGGCCTTCTCTGGAACCAACGAAAAACAACCTGCGAGAGAAAATGACATTTCAATAAGAACTAAAGTCACTGTGCTGCTGATTGGTTAGTTGGCAATAGGACAAACAAAATAAAACAAAAAACCCATACATTTTGGGAAAAACAGAAATGGAGGCCACTAGATTTAGGAGTTTACCTCGAGGCTGCAATGATTGATGAGTTGAGGCCTCCGTAACAGGAAATCGCCACAGAAAGAGGAATCAGCCAACGAGCCCAGCCCAGCACCTCATCTGCAAATGTCTGAGGAAGCAGCCAAAGTGCTTGTAACTCCTTTTCACTTTAGTAAAAATGTGACTCATCAGTGCAGATGTGTGCCACTAATTAAAAGACACGAGAACTAATCCAACAAACTGGCTAATCTGCTTGCGGGAACCCCTGATGTTTCCTGCTACTCCCCTTTGTTTCCTTTTCAAGGGCGGAAGAAAGTGTAAAGCTCACACTGTTACAAATAATCAATGAGTACAAATACTGTCAACAAAAAAACTACACAGATCACAGCAGTTTCACAGGACACTTTGTTAGGAAGGAGAGAAAGAAAAAGTTACCAGCTAGAAAGAGAAGAACAGCAGGAACTGAGAAAGATGTTATACTGTGATGCCACTTTGAAACCTCTGAGTGGATTTTCTTTGTTCATATTGTGACCTGAGCTGTTGCCAAAAGCTTGACTCGACAACGATGTGGCATCACTCATTTTAACCCACTCAAAACCCAAACATGCCTGAGGTGCATTATATTAGTGATATAATCAAGTTTAGGTTCAAACATCATCATGTTTTAGTGTGGCGCTGAGTTGCAAAGTACAACCAGCGCACAATGAGATTCGACATCATTAATCTCCAAAACCTGACTAAACATTTTGCTGCATCTCACAGTTTCATTACAACAGGGCAGAAAACCCCTGGCTTAATGACAGAACATTAGTAAACCATTAGAATAAAAAAAAAAAAGAGATTAGCAAATACCACTGACAAGGACAAATCTTCCTCCTCCCTGCACTAATCACATCATGAGCTCTCCTCCTGTTCCTGTGTGGCGCGCTAACCTCTTTAGCTAAATGAGGTTCCTGTCATCTCGACTCCTACAGTCTTGCATGACCAAGAGGGAGTACCAAAGCCAGATGCGAGAGGCAGTGGCTGTTAGATGGACTCAGAGAGACGACAGTCAAACACAGGAGGGACAGATCACATCCTCCTACCTCTAAGAGGGTGAGCAGAGGCTGTAAATACTGGTATGTGATAGGGCTTGTATGCAGATATGTACACAAAGTGACTCTAGTACAGAGCTTTGGACTCACCACAGCAACAGCTTCACTGTTGAGCACTGTATCTGCGTCCATGACGACATAGTAAGCTATGTTGGTCAAGATATAGATCACTGTGACGATGGGCATTGAAATGGCAATGGACAAGGGGAGATTCCTGCAATGGAAAAATAGGAGGTGGCATCCATTAAGACTGTTAGATTTAAACTACTTAGCAATACAGCAGTGTGAAAACGTGTTTGCCCCCTTCCAGATTTCCTAGTGTTTTGCATATTTGTCACACTTACATGTTTGATGTTTAATATTAGACAAAGATAACCTGATGAAATACAAAATGCAGCTTTTAAATGACGATTTCATTGATTAAGGGACAAATGTTCAATCCAATCCAAACCTCTCTGGTCTCGTGTGAAAAAGTAATTGCCCATCTTGTTAAATTATGAATTAACTGTGATTAACTGCATTTTTTGGAAAGCTGAGTTCAGTTTCACTAAACACACTCAGGCCTGATTATTGGCAGACCTGTTGAATCAGGAAATCACTTAAATAGAACCTGTCTGGCAAGGGCTAATTATGCCACAGCACGCTGGGTCTAAAGAAACGCCTGACAAACAAACATTGACATCCGTCAGTCTGGAAAGGTTACAAAGCCATTTCTAACGCTTTGGGACTCCAATGAACCACATTGAGAGTCATTATACACAAATGTAGAAAACCTGGAACAGTGGAGAACTTTCACCACTGGGAGTAATCGGTAGGGGTGGGCGAATATGCTCGATGTTTCCACGTGCGACGGATAAAATGGTTTTATCGCAACCATCGAGTATGAACTGCAATGGAAATATTAAGCTGTCTGCATGCAATTCACTGTGAGTTTGTTTTTCTCCCACACACTGTGAATGCATCATTAATAACCCCCTCCCAGATTTTCTACCTGGCGCACTGCCCTTAGCATGTGTGTTTATAAACTACCAGATAGGGAAAGATATGAGGACAGTGGGAGTTTCAGATGAGTGAAGGAATGAGACTTTCTGTGGTTTTTGTTTTTGGAGGCTATTTAAACATATCGCGATGTGTATCGTGATACAGCCAAAACAAATTTCGTGACATTAGATATTCCTGCTGACGACTCATCCGGGATTTCACAAAAGAATGATGAGTGGGCCAAAATTCCTCCACAGCGCTGTGAAAGACTCACTGCCAGTTATCGCAAACGCTTAATTTAGGACTGCAGCTATCGATTAGTTTAGTAATCAAGTAATCGCTCAGTTATTCCATCAATCAATCAAGAAATTAGATAAGAAATATTTTTTCTCTTATTATTGAGCAATAACAAATATACACAGGTTTTTTTCAAAATGAACTGTTGATTGCAATTTTTCAATCTGAAAAATGTTATGAAAGCCTCGAAATTAATCTGGTCTTGTCACGGTCCTGGGTCGGTGTCCCAGTGTTTTGAGTTTCTTGTGTCTCTGAGTTTTTGTATTACCGGTATGCTCTTAGTTCTTTGTTGCCCCAGTTTATTCTATAGTCTAGCGTCTTAGTTCGGCTTTCTTGTATTCTGTTTAATTTCTTATATAAAGCAATATAATCAGCATATAAACATTTAAGATGATAAATTTAAACCTCAACACTAGTGAGTTTGCGTTTGGGTGCAATTCCTGCCTGCACACAGCCGAAACACGATAGGTCTAGTACACCCCATGCCCCCCTTTAGATTCACCCCTGCTTCAAGCATCAATAGGATGGCTGCTCTTAGTTAAATTATACAGCTTGCTGTATAATTTAAACATGGTATCAGATTAACAATTAATAATTCACCTGTATATCTTAATACAACTTCTTGAGGCTTACTGCAGATTCTCCACTGTGTAAAGCAAACAGCGATGGATAGAGCAGCTATAAAGTGTGATTTTTTTTCCATGTCAGAGTTTGTCATTACTTTTTCCCAGTAATGGTTTTATTGGCGATTGCAGGAACAGCGCTGCTGTTTTGGTTGCTAGAAACACATCTTCTTTCACTTAACCAGAGCTCACGTCTTGCTAATGGCTTCGTTTGCTCTTCACGGTGTGCAAACAGACTCCAGCTCCTCGTTAAACTGTGCCAGCATCAACATGACTGCTGCTGTCGTGTTACCAATGTTTGCGGGCTGTGTGGACTCAATGTTGTCAGCTTTTTTATTCACATGCTGCTCCTAAATTTGTTTGCATTGCAGGTGTGATTTTAGTCACAAATGTGGATGAAGTGCTCCCACTTCCACGACGACAGCATTGAAGCAAAGAATTTGTGTCGAGAATTTTTTTATAATCGAATTACTCGAATTACTCGAATCATCGCAGCCCTAGCTTGCAGTTGTTGCTGCTAAAGGTGGTCCAAGCTGTTATTAGGTTCAGGGGACAATCACTTCTTCACACAGGCCCATGTAGGTTTGGATTTTTTCCCCACTTAATAATAAACACCTTCATTTAGAAACTGCATTTTGTGTTTACTTGTGTTATCTTTGTCTAATATTTAAATTTATTTGATGATCTAAAATGTGTGAAAAACATACAAAAAAAAAGAGTGCACAGAAATTCAAATGCCTTGTATTTCTGTGTGAAGCACTTTGTGATCTTGGTCTTCAAAGGTGCTATATAAATAAAATGTAACTTTACTTACTTCACAAACACTTTTTTCACACCACTTTATGTATACAAATCGAAAGCACAACCAGGAATAAAGGATTTTAATGATTACTGTAAAACGAGCATTATAAATACAAGATTGCGAACCTCTCTGGGTCCTTGATCTCCTCTGTAATGAAGTTGAGCGTATCCCAGCCAGAGTAAGAGTAGAGTGCTGAATAAAGGGCCAGGGCCATATCACCAGGATTCAGGTTGGAGTCTTTGAAAGAATCCTCAAAGTTCTGGTTAAAACCTACAACAACACAAGGTATACATTATAAATATATCCCATTTTTTTATTTTCATAATAAAGAAATATATTATTCAAATTGTATGGTGGTTTTTTTTTTTAACTTTTCTCACTTAAGGGAGAGAGGAACAGTTCATTTAGCTACACAACACCCTAACCATGCCCACAGTTTAACTTTTAAATGACTTTGATAAATGTATTTTAACAGATTTCATCCAGCTGTATTTGTAATTACTATTATTGTTATCATCAATATTATATAAGCACCATGTTTTGAGCCTTAGAACATATGTTGTCTAAGGACCAATTGGTAGCCTTAATAGATGTTTTCTAAATAGAGACTATTCAGGGATCCTACCTTGTCCCAGCCTAACCAGTCCGGCAATGATGATGACAATTAGAGCAATGACCTTTGCAAAAGTAGAGATGACCTGAAGAATGGCACCCCACTTCACTTTCATGCAGTTCACAAATGTGAGCACACCTGATGGAAAGAAAGAAGCAGTAAAAAACTACAAAAGTAGTAGAAAACTACAGCTCTAGAAAAGCTTGCAGCTAGAGAATGTAGCTAAAGGGTACAAGTCACTCCTCCTCATATAGAACTGACACGGCACCACCCAAATACCACCGGGTTCATTCAGACCCTGTGAGGAACACCCCTGTAAAAAATGAATCTCACAGCGTGCTTCTATTAATTCCATCACCTGTCCCATCATCTGCTCTATCACTCGATGTTCAAGTCAAACCACATGCATAAGAAGCCCATTTCAAATGACACATTTCATATGGGCGCCATGCAAGTTATTCCAAATGCAGCATGCGTGTTCCAGTAGTGCTGCAGCCAATAGACCATTTTAAACACCTTTCTCCTGAATTTACACGTGGAAATCCATTTTAGCTGTTTTGCGTGAAAGATTCAACTGTCTGCAACTGATCCTCCTGCTTGCACAGGAGACAAAGATGCATTTAAGACTTCCTCCTAATTAAGACTCTCACTGTATGCACTGCAATTTACAGGGGCGTGATGTAAAACAGTACAATCTAATACAGTAAACAACTGTATATGAACTTTCCATTGCTTTGGTTTAAAAACAAACAAACAAACAAACAAAACTAATTTTTGCATGTTACAATGCTCTATTGCCAGCTCTTTAACTGAGCTGTCTACAGAAATTAGCACAGAGGTACAGAAACAGATGGGATGTGGTGATTTTTCACGTGCTTTATCAGCACACTATTTTTGCTGGGGTTGAAGAAATCTCTCCCTAATTATGTCCAAAAAGATTTAAACCAACACTGCATGGATACAAGCTTAAAACTACATAACACACTTACACCTTTACAACGTCCATGCAAACATAAATAGCAGGTAAAATAAATGATGTGAGTGATTAATAGCGAAAGAGGCTTACATATGATGACAGCAGCAATAAGACGGACGGCATCGTAGGGGGCTAAACAGGTGGGGTAGAAAGGCTGGACCAGGTAATTGGAGAAGGTCAGGGCTATCACAGCTTGACAAGCCGGCTCTACAATCATCAAGGATGTCCACAGTCTACAGAGACATTTTTTTCATCTTAATTATCGCTTCACGTAACGCTTACAGTAGGCAGGTTTAGTTTATTTACACTGAGTAATGTCAACCTTTGTTTCCGTCTACCATTTAATCCCAGTACAGCACATGCCTGAGTAGTTTATTGTGTTAGTAGAAGGGCTCAGCAGTGCACTGCTGAAACAACATACCGAATAAAAGCCAAGAAACCACCAAAGGCTTCAAGGATATAGGCATAGGAGGCACCAGATTTACGGATGGTGGTACCAAGCTCAGCATAGCATAACGCTCCAAACACAGAGAATACCCCTCCGATGGCCCACACGACCAGGGACATCCCAAATGAGCCAGTGTACATAAGGACTCCCTGCAGGGTAACACAGGAGAGGAGATATTAAATACACACACACACACACACACACACACACACACACACACACACACACACACACAGAAGGCAGTGAACCAGCTGTCATTTGAACAAATGTGCCTAGTGATCTAAGATCTAATGTAAATATAGAAGACTGCTCAACCCTAAACTGGACAGCTGTAATACACGTCATCAACAAAAACTGAAGTCCTTCAATTTCAGATTTCTTTAGTTAAATTAAGGTGCATTTTACAAAGAAAGCATTTAGATTTTACTGCTCTGCAACGTTTAAACCACAATAAAAACTCAACCACCCACCCCCCAAAAAAGGGAGAGACCTACCTTAGGCGAGACAAAGATGCCCGAGCCGATCATGTTTCCCACAATGAGACAGACACCATGAAGGAGGGAAATCTCCTGCTTCAGCCGCATGCCACTACCCTGAGACGCCGTGTCTACATCAGCAACCATTTTGAGGAATTTACAGCCTTTGGCCTCAGCTCAGATGAGATTGACAAGGAAATGATGGGAATGACAAAGTAGTCAAAGACTAGAACAAATAAGAGGTAGAAAAACTGAACAAAGAGGTGCGGGCCTATCACACGAGAAAGGAGGGATTGAGGTGTTGAGTGTCACTGAATGGCTCGAGCTATTGCATGTCTCTAACACTCATTGAAATCCAAGAGGTGCTTCTCTCGGACAATCTGTAAAAGAAACAAGCACACACTGTCTCACAGAAGGGAATTTATTATAATAGTAAACAGTTTTGCTGAGCAGATATGAGTTAAGTGATCCCAGTTCAGTATGTCATCATACACACATCTCTGTTATCTTCCATAAATGAATGCTTTCTTTATATATGAAGTGCTTTGGGTTCAAATAGCACTGTGAGTGAAATGTTTCCCACACTGCTCTTTCCCATAGATATTACACATTAACTAGAGGTGGGAGTAGGGCTGGGCTATATCATACCGTTCACAGTAATACCGGTGTAATGTTGGGCAACGATAAGAAAATGAAATATCGCGATAGAATGTGGGTAAAACGCGCATGCGCAGTGCCTTTGTTTACATACGCACATGGCGGCGTATCTGTCAAATGTTTCAGTACGACTTTGCTTAGCTACGAACCCGCACTGCTTGATGGATTGTCGGAGCTTTACGGTTATCGTAGGCAGGAGCCTCACGAAGTGATACGTACAGTGCTTCATCATAATATTACCGTATTGTGTGTGTACAACCTCTTTTTAAGTTTTGTGGATATTATACATGGTTATGCTGAGGATATGTCGGCCAATTTCCACTGGAAATGCCTTTTGGTTAAACTGTCAGCAAGGATTTGCATTTGCACTGTTAATTTTTTATATAACTTTAATGCACATAAAAAACAGCTTGTTTAAGTGAAAATACATTGATGTTTGTTTGTTTTTTGCACTAATAAAGTTGTGGAGTTGTAAAGTATTTTGTCTAGTGTCAATTATATCGTCAGTTATATTGTTATCGCAAATTTTCAAATGTATATCGTGATAAATATTTTTGGTCATATCGCCCTGCTCTAGGTGGGAGTCACCTGACACCCAACAATACAATATTATCATAATGAAATGAGATGGTCAAGAAGACCAACACTGTCAAGAAAACCTGCTAGAAATGTTTCCATCAGAGGGAGTCAGTCTACTACTAGCCTGATATCAGTATGCAAATGAATGGGGTCAAGTTGGCAATTACATGCAATCAGGTGACCTGTGCAATCACCTTGTGATCAAAAGACTTGGTGAGTCTGAAACACTGCCAACCAACCTGTGGGCGTGGGCGACCGTTTAGTCACCATTGCAGAATGTGAAAATAAATTCAACACAATCACCAGGAAACAAGCAACTTTTAGTAGATTTCAAAGTGCTTTAACTCAATTCAAACGTGTACTGTAGAAAGAGGGAATTTGTGACTTTTCTGTGCTTGCTGGAAGGTAGCATGACAAGAGCAACGACTGCAGTGAGTCCAGACATGCTTGCAGAAGTATAGGACAAGTATGACTATCAAATTGACATATGGACACTGAGCACTAGGGCTGCACGATGTTGCATAAAATGAGAATCACGGTTTTTTGGCTTAGAATTGAGATCACGATTCTCTCACGATTTTCTTTTCCAGTATAAATATTTGTTGCACTTATTAACTGCACATCAACTTCATAACAGTTGAGACTGAACATAAAAACAATAAATAAACATAAAAACAACAAATGTCTCACGTTTTGTTGTTGCCGCAAAATGTTGTACCGCTTGAAATTCCGTCTCCACCGTTGCTCAACGCTGCGTGTATAGAGCAGGTAGTGCAACAATAGAAAAATAGTTGCGGGACAGCACTGTGTAGCGTTTGTCTAGGGTGTTCATCATTTTCCTTAATCCCTCATTTTACACAGTGTTGATGGGAGCCATATCTTTGGTCAGGTGATAAGTAATAGCCTCCGTAATTTCTTTGTGCCTGCGGGAGTTCGACGGGTATAGGGAAGCGCTGTATAAGGACGGATTTTCTCCTGTCACTTTCTCGTCATCCCTGACGTGCTCTCCGTTGTTTTTTCCCTGCTAATGTTAGCATCACACGGCAAGCTTCTGTACCACGTGGTATAAGGCTCCGCCCTTGTCATTTGTTGAGCAGGAAGAGTGAGCGCTTGTTTTCATGCAGATTACGTCCCGGATTAAAATGCGGTACAATCGTCGTCGCCTTTTTTTTTTTTTTAAATCGTTGTCATTTGGAAATGAGATCGCACATAAGTATGAATCGAGATCGCGATTTTCTAACGATTAATCGTGCAGCCCCACTGAGCACTTTGTAACTGTTGCTATAAAACTTCATATTTAGCCACGTATTTTAAAATCTCGCATCTAGAACTATGTAACTTCTAGCCTTTTGAAATTGGATGATTCTTTTTGAAATACTCTGTATAATAAGAATGATAATAAGAATGTCATATATTTGAATAGCTGCATTTATAATTCCTATCTCTCTGCTCGTCAGTGCATCCAAGAACATTTCCAAATCAGGGCCAAACAACCAACCAACAGCCAGGCTGTGATAACTACATCTTGTATGCGCAGGCTTAAAGATTTATATTTCCCTGTTGCAATATTACATCTAGCTTGCTCGCCTTCAGCAGTCAGTCACATTCTGGTCAGTACTGTTTAACAAATGGCTCCATGGTGTATCGTTTTAAACCTTTGTCTAACAAGTGAAAGAGTCCTGGTTCGATCCCAGGAGAAGACAAATCCCTTTGAGGCTGTTGCCAGTGGAACAACTCTCAAATCAACCATGAATAAGGAAACAACAACAGCAGCTTATTTCACAGGCATCCAGCTCCCCGAACTAGTAAATCTTGAATAACCAGCTGTCAGCCACGGGTCCTTTCATTCCCACGCGACTTTGGTTTTTAAACTGCAGGGTCGGACGACACGGTGCAATCAAAATGGAGCGAGTTCCACTTTTATTGCACCTCATTTACCCATTATCTGTTCTCTTATATCATCTGATAGCGCTGAGCAAAGTTTAACTTAATTTGCATATTTTAGATTCTAACTTCCCATACAGGAAAGCAGTGCCTCGCTCACTCTCTCCTCTCATCAGTGTGTATTCACAGAGAAAAAGAGATCTAACCTTACATAATCCTGCCGCTTTGTCTGTAGCACACCGTGTGCTTCATAAGCAGGTGCTATGTTACTAAAAAGTGAAGCAAACTACTCATCCCGCCTCCTTCAGCCTGGATCAGTTCATGGGAAGAGGCACTCAAAAGCAAGCGTTGGACTGAAACACTGAGCCAAATCAAATTTCACCTTTACTAACTAAACACATCTTTCTTGGAAGCACATGCACAAATACATTAAAGCACTATGAAGAGCTCCATGAGTTGGATCCCCAGGAAGAAACAACACTCATATTACACTGAAGATATATAACATGGAAGAAAACTTTAAATATGTTCACTGAGGGTATCCAATGGTGTAACAACTGAAAAAAAGTAGGTTTCGATGTGTTTCGAAACTGAACCACAGAAACAATGCACATTAAATCTTTGTGGCTCCCAACATCATCACCATCCCAATGTTTTTATGTGTCTAATATAGAAGACAGACGTTTGATGCCCTTCCAATTAAAATGACATTCTGATTGGAAGCGTGCTGTACTCTCAGCCATCAGCTTTTGGTGCAACTTTACCTTAATCTGTCAGTCAAAAAAAAGTAGATAAAAAGATTAATTTAAGCAATGTGTTTATTAAATGTGCGTAATTGTTGACAACTCCTTGGATTTTGAATCAGCTCTGTAGGTCTATATTCCCCTTTTAAATCATGTCTGAGGTATTTCATGGTTTTTGTCAAGTCCACTGTGAATTTTTTTTTTCCATTTTAATCTTGTTGTTTGTTTACAGTGGGGCAAAAAAGTATTTAGTCAGCCACCGATTGTGCAAGTTCCCCAACCTAAAATGATGACAGAGGTCAGTAATTTGCACCAGAGGTACACTTCAACTGTGAGAGACAGAATGTGAAAAAAAAATCCATGAATTCACATGGTAGGATTTGTAAAGAATTTATTCGTAAATCAGGGTGGAAAATAAGTATTTGGTCACCTCAAACAAGGAAAATCTCTGGCTCTCACAGACGTGTAACGTCTTCTGTAAGAAGCTTTTCTGTCCCCCACTTGTTACCTGTATGAATGGCACCTGTTTGAACTCATCATCTGTATAAAAGACACCTGTCCACAGCCTCAAACAGTCAGACTCCAAACTCCGCCATGGCCAAGACCAAAGAGCTTTCGAAGGACACCAGGAAAAGTATTGTAGACCTGCACCAGACTGGGAAGAGTGAATCTACAATAGGCAAGCAGCTTGGTGTGAAAAAATCAACTGTGGGAGCAATCATCAGAAAATGGAAGACATACAAGACCACTGATAATCTCCCTCGATCTGGGGCTCCACGCAAGATCTCATCCCGTGGGGTCAAAATGATCATGAGAACGGTGAGCAAAGATCCCAGAACCACACGGGGGGACCTGGTGAATGACCTGCAGAGAGCTGGGACCAAAGTAACAAAGGTCACCATCAGTAACACACTACAACGGCAGGGAATCAAATCCCGCAGTGCCAGACGTGTTCCGCTGCTGAAGCCAGTGCATGTCCAGGCCCGTCTGAAGTTTGCCAGAGAGCACATGGATGATACAGCAGAGGATTGGGAGAATGTCATGTGGTCAGATGAAACCAAAGTAGAACTTTTTGGTATAAACTCAACTCGTCGTGTTTGGAGGAAGAAGAATACTGAGTTGCATCCCAAGAACACCATACCTACTGTGAAGCATGGGGGTGGAAACATCATGCTATGGGGCTGTTTTTCTGCCAAGGGGACAGGACGACTGATCCGTGTTAAGGACAGAATGAATGGGGCCATGTATCGTGAGATTTTGAGCCAAAACCTCCTTCCATCAGTGAGAACTTTGAAGATGAAACGAGGCTGGGTCTTCCAACATGACAATGATCCAAAACACACCGCCCGGGCAACAAAGGAGTGGCTCCGTAAGAAGCATTTGAAAGTCCTGGAGTGGCCTAGCCAGTCTCCAGACCTCAACCCCATAGAAAATCTGTGGCGGGAGTTGAAAGTCCGTGTTGCTCGGCGACAGCCCCAAAACATCACTGCTCTCGAGAAGATCTGCATGGAGGAATGGGCCAAAATACCAGCTACTGTGTGTGCAAACCTGGTAAAGACCTATAGTAAACGTTTGACCTCTGTTATTGCCAACAAAGGTTATGTTACAAAGTATTGAGTTGTATTTTTGTTATTGACCAAATACTTATTTTCCACCCTGATTTACGAATAAATTCTTTACAAATCCTACCATGTGGATTCATGGATTTTTTTTTCACATTCTGTCTCTCACAGTTGAAGTGTACCTCTGGTGCAAATTACTGACCTCTGTCATCATTTTAGGTGGGGGAACTTGCACAATCGGTGGCTGACTAAATACTTTTTTGCCCCACTGTATATTGCCAGCTATTGCTGTTCCAGTGAGAGTGTGTGAAGTGGTTAGAATGAGATATGCACCCCCAAGTCTGAGGCCATGGTCCTCAGCTGGAAAAGTGTGGAATGCCCACTCCGCGTCAGGGGCAAGTTACTCCACAAAGTTGAAGAGGTTAAGTATCTAGTGGTCTTGTTCGCGAGTGAGAGGAGAGGGAGATCAACAGACGGAATAGTGCTGCAGCTGCAGTGATGCGGAAACTGTACCGATCTGTCAAGGTAAGGAGCGAGCTGAGTGTAAAAGCAAAGCTCTTGATTTACCAGTTGAGCTATGTCTCTACTTATACTCATGGGCTTTGGGTAGTGACTGAAAGAAAGGGATCCTAGACATAAGCAGCGGAAATGAGGTTTCTCTGATGGGTAGCTAGAGTGAGGAATTCGGCCATCTGGGATAGGCTCAGAGTAGAGCCACTGCTCCTCCGCATCAAAAGGAGCCAGATGAGGTGGTTTGGACATCTAACAAGGATGCCTCCTGGGTGAGGTGTTCTGGGCATGATCCATCAGAAGGAGGCCCTGGGGCAGAAACAGGACACACTGAATAGATTATATCTCTTGCTTGGCCTGGGAACGCCTCTGTGTTCACCCAGTGAAGCTTAAGGAGATGACTGGGGAGAGGGAGTTCTGGGATTTTGGATGGACTTTATGGATGGATGGGTGTTCCTATGTGCAGATTTTCCATCTTTTGAAACCTCAAATGTTAATACTACCATAACTTGAAACCACTTTGGGTCAACTATAATAACAGCAGCAACCTTACATAATTTGACAAAGCTAAATCTCCTGAATATCCCTTTTTTTGTTCATCTTAAATTTACTCAATTTAATAACAAACATTTCATTGCTTTTCTCTATTGGATGCAGTGTTTTTGGTGAAACCAACAAGCAACGTTGAGCATTGCTCATTAGTAAAGTTGATTACTGCCTAAAATGATCAGTCTGAAATCATCTGAAAGTAAGGAGCAATCATCTTTTCAGAAAATAATTTCTTTGGATGTCACAACTGGACCTTCTGGTCTGAGGAGGTCTGGCGCCATGTGTCCCGTTATTGGTCCAATGAAATTATGCTAGCATCTGTTCGTTAAGGTAATGCAGATGCTCCC
>NW_005187429.1:2634777-2644439 GCF_000239375.1 Pundamilia nyererei
CCCCCCCATACCACAGCCTCAAAACCCATCTCTAGGGGAAATGGTTATGCTCACCAAAATAACATTTTCTGTGAATTTATCCCATGTTCATAAGAACAACAGAATAGTAACTCGATTAAACTATCAGTGTCAAGAACAAGACCGTGTAGAAGAAACCTGATGTACAGGTCAACCTCCATATGGAGTTACTGTGAGTGTAATGTATGAATCAAAATGCACAAAATGATTACGTAGGCCTCATAACAGCAAAGACACACAATGCCTGACACTGACGCCTTACTGCTATTAAAGTCTGGATATCGCTTTACTGAAATGTTCATTCCTTAGACATCTAGTAGGAAATATAAAACCATCAGCATGAATGCCTTGTGCCATGTTTAAAATCCATTTTGAACACTATTCTAGACCTTTCTGCAACTCATAAATATCGCCAATAAGTTTAACATAGCAAAGTGTTCATTCTTTATGTGTTCTCATCTCTTTCCCTTCATACTCAAGTGAAGCTGCACTTACTCAACTTTAGTTTTTTAACTGTACAAAGTGAATACATTTACCCCACTTACACTTTAAGATAATTCTGATAACATAGAAAACACTCCACTGCACTCATCTCTGAACTCAAAACAAGAATCTGATCCTCTTTCTGTTATTAAGTCTTTATACTTCAGGGGGGAATCTACGTTGTAGCTATAGCAAAGCCCCTACAAAAACCGACCAACATAACATGCAGCATAACTTAACATGCGCCTCTCCGAAAATGTAACTACATGATAACAATAACTGGCTCTATATAGGGGTTAATAATCATAGTATCAATATAAGGACTCACAAATATTATTCATTCTTATTCACAAATCCTGGGAGCAGATTGCTGAAACTATTGGAATGGAGGTGAGTGAATGTGTTCACATTGAGAGGAAACTGGGTGGACACAGAAGACCCGCCTAAATAAGGGCCAAAGCTGTTGTCTGTTTTCTGAGACATCTACTAAATGATGCTCAGGATGTTGCAAGAGTCTGTTTTGTGGTCAGGCAGATCTGACGTTAGGTAGCAATGTGAGTGTGGAGTTGGACTCTAACAGAGGTTTGGGAAATAACGATGCTGCCCAAGTTATTGTCGGTATCGCAGAACTGGCTATTATGCAATAATGCTTACGCTGTGTGGACCGTGTAGCATGTTTTTTTTTTTTAGTTTGCTGATTGTTAAAGGTTTATACTCAGCATCTGCTCTGTGCATAGTGAACACCACGTCGGATTTTAATAATAGCACTTGAGGCACGTCGGGCTCGTTAAACGCATGTTTAAACTGTTGGAGGAGTTTTTGTCGCTGATTTTACGCTGCATTCATTTATTGAATCCTGACGCAAACTTGCTAGCGACTTACATTTCCTTTCACTCTCGACTCCGTCATTTTCCGCATGTTAAGTGAGAAAGGGCGAATGCAAATTTCAGACCTAGCTTTTAAAGGAAGTACAACTTCCACTAGTACTCCCGACTCAGTTTAAAAGTAGTGGTGATTGTAAACCCTTCTAGCCTATGATCCAGATAACTTCCCGCTATTAAAAAAGGCCGGCAGAGAAGATTAGACCGACTTCTTTGCCTTTTGTGTCATTACGACTCCGAGCAGTGTAGCTCTGCGCGCTTCCGCACGGGGCATCCACCATTCTGTAAGGCACACAAAAAGCAATGTAGTCACTAATTAGTGGTTCATCTCCGATATTAGCCATAGGCGGGAATGTTCAACACGCAATTGTTTAGTTTCAGCCACCAAATTATACCATATCAACAGCAAAACGCGCTCGCGCCCTGTTAACACGCAAAGACAACGGTTTTGTTACCAATGATTAGGAATGATAGCTCTGTTAGCCCCGGCCCGACACACACTCAGTGAAAGAGGAGAGGGGTGAAAAGCGCGTCTTGTCTCGCCTACTTTAAATCTCCAGCTCACACTGTTATGTAAACGAAACACTCAGTCACCATGTAAGAAGAGTCCGCATTAAATTAGTTGCCGGGCGGCTCCACGTGTGCCAACATAGCTAATGACGACGAACACGCATGATGCTGCAGATGTACATGCTAGCATTAGTGTGCGCGTGAAAGACACGTAGCGACGGTTAACTTCGACTGAAACGACTTCTGTCCGCGTGCCCACCTAGTCTCTACATCTACAAAGGTAGTGAAACCTCTACTGTGAAGTCAGGCGATTTACCTTTTAGCTGAAGCGAGCGGTGACTCAAGGACCGTCCTTGGGATTTCCAGTCACCAACTTGTGCCGCTCCACATTTTAGGCAAGCAACATCTGTAGCTGGCTCCTCCTAGCCAACCTCCCACCATACGTGACCCTATACGTTCAAAAGCAGAAGCCTTTCTGTGAACAGCAGAGAACATTGCATAAGATACTTTAATAAATAACAGAGGAAATAAAGTTCATCGCTTCTCACCCTATTGTTAGCATTTCGGGTGAGCGATGATTTGATTTGTTTGAAGAGTAGACAGTAAGGCAGTTGAAGCTCTGTCAAGCAATGAAAATGGATTTTTTTTCTTTAGATCTGGAGACTGTGGGTGGGTACACTGTAGTCATAAAAGATGGACCAGTAATCATATAGACTGTAGTTTTTTATGTAACGTTTAGTTGATTTTAAAGGGATCAAAGTGTGCCAGGAAAATATTCCCCACACAGGGGCGGATCTAGAAGGGTGGCCCTAAAATGATCACTTGCCATCTTGGTTTTGAATATGACAATGTTGTTTATTAAAAAAAGATAGCATTAACACTTTGAACCTAGCTACAGTTAACCCTGAATATAAATTCTAAAACTGAATATATTGCATAATGTTACCCCCCACCACCACCACCAATATTAACAAATGGTTCAGCCCATAGCACAGAAAATTGTTAATTTAAGCATGTAACAATTAGATTTTTTTTCTAACAAAAAACAGTAAAACTTAAGTTATACTTGTGTCTGTAAATGAACCGCCCCATGTGGTATAGCTTTCTGTGGATTTTGATTGTATAAATATATTCGTTTATTTCTTATAAAGGCTATACAGTGCATAAAACCAAATGCACATGTTTTATGTAACTGAAATGTTTAATTATGAGGGCTACAGAGAATAATTAAGTTATACATCCATTCACTTCCGCTTATCCTTTTCAGGGTCGCGGGGGTGCTGGCACCTATCCCAGGTGTCATAGGGCGAGAGGCAGGGTACACCCTGGACAGGTCGCCAGTCTGTCACAGGGCCAACACACAGGGACAGACAACCATTCGCACTCACATTCATCTGCACCTAGTGACAATTTGGATTATCCAATTAACCTATCCCCACAAGCTGCATGTCTTTGGACAGTGGGAGGAAGCCGGAGTACCCGGAGGGAACCCACGCAAACACAGGGAGAACATGCAAACTCCACACAGAAAGACCCCGGCCTGATGTTGGAATTGAACTCAGGACCTTCTTGCTGTGCGGCAACAGTGCTAACCACCGTGCCACCGTGCTGTCAAGTTATACAATATTTATATAATATTTATATGAAACGTGTATATTTACTACATTTGAATCATTTTAACCATAATGGGATGGCTTTATTTCGCCACCCCATTTCATTTCCATGCCACCCTAAGAAAATTTCTCTAGATCCACCCCTGTCCCCACACCATTACACCACCAGCACGAGCCTGAACTGTTGAGCCTATCCCTACTATCACAGGGCGAGTGGCAGGGTACACCCTGACAGGTTGAAAGTCTTACACAGGGCAAACGCAGAGACAGACACCCTTTATTTCATGTTATTTACATTCTTCCACTCTTCTGCTGTTCAGTTTTGGTGAGCCCATGGGAATTATACCATCAGTTTCCTGTTCTCAACTGACAGCAGTGGCACCAAGTGTGGTCTTCTGCTGCTGTAGCCCATCTGCTCTTCAGAGAGACTTTTTCACCCAACTGCTGCTCACTGGATATCTTCTCTTTTTGAGACCAAAATAATTGAAATCTTCTTTCTTTCAAATTATGCTGGTCAATTAAAACTTCAGTAGGTCGACCCGTACTGATTTACAGCCATGTGATTGGCTGATCAGATATTTGCATTAATGAACTATTGAACAGGTTTATGTAATAAGTAGTAACTGTACATCAGTAGAATCCCATAAATAATAAAACAACAAATAGAAAGGATGAAGAGGCTCAAACCGTTTACTAGGTTAAAGTTATTTTACTTTAGCCTAGTAAATGGTTTGAGTTGTAAATTGTGTTGGTAGGCCTTCACATTCATAGTGAGTGGCAATCGTGGCTAAAGAGTTGGGAGTTCGCCTTGTAATCGGAAGGTTGCTGGTTTGAGCCCCGGCTTAGACAGTCTCGGTCGTTGTGTCCTTGGGCAAGATACTTCACACGTTGCCTACTGGTGGTGGTCAGAGGGCCCGGTGGCGCCTGTGTCCGGCAGCCTCGCCTCTGTCAGTGCGCCCCAGGGTGGCTGTGGCTACAATGTAGCTGCCATCACCAGGGTGTGAATGTGTTTGTGAATGGGTGGATGACTGGATATGTAAAGCGCTTTGGGGTCCTTAGGGACTAGTAAAGCGCTATATAAATACAGGACTTATTACAAGCCACAGCTACAAACATTGGTATATTGTTGGGCCTAGTTAAACATTGGCTTTTTACAGAACCTCTCACTACACATGAATAAACAGTGGGCACATAACGACTTCGTTATCTATGCAAGCGCATGCTTTGTGATAAGGACCCTGTACTTTAGGATAGTATGGAAAAAACTTCTAAAGAAATTCTATCTTTGTGCTCAAATTTTTGGAAATAAAATTGAAAAAGAGAAAAGGGAGTGCAATTTCCTGTCTAGTGGAAATAAGGTCAGGCATTCCACCAATCTCTGATAGCTTTCTTTGGAAATGCTACTATAGTGTTAATGTTCTCATCTTTTTGCTGTTCTCTGCCTTCTATTTCTGCAAACACCTTGTATCATGGTTCCTGGGGTTGACACAATTTGCAGACACAGACAGAATATCAATATATCAGAAAATAAATAAATACATAAGATACATTATACACAGTAAAATAAATGAACAAAATGATGAATAAATGATTATTCAAAGAGGAAATATAGACAATAGATTAATGAATGAAAATTCAATAGTAACTAACAATGGACTTACATTTTCTGTTTGCCTGTATTTCTTTTATATATCATATTAGGTGCATTTTCTTGGATATTGGATGATGTTTTTTTGAGTCATTAGTTGATGTATTGTTATTGCCAGTTTTGACAGGAACTTTTCTCCGCGTACCCTACAGACTTGAGATTTGCTGCCACCTAGAGGCTATTCTTTTAATAACTCAAGTTTGGTGGTCTTTTGCCTTTGCATATAGCTAGCTTTACATCTTTATATACCCATAGATATATAGATATAAACACACTCACACACACACACACACACACACACACACACACACACACACACACACACGCACGCACAATTGTTTCACCTCTAACCGTTTATCAGAAACAAAAGAGGAGACTCCCTCACTATCAGCTGTCACAGCAGGGTTGGTGCTCTGTTATGCAGGAGAACATTAGGTGTGTCAGAGTTTGCCTGGAGGAGAGGAGACTGTGGTAGAGTGCATTACATGGTAAAGCGCTCATTACAGGCACCGCCAAGTCAACTGGATTAGATGTTGGGAGTCCCTGCAATTGATTTCAAAATAAAACACACGTATTTAGAATATATTTAGCTTTTCCATAATGTTTGACGTTTACGCAAATTGTTGGGGAGCCTCACAGTTTAATTAAAAAAACAAACAAACAAATAAAAAAAAAAACAAATATTCTCTCCTCTTAGCATATTACATATACTTCACATGCACCTGTTAAGAGTTTATGATTATTGTCTGGCTGTATAAAATGTTAGCTGGCAATGAGAAAACCAGTTTTCAGTTCTAAATTTAATGTAATTTGTTTATAGATTTTATAGTGCTTAAAAAAGAAAAAACGTACATATTCCGGTTATTTAAGCCATCGCGTTTATAAGTTGGAGCCATGACACCAGCATTTATTTTTCAGTGCATTTCTTATTGCATTTTATTCCGATATTAATTCTGCGTTGTCTGTTTTAATTTGAAGCAAGAAAAAAATTCTTTGTTAGACTAAAACATTTTGAGACTTGAGTCTTGTATAAATGCTGCTGTGCAAATATTATTTATTTGTTTGTTTGTTAGTTTATTGTTATATTATATTTTTATTTTTTAAATATTATTTTGTAATTATTTATTTTTGCTTCCACTCTTTGGTCCCTCAGTAAAATGATTCATGGCTACTTTTATTCCGGAGGAGTGCGCACTTCCGCTCATGCCTTCGTTATTGGCCAGCTGCTTGACGCAGCTCGTCACAGACCACCAGGCGCACCGGCAGCCCCCGTCTCTGCTGACTCAGTGCCTTACCAGCAGTCCCTTCACCCCGAGATAGCATCCAGCAACTGACGCACACTCCTCCGGTCAACCCGCCCAGGCACTACCGTACAGAAATGGCTAAGACCGCGATCGGTGAGTTTTGCACTTTATTACGTGTGTGTGTTTTAGTGACATTACAGCGGATTCGCAGTTTGAGGAGGATGAGAGGCAGTGGCGACACCCATGGCACAAAAGGATGCTGAGGGTTGTTGGGAGGGAGCGGCCAGACTCCTCCGCAAGTCGCTGCTAAATATGTGATGAAGTTGTAAATCTGATGCAGCATTTTGAAGATACATTATTGTTATTAAATATTATTTTGGTCTTTAAAAGTCTAATCGATTTTGTCTAATTGTAAATCCAGTTCGGTGTCAATCAGTGAGGGGAGTTTGAGGTTCAGTTTGCCGTGTGAATGACGCATATTTATTTATTCAGCTGAAAGAAAAGAAAAACATATACATAAATACTCCATAAATGCAAAAGCCGGGCTGTTTTCCCAGCCTGCACAGCATCATCTTGTCGATGCCTGCCTGCCGCACCTGCCTCTTGTTGCCTGACTCAGAGCCGTGCAGCATAATGCAGCGCCAGCGACCCCACCCAACATCTACGGTCCCTTCAAAGCAACCCAGCCGCTCTCCAAGGTTGTGAAATATTTCCCCGTGACAAATCTCATTATTAAAACTGGGCCATCCTATGTAGCTGCGCTGTCTAAAGCCCGCTGAACCAATTTTGTGGTTACCGCCAAAGACGTGAATCAAAGAGAGATAGAGAGGGGGAAGGAAAAAAAGAAAGAAAGAAAGAAAAGGAACTGCTTCGCATTCCAGGGAAGAATTTACAACAAGGGACGGAAATATTAGACATCATTCCTGTTGGCAAGGTTATTGACAGTAATTATATTTGACAGCTATTATATTTGATAAGAGTTTTATGATCGGGCTGCAAATGATGCTTGAAGGCAAACATGACGGCATTTGGCATAAATATTCGGGGGGTGGGAGGGGATAAAATGGGATGCATGCTGTGGCAGGTGGAAGACCTTGTGTCAGTAAATGCATCTCAACATCCCGGTTTCATTTGGGCTTTTTAACCCATCTCCTCTTCAGACCATAAACACTGCATGGGAGCTGCAGGGTTGCTAAAAAAGAAGCCCTGCCCACCACTAACGTGTGTGCGTGTGTGTTTGAGGAGAAAAAGAGCAGTGTGTGTGTGGTCAGTCTAGGGGATGGTGTGTTTGTTTTCTGCATGGTTGACATGCTGATGGATGCAGGGGCACGCTGAGGGACAGCGGTAAGGGTCCTCGTGTCTGCACTCAGTGAAACCAGCAACTAAACCCTGGCTGTTACATTTATTCCCCCTCCTCCCCCTTCTCCTCTTCCTCCTTGTCCTCCTACGCCTTCTCTTTTTTCCTCCGTGATTTGAGCTGTGGACAGGCGGACAGGAAGGGATGGGCATGGAGCAGACACTCCGCCATCATGCCAGTCAGCATTCATCGGGTCGCTGAGTTCATGTAGGTTGTGCAGAAGCGCAAGAATAGTCTTAATGTTTCAGAACCAAACTGCTGTTTCACGTTGAAAATTATACAACTATATGTAAGGACAGAAAGGGAGGATAAATGCCACCAGAAACATGTGATTTTGTTGGTTATCTTAAATTCTTGACAGTATAATATAGATCAGGACCACTCCGGTGTGCTTTAAGGCTTCTAAGCACTCTTCCTGATCCCTATCAGGTCCACTTGTCATATCCAATTAGGTGTGGTTATTCAACTGGCTCCATAAAATCTGTGCACACAACAAAAGCAGCTCGGATAACGGCACATCCCAAATCTCATCTTCACATGTCTCTCAGGTTTGTTTGTCTGTCTCCATGTCTGCGTGCCTGCAAGATCACGCTAAAAACTGCTCTGCGAAAACCTGACGGGGAGGCGGAGCACAGCTAAAAGGAGAAGCCATTAAATTTTGATGCAGAGCCGAGTCACTTTCTTTAAAATTGCGAAATAGGGCACTGGCCTTGGAGGAGGATGCGCTCGCTCTGCCCTTTCCAGTTCATCCTGATTAATCACTCCATCGATCTATGCAGCACACTCCCATTACTGGTTCAGATGACTGTTGCTTTTTAAGATAGGCCGAGAGGAAGAGGTGACATCAGTCCAGTGGTGATCCATGATGTGGTCATAAAAATTTACATGTGGGTTAAAGACAGTTCAGACATTTTAACATCCTTGGCAAGTCTGGTTGTTCTCTACAGACTCAAGAGTATCTTATAGACACAACCTCATTATTTTAAACATGCATTAGAAACCGAATTTTCCCTTTTAATATTTCCTGGCACAGTATCCGCATATTCACCACCTTGATTTAAGCAGTTTGTTGATTAATGATAGTATTTGGTGTATGCAGGTAGTTTGGGTTTATATTACAGATATTAGAGCACACTAAATAACTACGTCACAGCCGTACAGCCTGTCATCATCACCTAGGGGAGCAGCATCTACCTACAAGTGATTTGTAGACATCCATCACACTGTCAGCTTGGCGAGATGTCTATGATCAGCTTTCAAATGACAACATTTTCTCCCACTTTGTATACTCATATACTCGGTTTCTGTATGTTCACGTGTCCATACCTCTTTCCTTCATTTCCAGGGAACAGTTGTCAGCATTTTTTACTGATATTTTCGCGCATTTGAGCACAGACTGTCATGTTTCAAGCAAAAGTGCTAAAACATACTAAAATTGGGGGGATTTGATCCTCTTTGCTTGTGATGCTCAGCTGATGATATTAATTGTGGCTGTTAGCTGCAGGCTCACATATTGATAGCTATTAGAAATTTTCCCTACCTGCCCTTCATCGTCCGGCTGCTCTAATATTTCCCGTAATGGCTAATTTTGCTCTTAATAACCTTGTGATTTTATTGCTGATGGGCGATTTGACTGTAAAGGGCTGGTATGTGCCGAACAGGAGCGCCAAACTCGCACTGCTGTGACTCTACAGCACCCAAGAGGGCAGTGGAGATTTGATGCACAGGGTCATATTTTGTAGGGCAAGTTTTGTAGCCAATTTGCTCCTAGTGCTGCTAAGAGTGTCATTTCGTTTGTTTTTCCACCCCGTGTGCCTTTTTACTCAATGTGGCTATCCCATAAATTCTTGTAATGGTGTTTTTTAAGACTGCATGAAGAAGAAGAAGGGAGGAAGAGTGTGGCTGAGG
>NW_005187429.1:2644459-2702316 GCF_000239375.1 Pundamilia nyererei
GAGGCTCCAGGAAAAATACCAAATAGGGGTGTGGCGGTTTGTGGCAACGCACTCTCTCTGAGGAGATGCTGGGAGCGTGGGTGAAAAAATAGAGAAAGAGAGTGAGAGGGAGAGTGCACCAGCGACAGATGAGACGGAGGCTTGGGGATGCAGAAGGTGCTGGGGAAGAGGGATGCTTGCGGGGGTGGAGGTAGTGTGGATATTGATGATCTGCACTCTTTCGGCTGATGGATTGGAAGAGGAAGTGCAGTTTGATGGCTGTGTCTGTGGTTGTGGGACGGGAGGAGCAGCTCTGACTGGTTGGAACCAGCCTGATGGATTGGAGTGGGAGCAGTAAAGTGTTGATGTCCCCGTCTGAAATTACTTCATCTCATCTTAAACTGACATATATCGCTTCAGCACGCCTGAAGCTCTGCCAGAAACCTTTGTTTGGAACGCCGTAGCTAGCCATTTTAATGTTTGTGATCCTCTGGGAATGACCATATTATTACACTGCTTACAGAAGGAATTCTCTCAGGAGGAATACAGTAGCACTTTAATGTTTCTACATAATAGTGACTCTCATATATTTTTGATTATGGAAATGAAAGGGGGGGGGAAATGTGGGTTTCAGACATGGAGAGCTGTTTCAGTTCACAGCAAGCGGTTCTTCTTAAGAGAATCAATTTAATTTAACAGTCATAGAAAAGCAAAAAAAAGTGTTTGCACCTTTATTAATAACCAGGATAGAGCTGCAATCATGGGCGAATTTATCCACTCGTCCATCAATGCAGATAAAGTCTCCTTTTTTATGTGATATGCTGCTTTTTTCCAGCTAAAATGAGATACCTAACAAGCTCCTCTTAACTAGAGACTTCAGTGATTAACCAATTTGTCAAGAAAATCACCATCGAATTAACAGATTATGAAAAAATCATTAGTTGCAGCCAGAACTGCAGAAACTGTAGATCCACAGGAAAAAAAAAGGACCCGCCCAGACTCAGCAACCAGTAAAGAGGAATATCTACTGATCTGCTCCATTAACCCAAATTATCTGCTCCACTGAATTGTTAACTGTCTGAGTCTTTAGCTGTCAAGTGGAGTTGTACGTACGAGAACATGGCTGCTGGGCCTTGACATATACACAGCCCCGTAATGAGCCAGTGACACCCTCCCCCACCCCATCAGCAGAAATGGTGCAGTCCAGTAATTATGAGTTTAAGTGGCATCCACCTGACTTGGCTCCTTCCATTTAGCTGTCCTGAGGGCAGTCAGCGGTGGAGGGAGCTGATAATCCTTCCGTCTGTGATTTCAGTTTAAGTCAGAAAGGCGTTGGCACCATTGCAGGGCTACACCTCACCACTCGAGTGTTTTCTCCCCCTCTCACCCCTTTTCACTCTCTCTCTCCTTTCATCTCATAGAAATTGCACTCTTTTCTGTTTCTTTCATCTTCATTCCTATTCTCTCTCTCTCCTTTCTTCCAATAATTCTTGTTTTTTTTATCAGCCTCCCTCCTGCTGTGCTCTTACTCTTTCCCTCTTCCTCCTCAGGGAAGGGGCTAACAAGGCCATCGGAGAATAGCAAGAGCTACATCTGAGAGTTTATCACATTACGGTGGCGTCTGCCCGTCTGCAGGGCAGAAAGTGAGACGCAGGGAGTGAGAGTGAGAGAGTGAGAAGGGAATGAGAGAAAAGAAGCGGCTTGTATTAATCACACTGTACCCCACCACAGAGAAGCTCTTTCCCAGTAAATCTAATTTCAGACGTTGGTACTGTGGCCTTCTGCAAATCATGAATCAATGTGCCACATTTCAGCCCTGAAGGCCTTGTGCTCTGGGTGATGGATTATGCCATACAATGACAGTTGGCATGCAAATCTGCCCCATGAGGCAGTGCACCTTGACAGATGTGCAAACGCAGAATATTTCACAACCTGCAGCGTGTTGCAGATACTTTTGCCTTCTCTCTGCTGGGACTGCTGCTGAACTTAAAGCACAAATTACAAAGGAGTAGGTGCCAAAAACACAAGAATAAAAAAAAAGAAAAAAGAACAAGGTTACACAAGGTTGTTCTTTTCATACTGTCTGCCCTTCGGAGTATTTGTTCCTCCCTGCAGGGGCGTAGGTTGCCAAACACAGCAACTATGAATTGCTGCCAGCTTCACTTCAATGTTATTAAGTTTTTGGACTGTAAATGGACCATGGGATGGACAGCCATACTGCTGTGCTATGCTGATAAGCTAAACCAGTAGCTGTTAGCCTCCTCTATCCATAAGCCACAGTCTAAGAAGATAAAAAACCCAAAGATTATCTGGCTTCTAAAATTACCTGAAAACCATGCAACTAATCGCTGATTACCTACAGAAAAGCTGTGGAGCACAAGGGCGTTGGTCTGCCGGCGTTAATAAATAATAGGCCGAAATAAATGCATAGCTAATGATGTGTGGAGAATCCTGTGGGGATGGAAGCATCTTGACTGTTGGGGAAATTAGGTCAAGTAAGGACACATCCGTCATGCTCCCCTCAGTGGAAACAAAAGCCTCAAAATGTCTGCAAAACCCTGAGCAGTTCAGCTGCAGCAGACATCCTTTGATGAGACTTCCTTTTGGACGTCTTGATGAATAATTATCCCTCCAAAAATGTTAATATTTACATCAAAGACCTCCCGTGGAAGTAGAAGTAGGTTACAGATGTTTCATCTTTTTTCTGTGTTACTGGGTTAATATTTTGCCTGTGTGCATGTTAGAGGCGCGGCCCTTAGTGTGCACGACAGCAAAGTAAGCAGAAGTAATATTTCACATTTGTATCCGCAGCTTACAAAGAGAAGATGAAGGAGATTTCAGTTCTCTCGCTCATCTGCTCCTGTCTGTATCCCGAGAGCCGCAAAAATATCATGGGCGACTATGAAGGTAGGGTGGATATAAGCCTCCTGTTTTATCCAAAAGCACCTGAAGGAAGAAAGAAAGGCAGAGAAAAGTGAGAATTGTCTTTCTTTTGTTCGTTTTTGTTGCACACGCATGCAGATATGGACATAAAGCCCATTAACAAGCGCGCCTCAGGCCAGGCCTTTGAGGTCATCCTGAAGCCGACCTCCCCTGTATCTGAAGTGGCCCACTGCATCACCAGTCCCCCAAAGAGGGACATTTCCCTGGAGGATATCCAAAAGAAGCTGGAGGCAGCTGAGGACCGAAGACGGGTAAGGATCTTCCCCCCACAGAGACACAAAAACATCAAGTGTAAGAAAACAAAATAATGCCAAACAAAAGCACAAAATCATCTTCGAGCTTACAAAATATTGCTGCTATGATGTTATAATCGGTTGGCTTCCCTTGAAATCTAATTTCACATAAATGTGCATCACATTGGCTGCTGCACCCTCAACCCTGTCATGAAAAATCGAGGCTGACATCGGCTAATTCCTGCATCCCATTGATTCGAATGTCAATAGAGTGAGTCCAGCACCTGACGAATCCAACAAACCAGCACCAAATCAATCAACCAATCAATATCACTGATTTTTTTTTTAACTCCGACTACCCAATACTGTCAGGAAAACACACAGTGTACTATATAAATTATAATACATAGTAAATAATTCATTATAGTTTTTTAAAAAATTAAGCCGGTGAGGAAAGACCTTTTCCTAGATCGTTTAAACATCTGCATCTGTTGCACCATCTCTGACTCACTCTCAGAGACATAAATCAATGAGTGGTCAGATTTCAGTAAATCACATTTAAGAACAAATTTAGGAAGACATCTTCTCTCTTCTTTCTCCTTCTCCTCTTCCTCCTCCAGTGCCAGGAGGCGCATGTGCTTCAGACCTTGGCTGAGAAGCGGGAGCATGAGCGCGACGTGCTGATGAAGGCCATGGAGGAAAACAGCAACTTCAGCCGCATGGCTGAAGAGAAGCTCCAGATGAAGATGGAGCAAATCGAGGAGAACCGGATGGCTTACCTGGCCGCCATGATGGAGCGCCTGCAGGAGAAGGTGAGGAGCGGAGAGAGTCCCATCTGAAAATTATTCTCCTTATTATCCGGCTAATAATAAAATTATGTCACTGTGAGACTTTGCAAACAGGCAAATAAATATTTTAGTTGTTACTTCATATCGTGTATAATACATACTGATGTCAGTGTGAATAAGAAACGGTCATTCTCGTTGTGTTGCTCCAACTACAAAATCCCCAGACAAAATATTGACGGTGTGACCTCAGAAAAGCTGAGAAATCTTAAAGAAAAGCTACCTTGTGTTGTGCTTGTATTCATAAATCTATCACTAAGTCAAAGTAGTATCTTCTATTTTCTGATTCGCACTATGAAAACGTAATAACATTTGTCTTTGCTATAAGAGTCCAAAACAAACAGCTGAACAAACTGAAAGTGACTCTGCCGTTACACACAGTGACATAATTACCATCAATGTTTTATTACAGTTATGAATCTGACAATGAAACAAACCAGTAAAGACAAATGTGTTTTAGAGCTGAAGTACTGGATAATATTCTCATGTTCATAAAGACAAGAATAAATAGGAACCATATTATTAAGCTAGGCTAATGAATGCTTGTTAGCTGATCACGATCAGCCCCCATTACTCAGTATACAAAAGATACACGTAGCTACTGTCACATCACCCACTGGTCTGAAGCTTCAACAGCCTCTGCCATGTTGTATTTTCTGAAGGGCCAAAGCTTATCATTAACCCCACCCACACAGGCCTAGAGACCAGTTGGGAACTGCTTGACAACCACCAGTTGCTAAGAAAAAATGTGTGTTCCCCGACTGGTTGGAAATGCTTGTTGGCAGTTGCTGTAACCAGTGGTTGCTAAGGAAAAGTTATTACCCAATCAGTTGGGGCGTCGATGCAGGAGCTTAATTGCTGTTACTATGTGAAATTGTTTCATAGACAGGTACATGGCGTCCCAGCAAAACCTCTTTGTGATTGCCTTGGCCGCTAGCAGATTGCTGCAGTTGCCCATCGTTGCATGGAAGATGCCAATTTGTCTGAAAACACTTGCCAAATACTTGTTAAGCAGCAGTAAAGCACGTCTCTAACAAAGATAACACCACTTTTTGTAAAATATTGGTTGGAGTGGCAGGACACAACGTCGCACTTTTTCAAGTTTCATTAGCACTAGCAGGCGTTTGCAATCAGTGTCTTCCATGCAGACTACAGGCAATCTGTTAGCAGTCAAAGCAGTCACATGGGTGGGGTTATGGTGCAGCACCCTCTTTGCTCGTGACACCTCTAGCAAACCTGATACTGAATACCTTTTTTTTTTCTTTTTCTTTTTCTGTGTGACTGAGGTCATACTTGGCCGATCTAGCTAAGGCTAGCTTGATTAGCAAGCTAAGGACAGTCACCACCAGCTGGGAGTTAGTTGCTTATTCAGTACTCGTGTTCTCCACCATCATTTTGAAAAGTCTTGCACATTTATCAAGTTATCATTAGCAAAAGACAGAATGACATTTAAACTCAAAATTGCCTTTGGGCAGTAGGTCTGGAAATAGATTTTACTGCACAAACACACATTCGCACACACATACATGGACTCGAAAGAGGAAAACAATACAAGCCGTGCTGTCACGGCTGGTAAATATAGCAAGAGGGGAAATGAAGTCGAAGGGTCAGCATAGGGAAACTGTTGCTGTGAACAAGGGGGAAAAAATGTCAGGAAACGGCTGGCAGCAGAGAAAAACGTGACATCCTCAATGTGTGTGTTCATGTTTTTTCTAGGAGAAGCATGCACAGGAGGTGCGCAGGAACAAGGAATTGAGAGAAGCACTGACAGCGTGAGAAACCCCAACTGGTTCCATGTCCCACCTCCACACCCTCCACCGCCTTCCCCAGCCCTGAGGAACGCCCCACCCCGCTCCTTTCCCCACCCGTATCCCACATTTCCCCACCTCTCCACCCCCACCGCCATACTCCCCCCTACACTAGTACAAACCACCACAGCCTGAGGTGCCACCCCGACACAGCGGGAGCTTCAAATGGAGTTGGGGGTGGGAAAAATGCAAAAATGATTAAAAACAAAAGAAAGATCAATGTATCCTGTCCACTCTTCCCAAAAAAAAGAATGTTTTCGCTCCGTTTCAAATGAGAGGAAAAGAAAAAAAAAATCAAATTGACAAGTGACAGTGGTTTTTGTAAATACTTCCTTTTTTTGTTATATACAGTACGATACAAGCAGCAAAAGTATTGATTGCAGTGTGCCATTTTTATATATAAGTTTCTTCTCCTTGCATATATGGATGTAATAATTTGTTCATTTTCATGTTTACTTTTTTTTGTTCATTTCAGCCTGAGAATGTTTTCTTTTTTAGATTTCTCTTGTGTGATTACAGGCTTAGGTGTTTGTTGTGAGTTTGCCAGCTAGCTGATGGTTGGCGGTGACTGCTTGCGTCCTCACACGGCCCGCATCCTGGCTCAGTTCCCTTCGCCCCTGCAAGTGGCCGCTTACTCATCTGACCCAGCAGATCTGCGAGGCAAAATTAGATCCATCCGGTTTATGCCAGTATTCAATTAGTGAGGAGCAAGTGCAGGAAAGCTGACAGAGGGCAAAGGGGGACAGTTTTGCGTTCATGTGAGGACCGCAAGCCGTCGTCGCACATCCACTCCTGTGAGGTAGGGTAGTGACTGTACCACAGGAGGCCACTTTAGCATTTAATGAGCCCATCCTCATCCTTCTTCCTTCCGTCTGCAAACTCTTCATCTCTCCACATACAACATATATATATATCTACTGTAAAAGCACTCACTCACATGCTCTCCACACAGGCAACCACAGAGCTCAGGCAGAGCGTGCTAATTTCTGTCCATCTGGCACCGGAAAGCTCATCCCTGACAAATGGCGGGCCTCTTATATTCCTCTGAAAACAGGCTTCCAGTCACATTTAAATCACATGTTACTGTAACGTACGACACCACTGGGGACAAAGTGCATCCTGAGAATGCTGAAGTGCAAAAACAAAATAATAATAATAAAACCTGCTACTGTGAAGCTTAATTTGGAGAAAAAAAGAAAATAAATCCCATTTTTCTCCATTTCACAAAGGCTAGAGTAGTCCGCGACATCGCCATCACCTACTGGGAACCATCGCACTTCACTCCGAGACACTTTAAATGCCACTGTAAGGTCAGCACAAGAAAGACTTCTAAGCCATAAAGACAGGTATCACTGCAGCAGCGATTCATGAACACAGTATTTCCATCTGTAAAGGTGTATATGAGTGTGATAAAGTATCCGAATGGTTTGTAACCAGGGGTGTTGAAGCCTGAGGTTGAACCCTGTTGGTCACGCACGCACAGTTGACCCATAAATGTGTGTGAGTGTGTGTGTGTGCAAGTGTGTGTGTATTTCAGAAACGGCGGGTAGATAAACCAACCCTTGTGCCATATGATATTGATCCGGTTAAATATAAATAAACACCATTACAGTCAGAAGTTCAGCACAGACAGCGACTCTCCTACCTGCCTCTCTCACTCTCTCTCTTTGTCTCCTCTATCCATTTGTGTGTTTCCCCCTCTCCACATATATCTTTGTGAGCAAGCAGTGGTTAATAAAGATTTGGGGTTCAGTGAATGAAACCGGCTCTCAGACTGACTTCTTTCCTGCACGCTTGTGTTTCCAGTGGACTATTTTCTTTATGTAACTGAAACAAAATGTCAGGTCAGAACAATGCGTGGATAAACACGTCTGTAGGTGAATTATTCAGCTTCAATAACTCTTTGGACTGTACAACAATCACCACCTGGATTTAACTAAGCAAACAGGTATGAGCCTTCCACTGGATAATTACTGCAATGATTAACCTGTTTCGGCTGCCAACAGGTTATTTAACCCTAACCGATGCAGCAATTAGTTTCTCATTTCTTAAACCAGAAGGTGCTAAATATTAACCAGCATCAAGCAAAGAAAACTACTAAGGAGACTGCTGAAACTGCTAAAGAACTGTACAATGCATTATGAAAATGTGGAAGGACAGAAGTGTGTTAGAGGATACCCACATGCTAAGTGCAAAGGGAACTCAGGGGATTGGGACTAAACAGCTTTTAGATTTAAGAAAACCACTTATCATTGAGGCAAACTGGGAAAAAAACATGCTTTAATTTGGTAGGGAGAATGAAGATGGGACTGGATGTTGAAGGAAAAAGGTCGTGTTCTCAGATGAATTCTGTTCCTGATGAGTGTATGAGGGTAAAAAGAGAGGTGGATAAAGTGGTGCACCCATCGTGCTTAGTGCCCCCAGTACAAGCCTGTGGGGCAGGCTTATAAGCTTGGGTTGCTTCAGTTAGTCCACTCCAGATTCAGCATTAAAAAAAAATAGATTCTTCCATCAGTGTAGTTTTTCTTCCTTCATGCAGTGAGGATATTGCAAGGTGACAGCGTCAGGATTCATCGGGCTCAGACTGTGAAAGAGTGGTACATGGAGCACGAGGCAGACCATTAACCCCACTGAGACTGGAGAAGTCGTCTGACTCTCTCATCGTGAATACAAGATATCAGTGAAAAATGAATACAGCTGTGCAGGAAATAAATGCCATGAGGTTATCAAAATGCTGTGTTTTGTTTTATATACTTTTTAAAATTATTGTTGATTTTATTTTAAATATTTAGATATAAATAAGTAACAAAAAATACTGATTTTTACTGACTCTACCTATGTATTATTTTAACATTTATCATGTATTTATTTGTTCTGCAAAACGTAGCATTTGTGTGAGCGAATCAGAGAACAGCTTTATATTGTAAGGTAGACCCTACAATAATACATACAGAGAAAAATCCAACAATCAAATGACCCCTATGAGCAAGCACTTTGGCGACAGTGGGAAGGAAAAACTCCCTTTTAACAGGAAGAAACCTTGGGCAGATCCAGACTCAGGGAGGGGCGGCCATCTGCCCGACTGGTTGGGGTGAGAGATCAATACCTGAACCAGTTTAAGGCTACTAAAGTAACTTCTCTGGCATTTGTTATGGGCATAGTGCTGCAGTCAGCTGTTTTACACAAACACCAAAGAAAAAGAGACACAAAGTCATAAACATAGATAAAACATTACAGATTAGATGGTACCTAACTACACATAAAATCATGAAGAAAGAAAAAATCACGGCCTCTAATGATGAATTTGATTGAGAGCCTTTTGTTTTTTTAATAACTGTCTGCAGATTTTGAGTTAACGTTGTTATTTGATCACAAAAAAGCATAAAGTGAAAATCTGACATCAGCCCCAGTTATAAAAGGAAAGTGAGAATAATGAAGGCCGTATTTGCACATTAGCTTTTCCTGCTATGACAAGTAGAAGGGCAGTTTACGAGGCTTTAATTTGAGTTGTATGGTTCCAACTTGTTTATTATACATGACCAGCTTTTTAAAACGCTCATCAAGATTATATGGAGACATAGAAGTACAGCATAAATGCCTGTGCATTTCCATTACATCTATAGAGCGTGTTTATACTCTTATCTGTTTGTACTATTATCTGCTCTAAAACATTTTTAAAATAAACTTTGAAAATGTACTTTTTCAGTGGATTAATATAACAGAAAACATTCTAATGCTATTAGAATAATGTGCATTTTTGCGGTATTGCTTTAACCTAAAAAATATAAGATTTCATTACGCATAATAGGTTTCCTTAACTTCTTTCAGTCCTTTTCCTTGTGAAATATTCCCATTTTGCTGTGATTAACAAAACATCCTTTGCCCGCGACGACTTGAAGCACCACTTATGACCAGTTGAGGGCGACAAAAGACAAGCTGTCTTCGCTCCACTTCACTGATCTTGCCTTTCGGCTGCACAGAGAGGCTTACATCACTACCTGGCTCTGCATCATCATCAGGAAATGAAAGGAGGATGACTAGACAGAAGCGGAGAGAGGCGACAGCAAAGAAATAAAAGAGTCAGAGTTACGCAGGCGACCGGGCCGACTATTTGGGCCACTGTGCTGAGAACAGAAGGTGCAGCTGGTGCAAGCTGAAATGATGGCAAAGAGACAAAAACCTTTGATGCACACTTCCTTTCTCACAGGTTCCTGCTCCCTCTCTCCTTTGACTCTGCCACCCCTCCCATTGCTTTCTTCGCCCTTTTCTCTTCATCTGCTACCCAATACTCCATCCCTCCTTACTTTCCTCCTTCATCCTCTTCCAACCTTTCCTCCCTCCTTTTTCCCTCCTCTAGTTCCCACGGAGCACATGGGGCCAGGCAGGCTGCTATTGTCCAGGATATCCCCTCCTTGTTAATGGTTTCCTGTGCACACACAGAGGACTGCTGAGAGAAACAAGCAGCCTCATCTGATACCAGGCGTCGCCATGTACTGCACACACACACACAAACAACTGGAGGCATCAACAAGCAAACACACGTACCATACCACACCAAAGCACATTCACACCGCAATGAATAAAATCCCAGCACACTTGAACAAATACGCAGGTGATTTATCAGAACTCTTTTTTTATTGCAAGGAACTTGTCGTTACCACCAGCAAGACCTTTGAAAAGCAGGCAAATCTGATTTGTCAGCGCTTGCTTGTGTTTTGTACAACCATGAAATGCACACAGTCACAGTGAGGTTTGCTAGGAGACACCAAAACATCACCTGGAAATAAAGCAATTGCATTTAGAAATCTGTCTACAGGCTTTGGAAATGTAATGATGTTATTTACTTTTTATTTACTACAACTGTTCTTACAGACGGAGATGAGCTTCCTGTTGGTAACTTCTGACTCTAAACGCTGATGCAAAAAAACTTTTGAGACTAGGTGATAAGAAGAAAAAAAACAGCCTAACATCTTTTACATTAGGAAGAAGCAGGAACTTTGCTATAGCTGTTAAAAAGCTGTTAATCAGTTGATTGTTAAGGACAGGATTTACTGTAGAGAGGAAGTTTAAGTTGAGGGAAGCGAGTTTAAATAACAACGCTTTACATGAACACTGGAGGCTGTGGGTAAATCACATTTAGCTTTGTTTTAACCAAGCTGGTAGCTGACATCTGCTCCCACTATCAGTCAGACGAGCACCTGGTTTTGGTTATTCCACCCCATAAAATGTTGTAAATAGGGGGTGACTCTCAATCCCCTGTAACTGTGGTACCAACACCCGAGTTCCAGGGTGAAAGTGTCCCCCCCCCCTTTCACCCAGGAACTCGACAGGCTGCTTGACCATCTGGAAAAGCCATTCCTGATAGACTGACTACAGTGGGTGAAACTTCTAAAAGGGGTGGGCAGGAACAGAGATCAATCAACATAGTAAATCACACTTGTTGCTTTTTAGTCACGGTCTCCCTCGTCACTGATTTTTTCTTCTCTTCTATACAAAGAACAACAACAACAAAAAAAAACCCATTACAGATGATTAAAAAAAACAAACAACTATAACTAGGTATATCCTCTGTGGGATGTCATCATCATCATCATCACCATCATAGAAAAAAATAGCACTTTCTTAGCAGGAAAATAAAGAATTTGAGTCCTTGAGTCCAGCTCAGCTGGGAAGTGAGTCGAGTCTGTACGCAGATTGAGTTTTCATTTTAGTCAGAAAGCTCCTATCTCCATACCCCAGGGTCTGTAGGGTTTGGCCACGCCGGAGTTCTGGGTCGGGGGGCTGATGGCAGTAGTGGGTGAGATGAGGGGGAAGGTGCTGAAGGTGAAGGGGAACGCCGAGAGAGAGGAGAGGAGTGGAGGGGAGAGCTTGGAGGCCGACGAGGGGACCAGAGCAGGATGCAGGACGGTGGTGGGAGCGGCAGTGGTGGAGGGAATCCTGATCGGACCTTGATCGGAGTGTGGGGTGACGCTGCCGCTGCGCCTGCCCGGGATGTGAGTCTCTGCAACCAGCGCGGAGGATGACGGCGAGGAGGAGGACGGCGATGAATTGGAGGTGGATGACAGAGGAGTTTGTGGGCTGCTGGTGGTGCTGCGGGGTAGAGGCGCCAGCGGTGCACCCTGTTGGTGCTGGAGGAGGAGGGGGTGTGTGAGGTGGGCAGCGGGGGATCCGAAAGCAGAACCCCACGCCAGGTGACTCAGGCCGGAGTGAGCCTCACGCTGACTGGCGTAGTTGTTGAGGTGAGAGACTAGACGGATCCGCAGAGGGTCTGCGCTGTCCAAGCCTTCGATTATGCTCAGATAACGAGCCGTCTCAGCCAGGCACTCCCTGAAACCCAAACCACGGTAGTCCATCGCGAGGGCGTGGGCGTCAAAGTAACCTGAAGAAGACAGTAAATTAGATTCTATAACCGCCAACTCCTCTGAACTTTAAAAAAGAAACCGTTATGAACCATTGAGCCTTTGCTTTTGGGATAACGACATATCAATCAACACAAAAAGAGACTACTTCCACTGCTGATCTGGTCAGACCAGCTATGTGTGTCTCATTTAAACATATTTAAAATTAATAAGTGTACCTTTGCCTCCAGCAGCATGAAGCATCTTCAGATGATCAACAGTCATCTGCAAAATCTCTGCTTTCTCCAGCTTGGCTGAACCCTTCAGGGAGGAAAGAAAATAGAAAAGATAAGATTTTAACAATCCAACAGATTTTAGGTAAACAGTGAGCTTTCCTGACTGTTAACTGCTCATTAGGCTGGGAGACTTCGCGTACTTGTTTCTCGTAGGCGCTGGGAACCAGCCTGCGGAGCTCGCTGAGGCTGTTATTGATTCTGTCACGGCGTCGCTTCTCAATAATCTGAGAAAAGATCATTAAAGATTAGAGATGAGACCTGCTAAATGTGACATTTGGTGACAAACAAGGTCAAGAAAGATAAATTCACTTACTCCTCGACGCCTTTTCCTCGCCTGCACCTGGGTGGATGTTGAGGGAGACATGGAGCCGAGAGGGGAGCTCATATTCCTGAAAGAAGGTGGAACGGGGAGGTTTGGTCAATATCCGCACAGTAAAGTTTTACAGAGATATTCACAAACTTGAACCACTTCAGAGGAAGGAAACACTTCAGGGCCAAATGACTTACCCATTCTCATCTGCGCTCTCCTTCTCCACTTCAATAGTTTCATCCAGCTCGCTGTCCGAGGAGCTAAAATCGTGATTCCTCTTCATTTTGATTCGTGCGCAGTAGTTCCTTCAGTGCGTCAGCTTTGTGAGCCAAACTCGCTTCTGCCCAGGTTTGCCCGGAGCGCCTCTGTTTGAAGCGCTCAGCTTTCCCACGGTGTCATTTCAACGGTGCTGTCGGGCAACGGGGGCGGTGACCCGCGCCAAATCAGCCAATCACAAAGCTGTCTCGGGTTTGAGAGACAGCAGTTAGCCCAAGCACGTCTTCGTGCGCTTTGAGGGCTGGGGGAGAGTTAAGATCTCCCACTCTGAGGCTGTTTCGATGCCCTGAAAAACCTTCAATACTTTTCACCTGTAACGGAAGCTTATGTAAAAAAGAGCGGTGGGTCATGACTTATGAGCGTTTGCAAATTATGAGTACATTTCAATGACCATGACTGCGACTTTTACTTTTCACAATAAACAAAACTTTAAACCTTTTATGTATTTTAAAAATTTTATTTATTTAATTAATTTTTGAAGTTTAGTGATGTAAATGTGCCTGTGAACGTCTGTTGTTTAAGTGTGCTATATAGGCTATAAATTAAACAGACGTGACTGACAACATAAAAAGGTTCAGATATTTTTCATAGTGCATGTTTGGGATATATTTTATATCGCAGAACAGTTCAGTCTGCTAAATATTGAAGATTTGGGCCGACCTGCCCCGGGACCACAGATGGAAATCAGCAATTTAGTTATAATCTTTACATTTAATATGTTTGTTACACTGATGTCCATTAACACACGTTGTTCCTGTTGAATCGATTTAATAATATTTTTCTTTAAGACCACAGACAGCCTTTGTTACCACTTTATGTTCCCCTTCTTAAATACTTTCATGCTTTTTTCTTTTCATTCGGCGTCTTTTTTCTGAAATCACAGCTGGGTTTTTAAAGAAAAACAGGTTTCACGGCGTGATTTGGGATTTTGTTTTTTCCCCTCAATTTCAGAGTGACTGATCTTCCCAAACACGGAGGATCTTTGGAGAAACTTTGACATCGGTCCAATGGACTTTCGGTCCATGACTGTCCACCCCCGCCCCCAACCACCCTGCTCCCGCGAGTCCGCCCCCTCCTCCCCCGTGTGTGTCCCCGGTGGTGATGAGGAGTGGCTGGCCGGCTGTCAGCACGCGCTGGCCGTGGGAAAGTTCCCTAACCGGCGCTGATAACCAATCAGAGGCCGACGGCCGGCTCCAGCGCTGGAATGAATGGAGCAATTGGTCGGGGCGACGGGCGGTCTGCGAGCGAGCGTGTGAACCTGTAATCCAATACTAACTCAGCCCGGGAGGAGAGACAGGGAGCGCTGCCGCAACCAGAGGAAGCCACCAAGTCTAATCTTACCCCACAGAGAGACCTCATGCACGGTAAAGACTCCGTGGGCACTTCAAGGGCTTGTGAGAGCAGTCAGCGAGAGGCCCGTAATGCAATCAAAGCGGTTTGTCCGCTCTCCCAGGAGTTTCCATATCATCACCAGCGCACGACTGATGGCTCCTATAATGGTCACACTCCCCAAATAATTTGACAAGAGCTGCTGCTGTGTGTTTGTATATGCGTGCAGCACTCATGTAATGCATATGGAGCTGGAGCCCCTCAGGCGACGGTCTCCTGCAGGGACCGGTCTGCGGCATATTTAAACAACAGTGCGGTGTTTTAAAGAATAGTGCACAGTGATAGACATGAAAAACGCCTGAATCATTAACAGTATATAAGTAATCATCTCTGTCATAGGCTGCAGTGGCTTTTCACTTCTATTTCATTTCATTTGAGGAACATATTAAAGCCAAATTTTACTCCACGGTTTTATTGTTGTTCACATTTAACACCTCTTTCTAATAGTCTGTAAAGGGCATTAATAAAATGACACCACCTCAGTTTACATTAGGTCTAACCTGCCTGGTATAGTGTTAAACTCCTCAGCTATTAATGTTTCTGAGGCCTGATAATGATCCAGTAATATAATGGTTATCAAAGATGGGGCTCAATTTATTTAATGAGTATTTTTTCTCAGTATTTTACAAAATGAGTCTGCTGTGACATCGAAGTCTGGTGACATAAGAGTTACAGCAGAGAAACAGAAAAGAACTAAGTTTATTTTGCATTCAGCAAAAAACTTAAAATAAATCTGTCGACCAAAACAGGCGAATCACAAAAGAGCTATTTGTTTAAAAAAAAAAGTTGCAGTGCCTTTGATCATTTCTGAGTAAGCCGTATTACATTTAATAAAAGCTCACCTATAATTAACAGAGTAAACAAAGAACAACCTGATGTAAAATTAAATAATAAAGAATAAAAGAATAAAAATACTAAATTATGAAAAAGCACACTCCCACTGCCCAGTTTGCTCACTTTAAACACGATGATGTAATGTTTATGTTTCACTGCATTTATAAGATAATCCTCAAAGACTCCTGTGTGTGATGTCACCGCAGAGGTACAGCTGGAATTATGGGAACAAACTGGTGGCAAACTGACATTTTTATCCCGGCTCGCGTTAAAAAAAAGAGAAGCCAAAATTGTCACTGAAGGCAGTTTCATTTAATGCATCCTGCAAAATATCTGCACCAGGCAGCAACAATGAAGGGCTATGAATAAAGCGAGGAAATGTGCTCTGTGAGGATGTAATGAGGAAACATAAAACCTCAATTCATCAGACTTTTTAAACATTTATTGTGATATATAAGATCGTAGTGCACCTCCACTCATTCTCCGAGGGGCTGTGGGATTGTCGTTTTAATCTTACGCTAATAAAGAGCAACAGAAAAATCAGTCATTAGGAGCATGCCTGCACAGACACACACACACGCACAGACACACACACACGCACTCAGGGTAATATGGAGATCCTTATCAGTGGGAGCCGAAGGCAACCCGAGGCGTAATAGTCATCTCAGAGAGAAGGCCTGCCTTGTTTGGTTTATATGAATGAGAGGAAGCACTTAGGGCTGTTTTCATCTTATTGTTGTTGTACAAGGCTACGCTTATATCAGCACACACACACACACACAAGGTACAACCTTTTGCTGAGCTGATCAGCGGTGAGCTGGTGCCTGTGTGAGTGTGTGTGTTGGGAGTGGGCGAGCGAGTTGCGTTCACACACGTTCCGAGTGCATGCAACCTGAAGCTTTTGTCACAATAAACACAGGTGTGCGTCCACATTAGTTTCTGACTTTGTGTGTGTGTGTTTGTGTATTGAGCGTGGAGGGAGGAGGAGGTGGAGGCGGGGGGTGTGAGCCCTCTTGTTGTATTTCAAGTTCACCCAGAGTTCCCACGCTGTTATTTTCTGCCCGGCTGTCTTTGTTCTACCGGTCTCATCACATGTTGTGATTAGTAGGGCCTTTCAGAGGCCGCCCTTTGAAGGTGAGGGCCCGTAACACCACATCATCAAATCCACCCCTCCTCCCCCCCTTCCCCACAGCCGCCCTCCTCTTCTCCCGCCGCGGATCAGGCCACCAAATCGAATGATACTCAGGCCCAGGACTCGGTGACGGCTCACCTCCGATGCCCTTTCTGTCTCGTATTCGCTTCTTTTCTCATTTCATGTCTAATTTCCTGTTTTCACATATTTTCCTCCTTTTCTCCAATGATAGCCCCGCTTTGCATGTCCTCTCCCTCAGACAGTCATTTGGTCTCTGCAAATGCTGCAGAGCTGCCAAATCCTCTCAAACGGCGAATATTGATGCACGTGGTGTGAGCTCAGTTCAAAATGTGAAACGTTAAAGCACTGATTTAGAAATTAACTTCTTGATTCCACGTCCTCTGCTGTCTTCTACTGTACAATCATAAAGGGTTTTGAATTCCAGTTTATTAGTAAGCCACAAGGGTTTTTTTCCCTCTTTTTTTGGGCTGCAATTACATATAATCAGTGCAGACATAAATTGAGTCTAGACTGTCTTACCAGAAGGAAATGTTTGAAGTATTTGTGCACATTCGGGCTTTGAAGTTGTTTTAAAGGGAGATTTCACCAACAAATTCAGCTCGGTGCTGCATGCCGCCTGTATTTTCTGCATTACGCTACTTTGGCTGTAGATATTTATACAATGGTCCACATGTCATCGGGTTTTTAGTTGTATTGGTTTATTTAGATGTGACTTCCTGAACAGAGCTTATGTGGCTGGGAGCGTAAATCAAGCAGGACTGCAGCGCTGACAGACTGACTTTGATGAACGATGCTGAACTCGCATTCAGGAACTCTCGGTTACTCCTTAACAAAACAAAGTCACGAAAAACTGTTAATGTGCTAAAGTCTTCCCGATGTTCTGCTCGAACTTTGCCAGCAGATGCAACGGTGAAGGTGAGGTCTGTTTCCCACTAATTATATTAATGCGCACAAAAGTCATAAACACAATTAATTAACAAGGTTGAGTATGAAACAGTCGTGCTATTCGAAAAGGGACAAACTGAGATTACAAAGAAATCTCACGAGGGTTTGAGGAATTTACGAAAATATAAAATAAGAATCTCCTTTAAATCATAAAGCCGCAACAAATCATCACTTCTTAATTTAATTTCAAGCTGCTCATCATCTTCTCCTTTTGGGAAAAAGAATAAAAATAAAATCCTGACTCACTCAGCTGGTGGCTAATAATTTAATCTTTACGTCTTCTCTATCTCATCCCATCCCTGCGTTTATAAAGCCCTAAAATAAGCTTCATGAGTGGGAAGGTCCTGAGAAGAAACAGAGGAGCGATTGTTCTCGCAGGATTACTGGTTGTCTTGACTTGATTCACTGGAAGTGCTGAAAACATATTTAAAGCCTTAAAATGAAATAAATAAAAATGTTAAAAGATACACATACAATGTAACTTTACTGAGAGGAAGCAATCCCTCAACTAAGGCTGCGTCCTTGGAGTCAGCTCGAGTCATCAGAATGAATTTCTGTATAAAACTGTTGCTACCTAATGAACTTCACTGTTTATTTTTTAAACGTGCTCCTCCTAGAGACCTCCTGCCATTACCCAACCAAGTTATGGACGGGAACTGGCTGTGGCTCAGTGAAATTAGTCACACAGAAGGTGCGTCACCAAAAACCTCTCAGTGATTGCTTTGGTTGCTATCAGATTGCTCCAGCAACCTGCTAGCAACTAAATCAATCTCAAAGCTTTAGGTGTGGCACCGTATACCAGTTTCACACTATCCTGCCAGCAACTTCCAGCAACCGCTTATAACCCATTTGTGAAATACACAATTTCACTGGCTGGGCTTGAGGTCTGCCTGACTGGGGCTCTGAAAATCAATCTCCCAAACTGTCAGTGAATACATATTTTCTACCCAGTGGCAAAGGGTTGCCAGACGGTTGTTGAAATGTCTAAAGACCGATGTGACTGAGGCCTTTGTTCAAAATGGGAATGAAATAATTCTAGTCTAATGTCAGGAATGGAGCTGGACAAAAAATGAAATTAGACACAAAAAGTAAAACAAAAATGCAAAAGATTTATTATTTCAGAAAATGTCTGAAAAACATCATTTTTTTGCACCGTACAAACATTTTTGAAAGCAAATTCATTTTAGAAACAATATTTCCTTTACAAGTTAAACTGCTGGATGCACGGTGCTGTTCTGAATCAGAAGTTTGTGTAAGCTGCGTACTCGACTATGACTGACTTCCATTTGTGATGTCACAAAATCCTGCTTACAAATTAAATGCCAGTGTTAGTCTTTCCTCATTCGCAAGTACACGAGGGTCTGCTGTGGTCCGCGGGATGTAAGGTTGTGTCACAGCTGCACATGTGCTGCACAGCAAGATTGCATGCTGAATCTGAGACTGTGGGGAAAAAAAGTCAGTCGCTACCCACATCTCTATAATTTATCTTTAAAATTATATAAAGGAAATTAAATTGAAATAAATCAGGAAAGGAACTTGGCCGGACTTTGGGAAAAGAAGAATAAGCCTTTCTGTAGACGTGTGACACATCCTCAAAGCAGCCTGGAGAGCAGTATGAGAACACCTCGGTGTCTGTGCTGTCTACAAGAAAGGCTTACAGGAGCCTTAAACCCAAACTTTATGTGTGCCAGAGAAACCTTCAACAGATGACAACTGCAAACTTTATACATTCATAATTCTAAATGGAGCTCAAGCATCCAAAAAAGTGGAGCTCTAAACGCATTAACCTGCAGGACTTCTAGGTAAAACTGTTTCTGAAGGTGTGCCCCTCACTGACTCAGAGCTGAGGATCTGCGGCGTCTGCACATTAGCCACAGACAGATGTTCATCCGCTCGAAACAATGCGTGGAGCTGCTCTCTGGTGAAGCCCTGCAGAGGGTGAGCCTTGTTATTGTTTATAAATAGAGCTGCGCGGAGCTCTGAGGAAGGCTAACTTTGTTTCTCCTGACAGGGAGAGGAAGCAACGGCTAATTCTGCTCCAGACATGTATGACACCCGACTATTGTCCCTTAGCGAGACAGGGGGTGAGAGCGAGAGAGACATTGTTAATGAATGTGAGTGTCTTTAAGAGGGTGGGCTGTTTGTAAGGCAGGGGTGAGGGCTGTGTGAGTGTGTGCGAAACCCTGGCATTGTCTTTCAGGAGGGTGGGGGTTTGAACGTGGTCGCATTGTTTGTGCGTGTCAATCATTGTTAGTTGCCCTGTGAGTTTTGTTGACGGGCCCTCTCGTTCACCCCTCTTGACTCGTATTCTTCTCCCCTTTCCGCAACGCACAACACATCAGTCAGCGTGTGTGCGGATTGAGGAAGTGAAGGATGTGTCAAAGTTGACCCACTGACACTCATCACTGTCTTGCTTCCCCATGGGAAGCGTTGGAGGGCCTCCCACACTCTCTCTGTCACACACACAGAAACCGAAACACACAGAAGGAGAGAAAAACAGAAAATTTCCTAATTCTTAAAAATTGTTCTTGAGGTCCATAAGATTGATTTTCTCTCAATCTGAATAAACACTTGTTTCAGATGTAGAGCACCACTCGTAGAGCAACATATTGAGCATTGCTGTGCAGCATCATTTATTTATATTATTACCTTATTTATGCGCTTAGTTCCAGGAGGTTTTGGACATTAAAATATAATTTTTTGTAGCTTTGATTCAGTAGATTTTAAATCACATGATTATTATGGGGTTCAGGTTGACTGAACAAAAGCAGCTGGGTAGTTGACTTTTTTTATCTGTTTTTTTTGTTTCCCTGAATACTCAGTTTGAGGTCCAAAGTCATGTCGATGCAAGTGAGGGAGGCTATCATTAGGCTGAAAATAGCAGCATGATAGCAAAAGCTTTAGGAGTGGCCAACTTAACATTCTGGTTCATTCCTCAAAAGAATGAACGAAGAGGCCAGCTAAGCAACACCGAGAGGCCTCGAAGACCACAGAAGACAACTAAAGTGGAAGATGACAGAATCTTTTTCCATGTTTGAGAGAAAACAGCTTCGCAACGTCTCACCAAGTCAAGCACACACTCAAGGAGGTAGATGTATCATTGTCAAAGTCTACAAACATCCAAAAGAGCATGAAGAAAACATTTGGACAGATGAAACCAAGATGAACTTGTACCAGAATGATGGAAGAGAAAAATATGTCGAAGGGGAGAAGCAGCTCAGGAAGCGAAGCAAACCACATCATCTGTCAAACATGGTGGAGGCAGTGTTATGGTATTGGATATAGAAGTTGCTGGAGGAACTCTGAAGAGTACAGAACTGTACTCTGTGCTCAGATTCAGCCAAAGTCTGCAAAAAGTCATGTCAGCCACCTGATCTCAGTCCAGTAGATTTACTGAGGACAAAACTGAAGCCAAACAAGCTGAAGGTGGCTTCAGTAAAAGTCTAGCAGAGCATCTCAAAGGGGAAACACAGCATTTGATGTTGTTCATGGGTTCTAGACTTTAAGCAGTCCGTGATTTTTATCCAAGTATTTTAAGAAAACAACAACAACAATATATTAAAATATTGTGGTGCGTTTGTTTCCGGAAAACTTTCTACTCATACTCACCTAAGTGCAGTGGTTGGGGGCTTTTTTCAGCTGTAAATAAATACATACTTGATGTTAGTGAATATGCACCAACATTTACATACATAGACATTAGCATGGGGTGGACTCACATGAAGAGCATAGCAGTGACAACGCAGCCGGAGAGTCAGTGACATACACATATCCACTAACCCACCACACTTCCCACGCAGCCCATCATCGTTCCTATTACAGCCAAACAGAGAATTCAAGACAGGCCGAAGTTCAGGTATTATATACTGATGTCTGCAAGCGGAGTACAAAGTGTAAAAGTGAGATTTCACAGATGATTCTAAACATGTATTTTTGTTTCCTTATCCTCCTAGTAAGTGATTGATATTTGTGCATTAAGTCTATGTACTCTACGCTTTTAAACTTGTATGTGGTGTTGTTCTCATTTTTACAGCAAGAACGAGTTGCTGGTGGTGTTCCTCTCTTCCAGTGAATCTGAAAAATGAAGGCGGAAGAAGGAATAGCTGGAAATGTACAAGAAGAAATGGAAGCACGAAATTCCAAGTTGAAACTTTCCTCATAGTCATGATAGGAGGATTGGTCTTATTGTTAGTGCAATTGTTGGAAAAGTACAAATACAGCAACAATTCTTCTAAGAAATAGAAAACATGTAGGATATTCACTTGACTCAAGTAGTGAGTTTGTTCTGTTTTAGAAAGAGCTCCCGGAGAGCTTGAATGTGAAGGCACCTGCCTCAGATCGGGAGCTAGTGGACATATGTTACAAGGATCAAGTTTTTTTGCTCAGGAAACACAGACAACCTGAACACACCCCTTCATCTGCAGCTCTCTGATGTTCTAGCTGGTGCTCTAATCCTCAGTCTGGAACATTTGATATCTAAATTCAACAGGTGGGTGGGATGAAGAACTCCGTATATTTGACTCCCATTTGTTGCATCCTGTCAAGTCAAATCAAAAAGTACCTGCTGGTCACAATCGGCGCTGTGTGACTTTAATCTGGAGACAAAATGGGAAGTGGAGTAGCTGGGTTTTTTTTCTTGGGGGGGGGGTTGGGTGTGACTCATGTCTGGAATCAGTGAAACTCCTGGTGGGTGGTCACTGTGAGAGGAGACAGTGAGAAAGAAAGTCGAAGAGAACAAAGGCAGTTATTTAACTTTCATCTCGGCCTGAGGTGATTATTCGCTTTGAGTTTGACCCGGTCACACTTTCAAACGGGCCCTGTGCCCTTGGCAGACAGTTAATCTTGACCTGTTTTGACATTTCATACACTGTGGTAGCTATATATATTATAGGAATACGTACAAGAATGACAGCTGAGATCAGAGAAAGGACAGGCTGCTAGCATGTGACAGAAGTCGGGAGTAGCCTGAGAAGTTGATTGTTTGTGGCTGGATATGACTAAGATCTCATCCCCTGATGTGGCTGACATGAAGGTATGTTGAAATGTGAGGCAGTGAACAACACTGGCTTTCACACATTTCACACACACACTCGCACACACTCCTAATGCACACAGACTTCTAATCACTCATTTCTACTCGCTAATTCGATAACAAGCTCGAACAGTCGAAACATGTTTTAACGTTTGACATTTGACCCCGGGATGAGAAAGCGAGAGAACTAAATGGGCCCCCTCCTGTATGTTGGCAGTGTTTGGATGGAGCAATGGAGCAGAGCCCCCCCCGCCTTCTCCTGCTGCAGCGAGGGGTTGCTGGTCCTCTGACCCCCCGTAATGATGGAGGGTCAGGAGTCAGGCTGTGTGAAGAAACCGTCTGGGTCTGCAGACCGCGTGAGCAGCGCCTGGGAACCGGAGCTCGCTGTGCGATCCTGTGAAATTGATCTCTCCAGAGGGGGCCGGCGGTGTGTAGTTATTTGTGTTGTGGTTGTGTGTTATGTGTGTAGGAGGGGAGCGACTGCGACAGGAGGCACACCAACGGAAATGGTAGATCCCAGCGGTTGGGCGGTTGGGCTGTTGTGCTGCGACCAAGGAGTGCTGCCTGCCTGCCTTTCAGCATCAGCAGGGGAGAGCGTAGGGAAAAGACTCAGCTGAGATGACTCAACCCATCACTGGCAATAAAGAGAAATATATGAAGGGGCTCCTTATGCTTTTTTTATGCCGGACACCTTTCCTGACGCATCCCCAAAGATCCCTAAACCAGGGATCTTTTGCTAGGTGAATGTGTAAAGTATACCCTGTCATGCGTTTAGCATTATCGGCACATTTCTATTACACTTGATGGTGTAGGTGTGATTAAATCTTATTTCACTTCAGCTCCAAGCCCAGGAGAATCTGGCTCTCCACCGATGAAGAGCTCAGTCATTCAAGAGGGACTCTGAGTAGAGTCACTGCTACTCTACATTAAAACGAGCTAGTTGAGGTGCTCCGGGCATCTGACTGGGACATGCCCGAAACAAGACCTACCAGGAGGAGGCCCTGGGGCACACCCAGGACTTGCTGGAGTGATTTTATCGCTCGGCTGGCCTGTGAATGACTCCGTATACCCCTTGGTGATCAGGAAGAGACTTGTGCCCTCACAGCCAAACCTGGATAAGCAGTAGAAAATGGATGGATGGCAGTTTGAGCATAAGTGCAAAGCACCTAGGCTGTATCAATATAAGTGTATGACTGGTTAATTGAGACTTGCCACAGAAAATGCTTTGAGTGCTCACCTGTAGGGATGGGTATCGTTTAGGTTTTATCCGATACCGGTGCCAAATCGGTACTTTTGAAACGGTGCCGGTGCTTAAAGAATGGAGAACACAAACTTTGTCCAAAAACCTCTCATGTTCAGCTGTTTTTTTGTAAAAAGATAACAATGTTAGCCTTTTCTGCAGCTATGGGGCATATATGGTATCACTCTTGGCTGGAAGCAGTGCTTAATCAATGGAAAAAACAAACTTTGTCCAAAAACCTCTCATGTTTAACTGTTTTCCACTTTTTCTTTGGTCATTTTAGCCTTTTTGGCCAGGGTGAAGGGAGTATCTGCCATTAAACAAGAAGACAGCCGCATGTAGCTATGATGATGTTTGCTAGTTCACCTTACATGCATTAATGTAATAACGTGGTTAGCCTACTCAACGTAAATTACACACGAACAACATGAAGCTACTCACGCAGAGAAGAACGGCTGCTGCGCATCATCATCCATCATCATTTCTGCTACACTGGCAGGGCTAGGGGCCAGGACTCTATTCTTCGGGTTTTTGGGGGATGTTGCTCCGGGTCCAATAACTGGCAACCCACCCGACGTGCTCGGTGTGAGGTCTCGCAGCAAGCTATCAAATGCGGCGCATTTCTCGGCTTTTTAAAAAAACGCTATGCGTCGCCAGCTGTTTAATCGGATTCTTGGTGTTACCGCCTTTGACAGTATCACAGTATCAGCTTAAAGCACTTGTTGCTGCTGAGTTTGCATATTTTGCTGTGAAGTACAGCCAGACTTTTGACCGCTTCGCCTTGGGCATTTTTAATCTGTAGCTCTGCTCTAACAGAACGTACGTACCTGGCCTACTATCCTCGGAAACGTAAAATGATTGGCTAGAAGTGTATCACAGCTCAGGAAAAAAAAGCACCGAAATAAAGCACCGAAATGTGCGCTGCTTTTCGGTCTGGTTACTACCGTTTATGTCAGAACCGGTGCCATCATGGCACCGGACACCGGTACCCATCCCTACTCACCTGAGAGGAAAGGTGCTATGTAGGTATGAGCTGATTGTTGGTAAATGTTTAAGTAACACTTTAAATGAAGGCTTGCAGCATTCATTTTTCATTCTCACATTTGTAAGCCAAAAGAGATGAGAATGAGAAGGACTTACATGTTGTCAAGCAATTTAAATTTGTTCACACCATCATGGAAAGAAATTAGCTTGCAGATTTTTACCTTTTTTTCTAGACATCACATAAAAGACGGGCATGTAAGAAAACAGCATTGGGCATTAAGCTCCCAGCTCCCCACATCTGTAAGACGTGAGAGTCATGCATGATAACGGTCCAGTACTTTCACCGTTAGCAAGTGGCTGCCATGTGTGCTGCCTCCTGCGTGTTCTCTCGAGCTCCCATCAGCTAAACCTCACAGAGTTATCCGGCAGTGAGGTTTCGTTCCTGCTGTGTGTTACATGTGAGCAAGGAAAACTGTGGAAATTCTGACCGGGTTCTCTGAAACTGCTTTAAAGTTTTATGATTGAAAGCTACAAACGGGCTATGTGGTGAGATTGTTTTATCAAATGGTATTTCTGCATTTAATGATGCAGAGAATCGGCGTATTTGTTGCCGCACTCGAGTGGCTGCGCAGATCCGTTACGCGTGCTTTTATGTATGCTAGCGCATCGTCTCGTTCAATTTAAACAGACTTTAAACACATTTCAAGGGAGAAGGGTTTGCACTGAAGAAAGCAAAACTCATGCAGAGTGCGAGTGTGTATATGTCTCAGACAGACCCCCTCCAGTGAAGGCCTGGCGGTTCTTTCATCTTCAGCATCTGCTATTCTTCTTATAGCGCTCTCTCTCAGGCCAAACCTCCGCTGTCTGTCTGCTCGGCCTATTCAGATGCGACCACTTCAGTCATATCTGCAGGCTTGTTATGGCAGCTACAAAACCAATCCCTTCTTGTGCTTATTCAATCACAGAGGGATCTCGGGAGCTCTTTTGTCTGTCTGCCCACTCTCAGAGGCTTTGCGCAGACATTTTGAAACAATCACATCTATTAGTTGGGACTTGTGATGTCTGATCCCTTTGCTGTACATGGGGGCTGCATTAAAATGTGGCACACCCCATTCAGAAATTCCTTGAGGTCTGCTTTAAACGGAGAAGCATTTTTTGAGAATCCGGTCACAACGTACCTTTGAAGACGTGCTATGAATGTCTCACAGAACTGATTGTGAAGGATGGTTATGGGGTTTCATATCAAGCGAACAGATCTTCACGTTGCTCTTAAATTAATCAAAGAGGCAGAGAGGTATGCGACGAGGCCGAGCGATTATTTGGAGCCAGAATCTGTTCAGATTGGAAAGCTGGAAACACACAAAGGAAGTCAATTTAAACAAACCGTGTCTCACTTTTCACTGGCTTCTTATTATTTTTGCACATTTTGCAGTAAGTCCTAACATTACTTAAACAGTACATTAGATTGCCATTTCTTGCACTGAGCCTAATATGATGCATATCATAAATAGAAAAATCGATCCACTCACTCAGGGACTGTTTTCGTTCTTTGATGACCTCAACCAGGTGAGGAAAGGTGAGTATAACTGGTAATTGTTTGAGATGGTGTGGTGTTTCATCTCTTTTGATCACACAGTCGTTTACAATCAAAACTGTTGTCGCCTTTTCCACCATGCTACTATCCATTCATCATCTGGAGGCAGGATGTCCACTTCTGGGACTACTATAGCACTGTGTTAACACCAGAGATGGGCACTAACTAAAGTAATCCGATTACTTTTTAAAGTAATGAGTAAAGTAAGGGATTACTATTGAAAAAAGTAATTAGATTACTGTTACTCTGCGTTACTAAACCTTGATTTTGTTTGTGAGAGTGTCTCATTACAATGACGTGGCAGTACGACCGTGCAGCATTTAAGGCTTGGACGTACTGACGTTACTTTGAGTTTGATTCGTAAAAAGTGACTGAACATTAGCATCTGATGTACACGCTGCGTGGGAAGAAAACGTCTTTCTACAGCAAAAAATTACGCTTTAAATCTGAGCAAGCACCGAGCACGCTACCACAGGAATGTGAAATTCACAGAGAAACCCACGGATCCCCCCACTGACATGACTGCTGCGGCACCGAGCGAATCTCCACCGGCCCCACTCCTGTTGGTCTATTGCTTTATTACTTATTCAGGTTGTAAATCATGTTTTTAAAAAGTAACTAAGTAATAAAGTAACTAGTTAGTTTTGAAAATAAGTAATCTGTAAACTAACAGGATTACTTTCTTGGAGAAGTAATCAGAAATTAGTAACTATTTACTATTTTCAAGTAACTTAACCAACACTGGTTGTTTGTCTTCCTATAAAGTAAAAATAACCTGTATTATGCACGGGTGCACTGTGCCGACATACAGGTTTGTGTTGTATTTCTCTAATTTCTTTATATTTTCACATTGTGCACCTGAAGTTACTTAATATAAAATGGCAAAAGCAGTGATACTAAAGTGCATTGCAGTATTTCTCACTGACCTCTAGAGTCACACACAGACAGTAAGGTAGTGCAACCCACATGAAAGATAAGTGTCTCTTCTTGACAGAAAATCTGGATTATATAAACCAAAAATCTTAAAACCATAATTTTAATGTTTCTTTAACCACCTGCAGATTATCATGAATGTCGCAGGTGAGATGTTGTGGGTGTGTTGTACCCACTGGAAGTCAAATCCAGCTCTGTGGGAAGTCACACGCTCACTGTGCTGAGAGCCTATGACTGCATGACTTACATGTTGTCATTACATCACTCAGAGGCCAGATTCAAAACATTAATTAGACAGACTTCCCCGGCTTGTTTGCTTTTGGCCTTGTGAGTGACGTGTGTATGCATTCGTGTGCATGCTTGTGCTCGTGTGGATTTGTGTGTGTGCACATAAGCATGCCCTTCTGTGCAATGCGTGTGGTTGCTGTGTTTGAGCATGGCTTCGCTCACCGAGCTGTACGGCTTGCAGTGTGTGCGTGTGCGTGCGTGTGTGTGTTTGTCACAGAGCAGTTAGCGCAACGCTGATTGCTGTTTATTTGGTCTGTGGGTTGACACAGAGCCTAGCAGTCAGGAGCACTCCTGACAGCTCTGTTTTTATTGGGTCCCTGTGGCAGCACCAACACTAACACTGGGGTCGCGCTCTTCCCTCTGTCCCCCACCCCGAAGACTCCCACACCAAGCTTCCCGTCTGTGCTGCGAAATAGCAAGCAGTTAATGGACATTACTGCAACAAGAAATGTGCAAAATGTAGAGTCGGGGTAGCAATGCTGAGACAGATGTGGTGTCAAAGGGAGATAAAAGCTGCTCTGCAACTACTATGAACACAACCATTTTTAGGCAATAATTGACCCCCAAAATCTGTATGGGGCTGCAAAACTTGCCCGAGCCTTAAAAGATCTACTTAGTCAAGCCTTAGCAGGGTGTTTGTCCTGCTTAACTTCCTTTTTTTTTCATTTGCCATGAGAAAATAATTACACAACGTTGTCATAAATGAGGCATATCTTCTCTAATCCTAGGATATCTTAATGAAGGATATAAAGCCTGTTAAGTACAAATTAGCCTATCAGTATTATAGCAGCAGGATATTGAGAATTATGCATTTATGAAAGAACTGTATATTATTATAGAACTAAAACAGTTTACTTAAGATTTACCAATAAAATGGATCAACTGTTAATGTGACGAGTAAAATTATCTATTAGTTTTTGTAGGCTTTCTTTTTGTGTGTGTGGAGTGTGCGTGTTCCCTGCGTCTCTGTGGCTGTGAGTGTGTTTGTCTGTCTCTCTGTTTTGGCCCTGTGATGGACAGGCAACCCACTGGGCTCCTTGAATTTAATACACGTTTACGAAGATGGATTGATGGGTAGCTATAAAATCATAAGCTGTCCAGGCCACTTTGAGGGCCCGTCCACATGTACACAGCTATTGTTTTGTCTGCGTTGTTTTTTTCCTGAGTTTTGGCCTGTTGTCCACACATAAACAGTTTTTGTATCACTGAAAACAGATCGTTAGGAAAAGTCCAAAGATTCAAGAGGAGAAATTGAAGAAATTGAGAAAAATTCAAATTCTGTATTTAGGTGTGGACGAGGAAAACGGAGGGTTTGTGTTGCAACATCAAACGTCTGCACCTTTATCTCCTTCTTTGACGTCAGAGTGTGTGCTGTGTTGTTGTATGTGGGCTTTTGATTGGCCAATATTTCTATACACTCATGGTTGTATCGCCACCTGTTCCACTGACAAGCTGTTGATGGTACTCGAGATATTTTCATAGCAAATGTGGAAAAATCCTCCTTTTATGTTTAACTCACTGGATTGTACAGGTGAGCTATATGCATTAAGGCTAATGCAGAGTCCTGAGTCTGAACCTGCCCAAAGGCCATTTACTGTATGCTTTTCTCCAAGCTTTCCTGTCCCGAATCCTGTTTATTGCCAAAGTTATTTTAAAAATGGGAACGTGTTAATTCGATTTTGACTGAAGTCCCCTAACAGCTCAACTATACCTGTAAGCAGCCAGCGGCACTGGCAGTGACAAAAAAGTCTGTGAAATTTCAAGAGGCCTCTTCTTTCTTCAGCTTTGAGCTTTTGGTTTTAATAAAGTTTAATTGTTTAATTAAAGTTTAAAGTAAAAGGTTTGACTTTACTTCCTCCTGAGTGTATTATCACCACCTGTTTGACTGTCTACTGGTGCTGCCCAGAAAAGACTTACAATTCAGACCCAATCAGACTGAAGAAATGCAAAACAAGAATCGGGAAAAAGAATAAATTTGCCTTTTTTAAATTGTTGTCTAAACTTTGCTGACTGGACCCTGTATCTGTATGCTAGCTTTTTATCATCGTAGCTCATGATGTTTCATGGTTGAACCCCTGCCCACACAGATGCAAGATAAATGTACACACACACAAACACACACACACATGCTGACATGTACAAGATGGTAAATGGTACATGAACACTTAGTCAACCATGTAATGTGACCCTGTCTCAGCCAACACACCCACACACACACTTGGAAAGAGGTCACCGCTTTGCCGTCTGGTGGTCATACCCCCACCACACACACACACACGCTCGTACAATAACCCTTGAAGTCTGCAGCACCATTCTACATACTGGAGAACCATTTTTTTCCTCTTTACCCGACCTAACAAATGACCTGGTTACGTGTACACAAACGCACACATGTACACACACAGTGATCTCCTTGGTCCAGCTGACATCTCCCTTTACAGAGAAGAAGCAGTGATTAGAGTATTAGGGGAGGAGAGGGTGGGATAGAGTTGGATGTCGTGATGAGACGGCTGTGTGTGTGTGTGGGTCCTTGCTGTAACGGCTGCTCCCGGCCGTCCACACAGCTGTCCGCTAAACGCACTCACACACACCACACAAACGCGCGCACACTGAGCGGCTGTGAGAGATCCCCCCCACGACTGCTTCCCAGGCCTGTGACTGAGCGAAAGGAAAGTAGGGGAAACGGCTGGAGGGGATTACACACACAATCACACACTTGCACACCAACAAACCCACATGGAACATGCGCACGCAGCGGATTTGGAAAGCCCCCAGACCTCCAGATTTAATTTTAAACTGTGTTTTTCACTAGACTCAATAACCCTGATTGACAAAGTAAAAATATGCTTCGCAAAATGTTCACAAATTTTCTCAGGAAACTTGTCGGATCCATATTCAGGACGGTGAGGCGAAACCTTTGGCAGCCATTACAGCTTTGAGTCTTCTTGAGTATGAGTTTTGCACACTTGGATTTGGAGGTTTATCCCATCCTTCCTGCCAGATCCACTCAAGCTCCATCAGACTGGCCCTTGATGGCACTCTGGAGTTTGAGTCCAGGCTTTGGCTTGTCCTGGCTGAACGCTTTGGATCTTCAGCCTCTGATTGCTGAACTCCAGAGCAGATTTCCTTCAATGCTTTCTATGTCTTCACTGCATTCATCCTTGCTCAGTTCTGACCATCGATTCAGTTTTTTCTTTGAGGAGCACCCCGTGGTTCTGCTGCTACCATCCATCGGGCCTGGGATTAGCATTGGGGAACAAGTACCTGGAGATCTGCCCAAATATACTCATCATACATGGCCTCAATTTCTTGAGGACACCGTGCACGTTGTGTCTAGATACACCGAGCTTTTAGCTAATGGCTCTTTCAGAATCATATCGTCATGTTCGCGTACCGGCAGGCAAGGAGAGAAGGACCCAAAATGCAGGCTTCAGTGTGAGGCAAAGTAGAACTCAAAGTAACCGCTTTATTAGCAGGTTGTCGGTAAACAGTGGACCAACTAAACTGGGAAAATACAAACTAACAGGCAGATACACACAGGCGGAAAACAGAGTACAGAATGAAGGTGAGTAGACATTAACGATGCGACAGAGAACAAAGGTAACACAGGGCTAATATACACACGGCAGTAATCAAGGGATGAGGCACAGGAGGGGAACACACCTGAGAGAAATCGCAGCTGACGAGACAGGGGAATAGTAAACCGCACACACTGACACCAGACACGAACCTCCAAAGTAAAACAGGAAACCAGAAACAATTTACGAGGAGGCAGAAGACGCTGCACTTAATCTAGAATAATAATCAACACTATAGAAACATACCAAAATATAAAGAACTGAAGACGCTGGGTCAGAATGACCCAGAACCGTGACACTTAATTTCCTGGTACAGAAATAACTTTTTAGGCGTGTCAAGTCAAGTTGACATTTTTTGTTGATTCAACCAAAGAAACTGAAACACATGATGTGTATTTGTGACATGCTAACAAATTCTGTTATGTGTAGACAAAACACTGGTTCATCCCTCGAGTTAGGAGCCTTTTTTATTCTCGAATGATTCATAGGTCAGCGGTAAGTAGCTTAACAAATTAAAAGCTATGGCTCAAGTTTGGCTCCAGGGAAGCAAAACAGTCCTTTCACCAGATTAAGGCACCAAGCAGTGTTTTTGCCTTCTGTTCACATTTTCTGGACAGCCTCTGTCAGTTGAGTCAAATGAGGACAGAAAACAGTTGAGTCACCTCCACGTTTCCTAATAAAATAATACATCGATAGCTGTCTGGTGATTGCCAGCACAGAGTCAGTGGGCTCTCCGCTCTGTCACCAGGAAATTGTTCATAGTTAACAGGAAGGAGGACCATAGTCTCAACAGGAAGCAATGGGCAGCCACTTTGGAGAACCTAAACCTCTCCAGAGCCTAAAGGTGAAAGGTGCATTTTTGGAAAACATATGTCACTTGTACAAATCTTCTCCTCAGCGGATACGAAAATGTGTCAAACAGTATGTTTTCTTGAGTGTGTTTTGGTTCGCAGATGCGTGTTGTCCCAAAAAACACAGATTTGTTAAGTAAATGAACACTTCCTGTGCGAGAGTGTAGGTTTTTAGTCTCGAAATGTTTAGATTGAAGGAACTGTGCTATTTTAGTTATTTATCGAGGGCTTGATGGCATTTCGGACATGCCCTGCGAAAACACACGGCGGACTCAGGAATATTCCCCGTGTTTATGTTTTTATCAGGCGCTTGACGCTGTGTTTGTTATCCCTGCTGATGGAAATAGACAGAAGCTGGAGGTTCACAGGCACAGGAAAGGCTTTGTTGGCAACCAGAGCCCTCAGCGCTTGTCACTGCAGGCGTTAGCCTCTGGAAATCTCCACTGATACACTGTAGCCCGAGTCCTTGATGGTGGTCGGCTTCAGCTGAGGAGGTATTGTATGCATTTGGTGGGTTTTAATTAGAGACTACTGTTAGAAACAAAGACAATGAAAAAGACAGAAAAAAACAAATTCAAATGACTTGACAGGATGAGGAAAATCAAAGTTGTGACATCCCTGCAAATGACTGCAGACCCCAGATTCAAAGCCTGGCATTCACCACACATATTTGCTTTGTAGCTTTTTAGCGATTCTCATGAATATTTGCGAGCATGCTGTTTGGGCGACAGAGGGATCCGCTCTGTGTCTGTTTGCGTGTGTGTGGTGTGCGTGAGCACTGTTGTGGTTATTGATGCATGCTTCTTATGAGGCACGACATTATGAGGCGGCCAGAAGTTAAAAGGGTGGTGGTGTGTTTGTTGTGTGTGTCGAGAGTGTGGGAGCGAGACAGAGAGGAGAGACAAAGACACAGAGGGAAAAATAAGGAAGCAAGACATACTCGGAGTAAAATTAAAAGGGGTCAGAGGATGATAGAGAGAGAGGCACTCACGCCAAAACATATCGAAAGCATGTGTGGCTTTATGAGGGGAGGGGAGTCGTAAAAAAAAAGAGTTGTGCAAACGGGGATAAAAGAAAGAAAAGTGTAAATGTGCATGCATGTGTGTGTGTGCGTGTGTGATACAGTGGCAACCTGATCCAGTGGGAACGTGGGTTAAACGTGGGCCGCATGGAGCCATAAGCATAACAACAGGAAACCCTGAGTACAATCATGGTCTTAACCCGAACTTAACCCAAACTGTTCCGTAGTGCAAGTAATATGCGTATGTTCGTACTGTGTATACATCTATTGTTATTCCTGATTATCACTTGCAGTTGCACGTAATCAACCCTGTCCCTGTTTACATGCAGCAAATTTGCAACATCAGGTAAGCAGAATTTTGGAGAATTAGCAATCACGCTTACGTGAAATAGTCACCGGCTTCGCTTTTTAATTTGATTTTGGAGATTTTGTTGACAACCAAAGTAATATTATGCCTTCTCATGGCCGTGGCAGTACTTGGCCAAGGTCGGGGGATGATTATGGTCTTTGTCAACACGCAAACCGAAGAGCTTTTGCCGCTTAAACTAAAAATCCCAGTCACTTAAGTCAAAGTCTTGTATTCTGTGCAGCCACGACACTGGGAAAGTTCACTGATGTAGGTAGGTGCTTCGCCATGCAAAGTCCTAGAGGTGAAAAGCAGAATTCTGAATTGAATAGGAAACAAGTTCAGTGAGATCAGCAGAGGTGTGACATGAGAACATCTGGAGGATCTGGTTAGGAGCCTAGCAGCAGCATTCTGTACAAGCTGCACATGATCCGAGTAGGTTTTACTGAGGCAGGTAAAGAGTGATTTACAATAATCCAGGCAAGATGAAATCAAAGCATGAACAACAATCTAAGGATTAATAATTTCTTTTTATCTCAAAATTTTCAAACCATAGTCCACAAGCCAATGGTTTAGGTCAAGCTGGCCATATTGGTCTTTTGTACAATCGATGCCTCAGTTAAACTGTAGGCCTGCAAAATGCATATAATACTTACATAATCATGTATGATTGAGTAATAAATTATTATCAAACTTGTTTATTTTGGTCCATGTGGCAATAAAAAAAAGAGAGTAAGGGAAATAAGTGCAAAGAACAAATGAATCATCCAAACCTGATAAATATTGAATATTTTGAAGCTTTAGATCTACAAATGAAAGACCCTGACAGGACTCATGGGTTCAGACCAAAACAAGTTTTGTTTACTCTTTAATTCATTATTTGTCATATTTGTCAATAAATAAAGTGAAGATGAAAAGAATAATGGAATATGCACCATGTTCTCTCTCACTCACACTCACACACGCTCATCCACACTGCAGATCTAAATCTTGTTCCCATACAGACATTTGGCCGTGAATCACCATTGCTAAAGAAATTATGTTCAATTTAGAAAATATGTTATTTTAACAAAGTGGACTGTTTTTAAAGCACATCTGGGTTCTCACACTGATTTGACAGTAACTCCTCTATGTGTGTGTGTGTGTGTGTGTGTGTGTGTGTGTGTGTGTGTGTGTGTGTGTGTGTGTGTGTGTGTGTGTTAATGGGTGTGGGATCTGCAGCAGCAGCTGGTGGATTATACAGAGCTGATGTATCCCTCATGTCCTTCAAAAGCTTTCGTCATGCTTCCTTTATTTTGGCCAGTGGTACATGATGTCACTTCCTGTGCTGGATAGCGTATGTGTTTGGGTGTTCAAGGGTGTGGACCATACTGAGACCCAGCTGTACTCGACTGTCCGTCTGTCCCAAATTGATTTTAATGACAGAACAAAGGGCAGATATGATTACAGGACTTGGAGTGAAATCAGGTAAATTTCTTATAAGCTGAAACTGTTTCTTCAGACTTAGGAAATAAATGTAACCACATACTTGTGTCGCAGCATTTCTAAACTCATATATGTAATGGAAGGTTTTTGAGCTTTAGTAAATGGACTGGTGCTCATATAATCCTGCTGTGCTCTAACTGAGCAAACAAAGCACTATTTACTACTTCATTCATTCCCACACAGCTTTATTTTGTCCCTTTAAGCACCTTTAAAGGCCTTTTAAAGATGAAAATATTTTATGCGTTGAAAGTTTTTTCCAGACTGATCTATTCTGCATGCAGATGTTCACACCACTCACGTAATTTAGAAGGATACATTTGTGGCCTTTGTCATTTCAGATCAAGCTTGATTTTTTTTAGATTTTTCAGACGTGAATAAACAGATCTGACCAATCAGATCACTGCACCTGGCAACAACCATGCTTGTAGCTCAAAATGCTCACTGGTATCGAATACACAATGATATGGAAATAGTAAAATAATACTATTCTAACTCAGACACACTGATAGACGCTGCTCCGGGTCAATCAGTTTGCTGTAGTTATTCCTCTGGCTTCTCAGATGTAGCCCCAACTCTGCCAGCAAGAGCTCAAACTGTCCCACTGACATCCTGAAATATTTACGAAAGTGGTGGTGATCCACTTTTGACTCAAACCATGAAGCTCTCTCTTCAGGACCAGCTCATCATCGCTTGATGTCAATTTGATGTTTTCACAGTACATTTTTTGAGGATGATTTTTCCGACTCTTTCAGTGAGTATTTACCTTACACGACAAATCCGCATCCAAAAAACTCCTTTGTGCCTTAACTATCACTCACACTGATGGATCCATCGAGGAAAACTTTGAGTTCAGGATTTTCCTGAAGGATACTTCAACTCAGGGGAGGCAGACGAGGGTTTAAACCACCAAAATGTCCAATTATTAGAAGACCTGCTCTACCTACAGAGTTGCAGCCGCCTGTTAGCTCAGCTTCTGGTTTAGCTGACAACACAGTTGATCCTCATCTTTGCAAAGTCTCCACCACACTTCCGCCTTTCATGTTGTATTTTACTTAATCGGGGTCATGTCTGTTGTCACCGATGTCTGCTTGGTTTGTTTCTGGCCTCTCCAAAACAAAGCTTTGCCAACAAATAATAATGGTTGCAGATGTACTCATCCTCTTTTCTTCACAGAGGTCTAATCTGAACTTTGATCTTTTCATTAAATGGGATACTAAACAAATAGAGTTTGCATATAAAACTCGAGCATTGTTTAAACTCTGTGAACCTTGACTAGGAGCCGTGAATGCAGTGCGCTGCGCGTGCTTGTCTGCACGGGTTTGTGTTCTGACAACGCAGCCCTGCTGAACCCAGTCTGCATGACCACTTGACGAAGTTTAACGAGCAAATCAGTGTAGAGCCTGATGGAAAACACCCCACATTTTAATGCAGATTGTACCCACTAGGCGTGACAAAACAAGTCAGTATGTCAGCCGCATTGGAAAATAATTTGAAATGTTACACGGAGCTGAAGCATCCACCCAGTCCTGGTAAATATCTGAAAGTGACTGATGACAAAAAAGAAATCATTACCAAAGAGCAGGACTATGGGCCAAGAGCCACACGAGTTTCTATAGAGATGAATTAGCGCTGTAAACCAATCTGTTTTTCATTTTTTTTCTGCTTTATGACACATTGTTTAGTTAGTGAAGGCCATAGTTCGCATTTTCTTCATCGTAGAAAATGTGATGCATTACTTTTACAACAGCAGAATAAACGTGATATGATTACTTTAAGTTAAAATTCAAAATTATGAACACAGGCTGCGTGGAGTTTGCATGATCTCCCCGTGTCCAGGTACTTGGGCTTCCTCCAAAGACATGCAGTTAAGTGGGGTTAGGATAACTGGAGATTCTGATTGACCCTTGGTTTGAATGTGAGAGTGAATAGTTGTCTTCACTCTGTGTCAGCCCTGCAACACAGCAGGCTGGTGACCTGTCCAGGGTTTATCCCACCTCTTGCGCTATGGTAGCTGGGACAGGTTCCAGTCCTCCTTCAACCCTGAATTGGTTAAGTGGAAGAGAATGGACGGATGAACACTTGCTAGTTCATTTCAATTTTCCTCTCTTTGTAATCACATCTTCATCCATAGTTTCACGTTTACAAACCGTCCCCTGTGAATCCATCTATTCATTCCTCCATCTCCCTGCTCTTCTCATGTATGTTCCCTCCACTTCCCCTTTCATCTAACTGTTCTTGTTAGTGTGACCCCATTAAGGAGTCTATGGTTGGCAGCCCGGCTGCCGGGACACGTGGTTCATTGACTGGAACTGGCCTGGTCTGGCAACACACTCTGTCTTTTCTCTCACACCATTTATTATCTGTACTGGGATACTCCCAGGACCCAGGAACTTGTACTCACATGAACGCTGACGCAAACACGCACACTGAGACAGACACTCGCACACACTGGAATATAAGTAGCTCTCTCGCTCTCAGTGTGAGAACTTCGGCAAGGTCTCTTCACCCGAGTCACACAGATGTTCCTCTTGGCACCTCAGCAGGTTGTGGTGTGGCGGCTCCGGGGGCCTTTCTGGGGTCTGGAGGGGGGGGGGTTGCTGAGGGCCAAGCAGGGCCCCAGAGCCTGGATGATAGCTTCCTTTGTGGGACACAAAGCATTGTCTGTGCTGGGAAAGGCCATGGGGATGGGAACACCGCCCAGAGCTGGACACTGAGCAGCGATTTGAGCTTTCTGTGTGTGTGTTTATGTGAGAGTGAGACACAAGCAGTGAGTCTGAGTGTGGGAGAGAGAAAGTGTGTCCTCGCACATGACACGCAGTAAGAAGAGTGTGTGTGTGTGTGTGTGCATGTGAAAGCCTGTCTGAGAAGGTGAGAGAGCAGTTGGAAGGACAACATCAGAGTAGTTCACTACTTTTCTCTTTGGGGTCTCAGCTCAGCTGCCCTCTTTTTAAAACATGTATTTCCAGAGACTTATTGTGTGTTGGGACACATAATAGACCGCTAAGAGCATTTGCTTTTTTTGCCTCACATTTAACTCTATTAGGATCACTCGACTGTCGACACTTTACATGTTAAAGATTGTAAACATTAAACTCAATTTAATTTAGTTCACTGGAGAAACATCTGTCTTAAGTCCACATACAAGGTGAGGAATCACACTAACATGAACTTCCTCATAAAAATATAACAACTTACACAATTTAAATGTGTTTAAAGGCAAGTCCCTCAAAACCACCAGTTACAAGTGTGTATTCCCCAACCGGATGGCAAGTGTTTGCAGGAGGTTGCTGGCTGTTGTTAGGTGAAATGGGAGGATGCCGAATCAGAAACTTGCTCGAGATTGATTTGGTCGCCACAGACTGTCACGGCCACCCACAGTTTGAATGGATGACAACAGCTTTTCTGTTAACACTCACCATTTACTCTCTGAGCTGTAGTGAAGTTTGCAGTGAAGTACAGAGCAAACTGGAAACAGAGAATGTTCACCTCAAAGTAAAAGTTCTTGCAACCAACAGATCTGGAAAAAGTGCAACTTTGTCTCCGGTTTGCATCACACGTCTCACAGGCGCACTACAGCTCGGAAAGTAGTTTGCAGGTGTTTGCAGACAAGTTGGCAACTTCTGTGCAAACTACTGGTGATCAACCAAACTGCTCGCAACCAAAGCAATGCCAAGCAAGTTTTCAATACAGATATTTGTTGCTGGCAATTTTCATGCAAGTGCTCATCCACCAGTTGCAAAATGCAAGCTTTTCTCTAACAATCGGTGGTTTCCAGAGCATCACTAACTGGACTCTTATCATCTGGGACTGAAGCCTTAGACATTCCTCTCAGACGGTACTTATTAGTGCTTATTTTAACTCAAACTCAATTCAAACTCAACTCAATTTTAACTAAAGTCCTACTCTGATCACTTTGATTAGTGTGTTTGTTATGCACACTGGATCCCTTGCACCAAAACATCCAACCATCAAACTCAAATTTAATTTCTGGTAAGAGGAAGAAGAGGCCAAAAGACCAAGGGTTGTTTTTTAGTGTGGCCATAAAAAATCCACATCAACAGTCTTAATGTGGGGGACTAATTTATAGCAAGTACCACTATTAAACACCAAAATAAAAAAATACTTTTGCCTTCCTTGGGCTTGGACACCTCTCAGAACCAGTGATGATCCCTAACATGTAAGGCATTTGAGTTTAACACAGGAGTTGATGTCTGGACTAGTTTGAGGTTTTTGGTAAAACTGCAAACTCACAAGTGCTTCCAGTCTGATCTGAAAATAGAAACAGCACTCCAACTGATCCAAAGCTGCACAAGGAGACGGTTTTGAGAAATCGATAAATATTTTGATAGTTTTTATTATTCCATTGAAAACTAACACGTGCCATAAATAAATGTATCATATTAAGAGTCATTTTTTCAAGTTTAATTTATAAAGTGACAAAAAAATAACTTTTACTGCCCTGTGAGCTTTGCAGGAGCGGGTGGATAAAAATGGGAGCAATACTGCGTTTTCAAACAGAAACAACATCAAGGCAGCATCAAATTAACCCGGGGATAAAGCTGTTACCATAACAACAGTCAGCCTGACAAGCAGTCCCACCCAGCTTTTCTTTCAAATATGATAAGATATGGTGCTGATGAAGGACCAGGAAGCATGGAGGCTATTTTAAGACTTTGGGAACTGTCGCTTGCAAAGTAAAAAGAGAAAGAGAAAAAAAAAAAGCTGGCCTGAGCCAAAAGAGTGAGGTTGCATGTGTGCGTGAGCGTGAGTGGGGGTTTCGGGGATGGTGGGAATGGATGAGGAATGTCAGAAAGCCAAAGAAGGGGAAAGAATGAAAACAAAAAAGCAAAGAAGTGGTTTATGCCCACAGAACAAAGATGGAGAGAGGGGTTTTTTATAATTGGCCTTTTCCTTCGGGTCCCAGACTCACTGGCTGAGAGGAGGAGACAGGGGGACAGAGGAGTACTCTCTCTCTCCAACACACACACAGACACACACAGACCGCAAAGACAGCTCAAACTGTGGAGGAGTCCAGGAAGACACCAGGAGAGTTTGGGACCGAGGTGATGTGGAAACCTCGATAAACCATCGCCGTCTAATTACTGTCGCCACGGTTCTTTCCTTGGCCAAGCTCGTTACACCAAAACAAAACACGCACATGCACTGACTCACAAAACAACACACAACCACAGCTGTTAGAAAAGCTTCTGAAAACACACACACACACACACGAAAACAGTACGCTCCACCGCTGCACATGTGAACATCAGAGCAACTTGGCCTCGGGCCATGACGCTCTCTGTGGGTAGCTGTGTTTTACATAAGACAAGCGTGACCCTAAAGCACCGCGAGGAACGTGTGTGTGTGTGTCCACTCTGCAAACCACCTCGGAAAGCCCCGCTCCTTAAAAGCCATGTGGGTCTACAAACCCTGCAGAGCTGCTGTCTCATAGTTTATTCAGTTATTTCGAGTAGCAAAAGATATTCCAGCATTTAAGAAAGAAGGAAACCTGAGATGATTTGTGTGGTGGTTTGTTCTCTCACAGGGAGGTGCAGGAAAATTGGAGGTTGGTGTTTTTGGTATTGTTCTCCGCTGTGTTGCTGGGATCCAAAATCCCAAATCCAACACTTGGACTTTGATGAAGTGTGCACAAATCATGTTTAACATAAAATAATGTTTAAAAAACATAATTTGAATGCACTGGATGGTGAACAGATAAAAAAAAATAAAGTAAAAATCTGCCCAAGAAAAACAACAAACGGGATTTTTTTCCACATTCTCGTACATGAAAAAACCTCAAAAGAGGAGGAGGAGGAAAAAAAGTGGGTGTTTTTTTTGTTTGCTTGTTTGTTTTTCCTAGACTTTATTCAAAAACAGCACTCAAAGTCTTGGCTGGTATTTTCTGCATCATTTCACAACAAATGTGATTGGTTGGTTTGGGTCTGATGATGAGTCGCACTGTGAGGAGTCTTGCAATGCGATCGAGAACCAGACTTTTGAGCTGGTGATCAAAAAGTGAACCTGAACAAGTAGATCGACGTGTAAAGGGATAAAGGTTTTCTTTTAAAAGCAAACCTTTCCCCAAACAGGAACATGTGTGAGTGCTGAACAGGTGCTCAAAGTTCCTGTTAACACAAAGGTTTGGTTCCTTAAATTTAAGAAGGGAGACGAAATGCACATGATTGCCAATCAGACTGTGTGTCTTCACACACACTCAGGCAGTAGTTCGGTGGATGTTGGCAGCGAGCAGGCTGCAGTAGCTCTGGTCGCAGTGTCTAGTTTCCACATGATGAGTGCGTAATCCTTGCAGGTTCCTGCCTGCTGCTTTGTTTTTCCTCACTGTCTGACTCATCCCTCCAACCTGTGGGAAGGAGGGAGGGATGGACTATGTCACTGTCATAATATGGGATTACTGTCTACAATACACTTTCTCAAAAGGATGGGAAAGATGCCCGGGAGGCTTTTTTTCTCTCTTCTGTCTTTCAATTGTTCTCAAATTGCAAATTTTGTTCAGTTTTTTGCTCTTTTCCTTCCTCCTTTATCCTCTCCTTTCTTCTGCAGTTTTCTGAGTTGCATTCAGTTTCTTAATAGACACACAGTTGGGTTTTATCCCTAAATATAAGATCGCCCAAATCATCTGGCGTCTTTCAGATTTTGTTCTTTAATCTTGTTTTATTTATGAATTCTTAATCCCCCCCAAAAAAGACTGGTTTTAATTCCACTTTATCCCTTTAAAGCACACTATCACTTTTCACAGTGATTTAATAACACAGCCCTGGAAATTTAATGTCTTAGAATTATGTCAAAGTTGTTGATCACGCTGCAGGAACTAAATCTATCCGAGAGAGACCCTGCTTCAGGTTTCTGTCAGGACATTTAGTTTTGATAAAAGTGATTAACGGGGCTGATATGGGAAAAGGAAATGTGCTTGATTATGGAATAATTTGCTGAACAAGTAGTTTACAAATCACTTTGGCTGGTTGGATTTTAATTAAAGTAAATATTATAGTAGGAATTACACTTAAAGTGTTTTTAATGAAGTGAAGAGGCAACATTAAGACTTACTTAGTGCACGAGTAACTTTCCAAAGCAACTCTTAGGTGAGTAAAATATCATTAACTCGTAGATGGAGTGAAGCGGCTTAACCTCGTCTAACTTCTGGGTATTTACGGAAAAGGAGACACAAATTATACTGTACGTAATTTTAAGTAGTGTGTAATTATCTGGTAACTTTGCAGAAAATCTATGTTTTCCCATCTTACATCATCTGTTCGCTGTACTTTTCAGGAGTCAGGCTGTATTATGGAGTGACTTAAGCATGCATTTTTACATCTCTATATTTATATTGTTATTTAATATTCATTATTGTTCAGTTTCATTGGGGTTCTGTTTCACTTAGGCACAGCGTATTTACCATCTAAGAAATGAGGAAATATATTTCCACTAAATTACCGGGAAATTATAAAGTACTTAAAATTACTTACAGTATAATTATTTCTTTATTTTCTGCCGACCTGGTGTACCCTGCATCTCACCCCATGACAGCTGGGATAGCTCCGCACCTCCACAGCCCTGAATTGGATTATCGGAAAAGGATGGATGTTTACGGTAAAAGCCTGACTTGTTATCCTTTATTCTAGTGTACCTACCTGTAAGTATTTGTATGATGATTTAATTATAATGGAGAGCATACAAGATTTATAAGCTGTTTAGTAAGTGTTTATGCACCTTCATGATTACAAAATTAGTTAGGAAATGATTAAATGCACATGTTTACACTTATCAAAGAGTTTTTGTGTATATGTGTGCGTTACCAGGTAATAGGAAACTGTCTGAAATGTAAAAAACAAGAAAAGAATCCTGGAAAAAGAAATTGTGTGGCACTGTGGAGAAATCATAATTTACTTTGGCATTGAAAAGGTGGAAATTAATAGCAAGCATAATAGTGCCAAAAGTGATATAACATAATGCAACTTTCTCTCGAGTCACTCCTACTCCTATCAGTCCCATCGATCCCAGGTCTTATCAGTCGGCACCTGCGCCACTGCTCAGCTTTAGCTAACTAAATCTATCTGGATCAGGGTTAAACTGTGTGGGATTACAGCTCCGTTTAACACTGACGCAGAGACTGAATGCCTCTCTGAGTCTACCTTCCAACACTTTAACAATCGTGCCTTTTCACACCCGTTTGATGTGAGGTGACCTGCCAAAAGCCATCTGTCTTTCAGCTTTTGATAATGTAACAAAGCATCCATTTAACCATGCACGCCCAAAACTTTTTTTTATTTCATACTGTATCAAAGAGCGCCCTGGCGGAGAGCAATGAAGCAAGTTTCATTTAATGACCCTAAAGCGGCCTGGGGCATTACATACATTTATATCAGAACGTTGACTTGAGTTTCAACAAATTGACAGTTCCAAGGAAAACAATTTCCACCTCTTTCAAGATCCTACATGCAGCTACAATGGATCTGAGATGCGTGCTGCCGAGGCTCGATGATTTGCCCTTTGGGTGGAGTAGCAACATCAAAAGCTTCACACACACTGCTTTCCTGGGTGCCAAACAGGCTTAAGAAAATACACTTGAGCTTAAAGCTCATCTTAGACAATGCTAGCATACGGCCGTCCACCTGGCAGGAAGCACAGAGCCAATAACGAAAGATCACCTGCACCTGTGCTTATTACCCAACCTCAATGTTTCAAAAAAATCCACCCCAAACGAACGGAAGGAAAAGTCAAAAGACTTCAAGTGGTCCGTGTCAAGGCTGAGCTTGACGTGTGTTTTTGAACTTTGAGGTCTGAAATGATTTTTTTTTTTCCGCCCCAGGAGTGGAGATGGGGCACCTAAACAAGGCTGGTAAGAAAAACAAATGAAGGTCGGGGTATTTTTGTCTGGAAGAAAAGGAGGAAGCTTTGAATTCCAAATGCCAACAGTTCAAAGAGCTGCACTGGTGGTTAGGAGCATATATGCACACACACACATCCATATGTATACATGTAGCCATTCAGTTTAAAGAAACAGGGCGCCTCTTGGATCTTCACAAGGCCATGTTCATGGTTACCGTGGCTGCCAATCACACACACATATAAGACAAACTTTCAAACTGAAACATCCACTTGAGCAGGTTGCATTAGGTTCACACATGGAGATGTGGGCCATCTTCTTCCCTTTAAGCCATCTTAGACCAGTAGTGTGTACAGACACACACACAGGATGGGCCTCGTGTGCGAGAACTTGCAGCAACTGTGGCAGTAGCTGCACAGTGACCTTTAATCCCTGACCGCATGGGAAAGTGGCTGCTCTCAGCTGTCGGGACCCTGGGGGACCCTCTATAATAGTTAAAGGATGATTAGGCATCAATGGAAAGACATCCACAACATGCAGCAAGGAATTCTGCATTCACAGTTTAACATGTTCTCATTCCCAGGGGTGTAAAATTGAGATGTTTTGCCAGACAAAGAGACCCATCTCCACTGCCACTGATGTACCAGACACATCAATTTTATAATAATTTCAAATCTAAAATGATATATCTATTAATATAGAATAAAATGAGATCATCGATGAGAGTTCACAGCCTTGTTTAAGAGCAAGAAAATTCAGGAAAGCAGTCAGGAGACAGGAGACAGGAGACGTGGTGTTAATCACAGGTTTGTCAGCCGGGAGCCTGCAGTGTGTATACTGTGTGAGACATTTGTGCTTTGTTTTGCCCCCTGTTTAGTTTGGCTTTAGCTCGCTGTTTAGTTAGAAGAAGAAGACGTACTCTGAGAAATTACTGTTATAGCAGCAAAACATGAGACACACTTGGCTCGATAAAGTCGATGCAAAATTACAGAAGATACAGCTCAGAAAGGTGAAAACTGCATTGAAGAAGAAGCTCAATAAATAGAAAAAAGAGAGAATAAATGAAGTGAAAAAAATCACTGAATTAAAAACTAACAAATAAGCGAGTTGAACTCTATGGACAAAGTACTGGGCAGCCTGCGGGAGCTGCTGAGCCACAATGTGAAGCTCCTGGAGAATAACTGTTGTGCTGATGTTAATGTCAGAGGAGGCTTGGAGGTCTGACGTTAGCTGAGATTCATCAACTTTTACTTGCAGTAATGAATGTTTAAAGTGTTCCTATTTCCAAAATACAGCCATTTATGTGCCTCAGTACCCCACTCTGTAATTTTACATGAGGTGATGTAAACGCTTCCACTTTGCAATAATGCCATTTACAGCTGATTTGTGGAACTAAGAGGGAAGAAATTTCACAAACGTGACTTGTTTCCCAAAATCAGTGAGCTCTTTAGAATGACCCTGTCTTTCACCAGTGTTTGCATAGGTAGACTGTGTGTATATACACTGTAAATCTAAAATGAATGCATGCATTGTGGAATGAGCGGGTAAAGATATGTTCTTGTGCTAGCAGAGCTGAAACAGATGTTAGAGAAGGCATCCAGCTGCATGTACAGTAAGAGTTGTAGTGGATGGGTTAGTTATCCATAGGCATTCATCACAGGCACAGTCATTTGGATGGCGTGTGGCTCAGCTGATGGAGGAATCCAAAAAGTATGTCGATTCAAATTTGATTCAAACAGCAACAACAACGGCGAATTCCCTCTGCAAATACAAGGGAGTGATTCCCACAACTACCAGTTCAATATCTGGGCAACAGAAATATCCCTTTTGCAGTAATTTGGCTGAGATTACACCAAAACTAGTGCAGTACCTCCATTCAGGTCAAAATATTACACTTGACGCTGTTAAAAATGACGCTGTTCATGAGCAGGTATGAATTCATGGATGGAGCTGAGACCAACACCAAAGGACGCCTGGTACAGATCTCTGATATACAAGTTTATGAGAATACAGTAAAAAAAAAAAAAGCATGCTGAGGTTTCTCATGTGACATCTTGTGCATGTTGCTCAAGAGTTGTCTGACATATTGTATGTGATACAACCGCTGGATGCTAGAGAAAAATGTGCATTCAATGAGTGATTCCTACTGGCTGCCAAGCGCTCAGTTGGAAAAAAGCCACTGCATCAAAAACCTCCTACTGATTTGTTTTAGTTGCTAGCAGATTTCTCCCTGTAGTTTTTCATGCTTGTCTGTACATGCTGTAGTAGTACTAGCTGTAGTATTAGCAAAATGTGAAAAAGTGCAACCCAAACCAGGAATGGCAAAGGTTCGCCTTCAAAGTAAAGCTGAGTACACGCTGAAGTGACTTGTTCATCATGTTTTGGGGCACATTTTAGGGTCTGGTTGCCTTGGTAACCCTCTAACATATTCACTACCACAGCCTTCGAATGTTAACTCTCAGGTCATATGTCATTAACAGTATTCTTAACTCTCGTTGGTAGTTGTTTCAGTTGCTTGGTTATAAGTTGAGAAAAGGTCATCTCAGGTCCCATGCCAGCAGTTATTGCCTGTAGTCATTCACTTTCTGTTGTCTCAGATCACGACGTCACTTCCAGTGTGGACACTGCTTAAAAGCTGTGCCTCAGGGCTGCAGCCAACATGCTTCAAAAGGCATGACTTTAGCTTTAAAGTCCCTTATTTCTGATTCATGTGGCACTTTTCACAGTTTCACTTCAGCTCAAAGAGTAGCCAAACAATGTGTGTAGGATAAGTCCGTCACTTCCCCTCAAACTACGACTAGCGACCAAAGCCATCACAACATTGCCAACATGTTTTTCCTGGCCACAGTTGATTACCAGGTTCTGTAGGCTTGTGTGTTACTGGGACTTTAGCAATCATCTTCCGTGCAAGTGCTATAAACCTCCAGAAGACATTCACACCTGTTCGGGAAATACCTGTTTGGTTGCCAGAAGATCACAGACCAGTCTCTAGGCCAGCGCGTGACAGGGGCTTTATTCACGTGAGCATTGTAGTAGTAGTAGTAGTAGTAGTAGTAGTCCCTGTCTGCAATACAAATTAAAAGTACAGACCCACATGGATGAGTGTACCCAAACCTTTTTACAAAAAGCACATTAATATCATCGAAGAGCAGAGGTCCACTCATTAGTCTCAGCCTCATAAGCCCTTCATGTCAACAGTGATTGCCCAGTCATTGCTCAGCAACTGCATATAGGCTCCAGGGGCACCACCCAGGGGGACCGGGAGGGGGGGGCACTGCCCACCCACCAAAATCTGACAACACCAAATTCTGTTTTTTGTGTGTCACTGCAATATTTTTAGTGGGCCCCATACCGCCACCCCTATGGAAAGAATTCTAGAGGCTTCCCACTGATAGGCTCCACAGCCATCATGGCGAACAGAAATGGTCTTACACGATTGTTTTATTGTACTTTTTATATTTTACATTTAGATTTATTATTGAATCTTGCACCAAGGGAGTGGCACTCCAATTTCGTTACACACAAGGTTACGAAACACGACCAACACTTTGCATGTCAAGAGTTTGGAGAGATGCTTCTGTTTTGTTTTTAACTCTTCAAAAGCAAAACAGAAACATTGTGGGGTTTTTTGCTTTCACACAAACTGCAATCATTATGATTTCCATTCAAATAACTTTATACACACACTTGTAACCAATTTACTTCAGAGGCTGAGGAGCACATTCAAACTTACCACACTAGTTTTGGGGGTTATGTAGGAAAAAATAAAGCTCAGTTTGATTCTCGCACTTCGACTGAGTGTCGTGAGGATGTGCAGAGGTCGCCCCAGGATGCTAACAGAGTTTGGGCTGCTCTCTCTTGGCTTTGGGCAATTTTTACACTCCAACAACAAGAGTCAACACTGCACACGATTATACAGGCATTACTACATTTAGACATCAGCATGCGTCTGCACGCACACACACACACGTACACACACAGCAGAATTTCTTTCCAGCCATTTAAGACCTAAGAATATTTCTTGCCATGTCTTTTGGTTCTCACAGTCCTCAGTCACTGTAGGAATGCTAAGTATCCAGGCACCCCCTCTCCGGTTGAGGGGACCAGTGGTTAGGTCCATGATTTAAAACAACTCGGGTTGTTCCCATGTCACACGCTGTGACAGGGGGCACCATCTATGCCACGGCCCTCAGCAGTCAACTCTCCATGTGCAAGCTACACATACTTGGAGTGTTTCTTCTGGGTGGAGCAGAGACATCCACCTACAATAACTCCGTGTTGGTGAAATACAGCAATTTGTTTCTGTGCATTCAAGCTTTAGCCTGTTCAGCTAAAATTAAAGCATCATCTCCTTTTTAAGATGCAGATTTCATTTCATTTCTGGACATTTTTAAAGACACGTTGCATGACTTGCAGCAAAGCACCAAAATGCTTAAACGTCCCATAGGAATCCTTAACACCAACAAGTTTTTCATTGCTGTAAAAGGACATCTGATCAAAGCTGCTTTTGCCAAAGTTAAAACAGCTTTGACAGAAAGGTCTACCAAAAAAACCCAAAAAACAAAATGAAAAATAAATCTTAGTGATTAATTATTCTTCTAAAGGAAAAGCCCAAAGCGATGGCTCTGAGCAAGAGAGGAACAATGCACTTATGACTTCAGAAGATTTTATGAAATGGTTATCAGTTATATAAATAATGTGTAATTAGTGGTAAATAAGAAAAGCCTGCAGACCCATGAGATGGGTGTGGTTTAAATACCAATGAGTATGCCAGAATAACTTCAGTGGTTAAGCACAAAGTAAACATAACTTCTCCGGATGCGGAGTTTTGCTTTTATTTTAATAAACACCGGGTGGTATTCATGTACATCATGAAATAAATGTGGTTTTAGTCCAATCAGATTAGCTATGAGTGGTCAATGACCATGCAGACCTCAAGAATCACCATCGATTGTTACAATCCCTCAGACAGCTGGGACCCCAGGATTCACAGATGCCCAGGCGAGAGAGGTTGGAGATGGGACCGTAATTGGGTTGGGGGTGGGGTGAGTGGGTGGGGGTCTGGAGCTGTTAAATATACACATGCAAATGTGTCCATGTCTGTGTGAGGCAAGTTTGACATGTCAGTGACCGCATGCGTGTTAAAAGTTTCGTGCTCTGAATCTTTTCATTGTCAGCTTGGCAGCTGATTGTGATTAATATTTTACAGCCGACAAATGGAGAGCACAGGCAGGAGTGTGTGTGTGTGGGTGTGTGTCCATATGACAGCAGTATAATTGACATAATTACCCACCCCGACAGACACAGTAACACATGCACATGAGCAGCGTCCTTCGCTTCTCAGCCCACATGTTTAAGAATCAGACATACGTGGAACCGGCTCATGCAGAGAAATGAGCACACTGTGCCACTGCGTACACACACGCTAATGTGGTGACTTTGAATCTGTGATGCTTTGTTACAGTTTGGTGAGTTTATTAGCTGTACTTCAGCTTAGATAAAGCTTGGCTTCATTTGAAAGATGGATAACATTTCAGTTGTGGAGATAAGTTTACATCCACTCATCATGGGCATGAATGTTGTGGTAATTTGGGGCTTTTAAGGATTTCTTTCCATTATTCTTTATCCAGGGTTTAATGATTGTACTGTGTACATCTCTAATGTCTTTGAACAAGTTGGAATTTTCTTTATTCCACAAGATCAAACCACAGCTGTCCTCAGAAACAGCTCTGTTACCATTAGTGGTGTGAATACTGCAAATTATGGCATCGATCTGATAGCAAGTAAATACAGGACCTATAAAGGCAACTCGTGTAAGGGAGCAGTGTGTCATGATTTATGAGATTAATTATCGTCAATCTACAAACTCACATTTTATTGAACAGCAAACTCAGACGATAGAAACAAAGCATCGATCCAATACCAACACCAGCGTCGGTAAAGATACTATCGATATTTGGATTGATCCACCCACCTCTATAGACAGGGGTGCACATAAGTGGTCTGCAGGTTAGCATTCGCTGTCAAAATAAAAGACACGCACCAGACGCGCGTTGCAACTTCTTATCTGGTGCGCGTCTTTTATTTTGACAGCAAATGCGAACCTGAGTACCACTTATGTGCACCCCTGTCTATAGCTACCATTGCTGCTGTGTTAAACAGTTAAATCCATTGTGTGGCTGCTCTGTGATGAAGGTTGGACAAAAACAAATGTCAACTCCTGCAGTAGTGGGTGTTTTTTCCAGTTGTTCAGCTTGTGGATGATATTTCTCCATCCTCTTTGTAGTATTTAACCGAGCGAGTGAGCCGATCATACATATTTAGGGGAGCATTCGAGTTGTGGCTCCTTTGTACAGCTGTGCAAGCACTGGTATAATGGTGGCAAGTTTAGTCAAATATAACCAGCAGCAAGTCTTAGAGTGGTATGTATATTACTCAAAGCATGCAGTGATGTTGTGAACTTGCAAAACAGAACTTAGTAATTTATAACAATCTGTTGCTTTTTGGATCCTCCTCCAAAACGTTCAGTGAACCAGACTATGAGAAAGCTTGACTGAGTGTCATCATGGTGTCCACCTTTGCTGCATTACACTTTGTCTTTCAGACACGTCGTTCATAACTAAGATGCTTCATGAGTCAATTTTTTCTTTTCTCTTCTTCACTAAAAAGCTTTGTGCATAAAGGTCCTGCTTGTGTCTCATTTTAATGACATAATGTATTTATGTGGTATACCCCTTTAACAGGCGCACAACATTGTCACACATACAGTTTTGATTTTACTTATTTTAAACATTTATTATAAATTTCAAAAATGCATTTATTTTAAAAAGTAAAGGCTAGCCAGAAAAAAAATGCCAAAAGTTTGATTCTTTGCTCTTTTTATTTTTTGCAAACAGGGCAAAAAGCTTCCATCAGGCTACCTTGTTACTGGCTCTTTGGTTCCTCTGACCGTCGGCCTCTTTTTCTTTGGGTGGGTTGAGTTTCCACTTTCACTATGGCGGTTCCAGAGTCCACTACTCAAGTAACCTGTGCTAATCAAAAGCACTAACATTTGTTTTCCCAGGAAGCAGACAAAGAAAAGTAGCACTTTAAAGCAGTGGTGTCAAACATAAGACCCAGGGGCCAGAATCGGCCTGCCAAAGACTCCAATGTGGCCCAGTCATGGAAAATGTGAGCGAGGACATAAACTTTATACTTTTAACCCTATTTTCATAAGTTTTACAATCCTCCCATATGGTCATTCAAACTACACTGAACTAAATAAGTAACAATACCAAAGATTTCCTGTTTCTTCATTATCTACTAAGAAATTTGTGATTTTTACAGTTGGTTCATATTTTTAAACAAGAACATATAACCTTCCAATCTTCCATTTTATCTACAGCACAGTCAACGTAATGAGATAACAGAACTGTTTCTGTAATTTTACACATTTGTTTCTTACAATTTAAGCCCCAATCAGCATTTCTTTATCATGTAGAAAATTAAGGTGTATTGTTGAAAGTATACTTCTTGTTGTTACATTAAAATATCCCAATATCTCAAATATGTCTATTTGGAATATACATTTCTGTGCCTATGGTACGCAGCACTTTTATACCTTTGCTTGAATGGCACCTGTTTTGTGAACCAGACTATAAACATTTCACACCCATAATGCATAAAAAATAGCGTACGTGAAGAATAACAAACCTTCCAGCCCTTTAGTCTCTTTCTTCTCCAGCGAGTAATCGCTTTACAAACGAGGGCGTCACATGCTTCAAACAGCAGATAACTCATTTTGGAATGAAAATTAACGCCAAAGTTAAAACCGTTATCTGTGTTGTTTGCTGTTTTTGTACATGAAAACTTCAAAATAAAATCTTTATCCCATGTGAAAGTTGTCCCCGATGAGACTCCTTTGATGGGGGCTTTGAAGTGGAAGAGTCGTGGTAATAATGGCGATGATGGTAATTGATAACTGTGAGCTGAACAGTAAATGGCTGTTCATTGGGGATAGGAAGTGCTGAATGCGAGCCAGACTGGATGCTGCCTAGCCTCGGGCTGTGTGATAATAAAAGGGAGGAGCTGGAACAGTGATGATAAGGAAAAGTGGTGATTGCATGTGTGTACTTGTTTTTCTCTGTGTCACTGCATCTATGTGAGAGTATGTCCGTTTATGTGCTGAAAAGCATGTCCGTGTCCGTGTCGCCGTTCTGTGTACGTGGTGTCAGCTGGCGGTCGTACGGGCTTGTTAGGGGAGCGGGTGTAAAGGTCAAAGTTTATGTGTGGGGAGCAGATGGTAGACAAACCAATGCATGCTTTCATTCTGGGAAAGAAGAGATTAGCAGAGGTATTTAAAGAGAATATGATAACATGAAAATATGATTGAGTATTTCTGAAAGGTTTGAGTATTAAATGTATAACCCCGCCACGTCAGGGTGTCTGAAGAACACCACATATTGGTACTCTAGTGCTGAAGTGTCATTCCCAAGCTTTTATCAAAGCAAACAAAAAAGTTGCTTGTGACTTTGTGTCTCAAATAATATATAAATGTTTTCTGTTCTCATGTACAGAACGACACAATTTGTCAGTCCTTCCAAAATCTGCACAAATCTCTTCAGGAGAAAGGAATAGGCAAGCAACTGCTTGGGTCCGGAGGCCCCCTGAGGGCTAACAAACTTCAAACTGCAGCAGTGGCAATGTGTAAAGTTTGCAATGACAAGGAGATACTTGACCCTCCTCAGGGACCCCACATGACTCCACTCACTTCACTTCAGCTGCAAGTGGCATGCATAATTCTGTTGAAACAAACCAAATGACAATAACAAACACCTCTCAGTGAAAAAGGAGGGGAGTTATCCATCTGGGAGTGAAAGTAACAAAAGAAGGAAGAAAAAGCAAGACAGTAGTAGTGCAGCAGATAATAATGATTTATCATAATGCTAAATACTTAAATGCTGTTTGTCAGGGCTTTACTGTGAGAGAGAAACATTTGAATAAAGCCCTTTAGCATCAAAGAATTCCTTGTTGTTGTTGTTTTACTTTAATTTTTAACATTAGTTATTTTCGTAACTAGAGTAGCATAGTGAGTCCAGGTCTGCTAACCGTGATGCTAGCAGACCTGTTAGAATAGCTAACAGGAAGCTATGTTAGTATAGCTGCCAAGAATAGAAGCTAGTAGTTACAGTAAAACTTCACAACCAGTCAGCTTGGCCTTGGTCCGTATTACAGCAATCAACATGGCCTCTTCCATTTTTAAGCCAATGTTTTATCTGTTGTTTTTTCTTTGGGTAATTTGGAGGGGAACTCAGCAAACTTGGGCAATACTTTTTGGTACTTAACTGCTGAATGTTATGTTTCGAGCAGGTTTGCATTTTTTTTCCCTGTCTTTCTCTCTCGCTCTCTCTCAGGTAGAGTTTTGTGCCAGAGCTGGTTATTGAGCAAAAGTTGCTAATTAGAACTTTTGCTCAATAACCAGTCGACTTGTGGCATTTAAGGACCGCTAACTGCTGGTGCTGCTACTCTCTGCCAGATTGTTGTTGCCATAATGAAGGTAATTAGGCCTCCCTTGTTTCTTACAAGTTTTCGTGTTTTCCGCCCAGTAATTGCATCCTCTCCCCAGTTGTCATCTCGAACCTCAGCAGATCATCCGGTCACAAGCAAAAGGAAGAACCTACAACTCACCTGCCTGCACATTCTCCACCGGGTCTCTTTGTGCTACACTGGATTACCACCTGCATGCCAACTGCCCCTCTGAAACACCTGTTCAAGAAATCTACAAGTAAGGCCTCAAACTATAATTACAAACTTTGCAGACTCCACTTGTCTGCTGTTAACACCAACAGAAACGCCACCCCTGCTCCAGCACTGGTTATGTAGTCCATACCACTCACCTCTTGCCCCAATAACTCGTTAACATTTGTTATTAAACCTTTCAAAACCGCTGTAAGTTGACGTGGTGTGCTTCCTAGCTCCAAATTGCAGTTACAAAGGACATAAGTTGACTTTTAGATGCAAAGCTATATTGACAAGAGTTCTATGTTTACATTGTGCCTATCAAATAAATGGATCCTATGCTATCCTGGTTGGAGGGGGAACCTATGAATTTATGAATAGAACTCCAGCAAACTCTAGAATTGCCACTGGGTGCTAGGTTTAGGTACAAAAACAATACTCGGGTAGAGAGTTATTCACGGTTACAGTATTGGAGCTGGGTTCTTACAACTTCTCAATAGGGAAGAACTCCCACTGTCAAAACTCTTCAGTGAACTGGGGCCTATGGAGCTGTGGAGTAAAAGAAAAACAATCTCAACTCCCGTTGTTTTTTCTTGGGGGGGTTGGATAAAAGGTTTGGTTTAGATTTAACAGCAGTAAAACATCTTTAGGATATTAAGTATTAAGGCTATCACAGCACCAGAGCCACATTTGCTTTTTGATTTCACGCATCAGCAAGGCGCCACCGTGCAGCAGTCACCATCGACCATGACAACCGGCAGCTTCCCATACACAAAATGCTTCTGTTTTCCAGGAGCATGTTGTAGTTATCCTTTGAAAACTGGTGCTCCTGTAGGACGATATCCTGTTGTCATCAGTGGCAAATCCTTTGTTTTCTTTTTTATTTCAATTCTCACACTTAAGTCATACAATACTTAGGACACAAAAAGTAAAGATTGGGGTAATATCTTATCTACCAAACACTGAATATATTGTTGGTTCATTTTCATCTCAAAATTGCATGGGCAGTTTAGATGACGAGGAGCGGGTTTTCAAAAAAGGTATTGTTGGAAAAAAGGAAACAAACATACAAATGAGAGAAAGAGATATGAGAGGCAAAGACAAAAATAGTCTGAAAATAAACAAAGAATGTTAAAAAGGCAGCAGAGAGCTGTTCAGATAGCTTTTATCTCATCTTGTGAGTGTGTGTGTGGGTGTGAGAGTGTGTGCGTGCTGTAAACTCCTGGAGCCAGCAGGGCGGAGTCAGTTACTAACGAGTACAGATTTTCCCACAAGCTCCAGCTGGTTTGAACACGCTTGCTCCTGCACACGTCTGTATATGTTTGTGTATATGTATGTGGCAGTTATCGGTACATGTTTGTGTACATGATGGTTATCGCTATATGTTTGCATATGCAAATTTGTAGCTGTGTTGAAAAGTTAACTTTAGTCCTCACAATTTTGTTGTTCAACACCAGCTTTGTTAGTCATTTATTGATTTTAGGAAAAAAGACAAAGCTTTATTACTGGCTTTTGATTTTATTCAACAACACTTCATAAATAAATCAACACCACATGCAACACATGACGATACAGATGGCAAAAGAATGAGTTCCAAAACCACAAATTCTAACAGAAGGAGGAGGATTAGCAAGACAAAATGCAGATTATATTTCTGAAGACATTTTTTGAGTGACTTTGCTCAAAATTAAGAAACGTCAACAAGACACTTGTTTTTTGCGGCGTAGGGGTGGAACAAAAAGTGATATATTTGGATAAGCATTAACATGATATCAGCTAATACTAACAAGTCTGGTTAGCAAGCTATATCCATACACCACTTGACTGTCACAACGGACACATATATTTGTTTAACAGTTATAACAGCCTAAAAACAATTCAGTTTTTAGACTTAACAAACAGCTAACAGCTACTACTCGATATTTTAGCACACTTTTATAAACTGAAGTGACAATTTGGGCCAAAGGGAAGAGCAGTAGAGGTGTTACCTAATGTTAGCGCTGGTTAGCAACTAGCTTGTTTAGCATATTCTAATTCAGTGGGAGATTCTAATGTTTGTTGATCTTAAACATGTACTAAACAACGAACTCTGTGCTTTTTTTGTAAATGACCATGTCCTTATTACACATAACTTTAGCTACATATATAAGAGCACTTTTTTGTGGCCAGCTGTAAATTTATTTTTGTTTTTTATTTTAGGTTGTGTTTTTTAACACCAGTGCTAGCTAAAACTTATTAGCATATTGGCTTAGTATTGGTCATTTTAAACAAAATGGCACTTGCTTGGGTTGAAAAACAAAGTCATTGTAATGGAGTTTGACTTTATATGCAAAGCCAACATTGCAGAACCAGAGAGGTGGGCTGTCTAATTGGTTCAGCATATTGTGGAGATGGCTCTGCCTGTTAAACAGCTTAGCTTAGCTGTTGCCTCCACTGTTAGCTTAAAAGTGTAACATGCAAACCCACCATTCGACCTTTGTTCCTTTTGAATCGACTGCAACACAAATACCAAATAACTAAGCAATATTCCCACATTGAACAGGATGTGAAAAAGAAGCTTTTCAAGTGACTTGACTAGCCTCCACTTTTCAAGCTCCAGCATTGAAAATAAGTAGCCTTGGTATTGTACTTCAGCTCACTGCCATCTGGGCCTTAGGCCACCAAAACCAGCAGTAACCCTGCTTTAAAAAATGCAGCTCCCTCATTCATTTGAATACAACTGTGGCGCCAAGCTTATTCTGCAAACAAGTTGTACCTGGCTCTTTTCCTGCAATAAAACTCTTTCTAGTAGGAAACTGCACTGGTTAGCTATATTTATGTAACTGACGCATTCCTTTTGGATTTATTTGTAATGAAAACTCTGTATTTATGCTGTTTACCTCATGATTGCTGTGATGAAAATTAAAATAGATGCCACTGTGATAACCCTCTGATAACTGACTATTACAGATCATTGGGAAGTGGGCTTTTTGGCTGATAAGCCTTTTAACTCTCTACATAAGAGTCCTTAAATCTGAATTTCTTAATTTCTAAAAGACACAGAAGAAACTTCAGTCATATGTGTTCATGTCGTCTGTTCTGTTTGTTTCATTGTGAGAAAGCTCTCAGTCTCATGAACGGGGCGTGAGCACACCGTCGTATTGTTGTTTACTCATGCTTCCATTGTGTTAGTGTGTGTGTGTTTCAGCCCCATGCGTGCATGCTGTTGGCTCGTCTTTGATTGTTCTATTCAATATTTGAAAAAGTGTCTGCTATATTATACAGAACAACTGCAGCAGGAAGCAATGCCATGCACGATAACATCGGCCTCAATGTAGGGTTTGGTTACCCAGGGGATACCGAGCTAATGACTAGTATACACACACACACACACTCATTTGCACAACACCTACACCCACGATTGGGAGCCAATAAGGCTGGACAGCATTCTCTTCAGTGGGTCTTTCAAAAACCAATCAAGCAGACATCTTGGCTCTTGTCATTGTTGGCTGCTGCAGCACTGTCGCCTTTGTCACCGGATATAACTACAAGTAGCTCAAGACTGTGTAAATCTCAGGATGTAGGCTGTTGTTGCCAAAGTTGTATACAGAGCGCAGGGAAGTCATTTTGTCTGAACACAAATATGCTGTGTAAAAGCATTTAAAACTGCCAGAGGTGGCAGTTAATACTCTTGGGTGTGTTTCTTTGAGTGCAATGAACATGTTAATCTATGAAACCTTAAAATGATAAGAAACACAAAGCTGGTAGGTCAGTGAGTTTATTGATGACTATTGAATGATATGATAGCGCAGAGCTGCTGCAGATGATATGAGCCTCCCGTTCCACCACATCCCGAAGGTGGTGGAACAGCTCCCTTGATTTGAGTACAGTGAACTCATTGTCATGTTCAAGATGTCTTGATCTTAGTGACATGGTGTGTTATCTTGCACACCACATCTTGTAAGCTGTTGCAGTCACTTAAATCACATTTCAACCCTGTGATGCTTAGTCTGAACTTAAATGATCTTGACTACGTCTGCATGCTCCAATGTTATTGGCTGATTAGAGATGTGTCCCAAAACCTAGGCCGCATCCTTCAGGCGCCGCATTTGTTGACCAATTACTCACAGCCAGGCGACAAAGGCTGTACCAATTCAAAGGTTGCTCCAAACGCGGCCAACAAATACGTCCTTCATTTCCCCGAATTTGAAGGATGGGTCAGGTGTGTCCTTTGTGGCCCATCATATCCCAGAATTCATAGCGTGGCCCAGCCACTTCCAGTTTCCAACAATGGCAGCAGCTGCTTAGTTTTAATATTACTCTTATTAATCTTTCTGGGTCACAAAATAATGTTTTAACACATTTTCAAGCGAGAATGTAGCTGTGTGAACTTCAAATATCTGCTCGGTTTATCAAAACATCGCATATTTGCAAAAGTGCTCCAACATTTTTGGAGATGTTACCCACCAGATCGATAGCTAGCCGGGGTTCTAGGGTCGCTAGAGCCGGCGAAAACAGCGGACTTCCAGCACATCGTTTTCAAACCCCCGTGGTCTTTCGCTACTCAGATTAAATATGATATACAAGTCACTCAACTTAAACATGTTGTTGTTGG
>NW_005187429.1:2703650-2705364 GCF_000239375.1 Pundamilia nyererei
CATTTTGTTGTGTTTGGTAGCGAGAGCCATCGTCTTGCGTAACAAGTAAAAAAGTGTGTGTGTGTGTGTGTGTGTGTGTGTGTGTGTGTGTGTGTGTGTGTGTGTGTGTGAGAATAACAGTGGAGTTGCTAACAAGACATCAGTAGCACCTTTAGCCACGGTAGGATCTCAACCCTCAGGGCTGAAATCACACACAAACACACACATTCCTTTTGCCTGGTGTACCAAACGCTATTCAGCCAGCGCACAATATGCACACACGCGCAAAGACATGCACACACACATGCATGAATACAATAACAAAGTGCTGAATGCACAGCAGTGACTGTATAAACACTTGGACATTAAAAGTCTCAGGGCACCAGCATTTGCATGAACAATGGCACACAAACACACACACTTTTGTTTTCACACAAACACTCCCACATGTTCTCAGCCGCTCCCACACACACACAGACACACACACACACCCTCCTGGCTGGCCTGATCCCTTATGATTTTTTTTTTCTCCCAAAGCTCACAAACGCAAACTCTCACACACACTCGGCGCTCCCACAGTCGTTCACATCTGTTCGGATTTGTTTTCTGTCTGAAGCACAATCCCACTCTTCTTCACTCCCTCCTTTCCTCGCTGCTCATCTCCGTACTTTGTTTCCTCTGTAGCCGCAGCAGGCCAAAGGAAACTTTGCACAGCTTACACTCTCTCAGCTGTTCTTGTGTGTTGGGCACAAGCACGTGTTTAAGGCACATACCCATAAATTTACCCCAGGCCTTTCAGCCTGACGGGTCTCTCGGCAACAAAAGTCACACGTCGGTTAATAAAAGGTATTGACAAGAGAGCGACAGTTTCATTCATTGTCTCTCTATTTTAAAATGGGTCCAGTAGAGTGTTTATAAAGGTCTGTGGGTTTTTTTAATGTTTTAGCTCCTCTAGCTTTAAGACCCGCCCACATTCAAGGCAGCTTTCTTCTGATTGGCAGCCCCTCGCAAACAGAGAAAAGAGAAACCCCAAACTGTCTGAGCTGTAATCCTGTCTCACCTACATTTCACTCGTGTAATTTCCTGTGAGAAATTCTGCACTTTGGTGGTAATGTTATACTCCATTTCCGCATTTTCAGAGAGAAGAACGTAGAGACACAGCGTGATCACATTAATCTCTTAAAATGCTTTTTGTTCATCTCTCACACTTTCATTTCTAAATGTGTGATATGCTTGTTTCGATCAGCAGTGATTTATGATACTTTTAGCACCAGTTTAGACACTCAGGTGAGCTGCTATGTGATATGCGAGTAGGAAACAGTGTCCGACTTCTAAGACAGCAGGCAGTTAGGTCACTTTGCATTCAGACGATTAAAAAAAAAAAGAAGACAATTCTGTGCAATATTTTCTCAAATAGATAAATAAATAAATGCATGAATAAAAATAAAAGATTTGCTCGTCAATATTGAATACTGAAACACGAGAAGCAGGTGAGTCTGCTGATAAGACTTTTATGAGGCGTTTGCTGTGAGTTTAATATCCTCATGCTGCTCTTAAATTGTTGGAAGGACATGCATTGTGTCTTAGCTCCCCGGAAAAACCAATGGAGATATGTACACAAACACACACACACACACACACATGATCAGAGTCCCTTAACCTTCCAGATGTCTGAATGGTAGGTGTAGGGTGTCTGATTTGTATATGTGAGCGCGGGTTTGTGTGTGTGCGTGTG
>NW_005187429.1:2705415-2721124 GCF_000239375.1 Pundamilia nyererei
ACACACACACACACACACACACACACACACACACACACACACACACACACACACACACACAGATGTATATACACTCACACACACGCACACACACACAGAGTCCAGAGGGAGAGGAGAGCACTGGAGGAGCGACACTCACACGGAGATTGAGTTACAGATGAATTAGATCTGAGCTGTGGGAACCAGCACCTTCTCTTAGACACACACACACACACACACACACACGTGTTGTCACTTCTTGACACCATAGACGAGCTGGGACACACGCTGCGATGATACGGTATGAGTACACATTCTCACACACATGCTGTCCCACACACACACACACACCAACAGATGCTAATAAACAAACAGAGAGTCATGAACAGATGCAGGCGGACCCTCAGGAAGAATATGACATCAAAGCAAAACACTATGTCACTCGATAAATAGACCGCAAGTACGAACATGAAATGACAGCGTGTGTGTGTGTGTGTGTGTGTGTGTGTGTGTGTGTGTGTGTGTGTGTGTGTGTGTGTGTGTGTGTGTGTGTGTGGATTATCAGACAAAATCACAAACAGAGATACTCATCTGTAACTATAACAGATTAAAAACACAAACACACATTTCTCTCACCCGTGCACCAGAGAAAGGGAAGCCTGAGGCAGCAATGTTATATCAGACAGAAACACAGCCTAACACAGTTTTTGTGCGTGTGTGTGTGTGTATAAATGATGCAGGCCTTGACTTTGAGATGGTGACCCTAAATAAAGCTCCACTGAAAAGAAAAGGACAGAAGAGAGGCCACAACACCACAAGCCAGTAAACTCTCCACGTCTTAATTGCCCTTTCGTTTTCACATGGTAATTCCTTTCCTTACTTGTGTGTGTCTGTGTGTGTGTTTATTTGTGCGCTCCTGCCAGGTTCACACAGCAAAGCCCGCCAGACCAACTGTGTGTGTGTGTCCTCCTGACATAAACACACACACTGTGCCGCCCCGAGCTCTATTGTGCACACAGCCGGATGGAAGGATGGATGGAGCATTTCCACCCACACATGCACACGTTTTAGTTCATCAACCAGTTTTTCCCACCACCACTGCTACCCGTCGGCTCAGAAATTTGAACAATTATTGGAGTTCTGAGTTTTTTCCCATTTCCTGAGAAAATATAATTAATAGATTTTTAACAGTCGACTTGATTTGCTGTGATTTACACGCTGTAACAAAGGTTTTTATTTATTTTTTTGCTACTCTAAAACATGAAGTTTTTTCAAAGCACATTTTACTTCCAGATTTTTCCTTTTTTTCCCAAACAATTGTGGGATATTTTCACCTTCTAGATGCTGCCACATACTTCATTACTCTAAATAGGATTTTCAGGTATCTGTACTTTGCTTAAGTATTTATTTTTCAGATGAATTTTTGTTTTTCCTCCCTACATTTTCACACACATATCTGTACTTTCTACTCCTTACATCTTCAAAACAGGCTTGTTTTAAACTTTAGGTTTAATGCGTCTGAACGAAGGCTTTATTTCACATCACTGCGCACCAAACAGAGGGAACAATAACACATAAAAACCAGGATTACTGCATACAAAGAGCTGAAAGAGGTAAAAACATATAATTTATGCATCAGTTATAGCGCTATACTCAGGGGTCAAAGTGGGCCAGAATGATGGGGGACGGCGTTTTGGTGCAGTGTTCATCATGCTGAACCACCAAAACCAATCTTGGGGTTCTCCCACCTTCTGAATCCCACTGTACTCATAAAAATATTATTTTAATATAATGTTAATATAGCTTAAGGTTCAATTACATTTGCACAAAAATAGCTGGTAGAAACGTCCCTTAGAGACCTTTTTTACTTTCCTACTCTGAGTACATTCCAGAGCATGCACTTTTTTACTTTTACTGACTGTCAGTATCTGTCCTTCTACTTAAGTAAAGAATGGCTCTAAGTTTGCCAGCGCTTCAGCACACTGTGGAAGAAAGTGATCAAATAAATGTTTCATCCTTTTAAAAACAGCTAAATTATTGAATGTGATTGGTGCAAAATTCATAAAAACCTGCAACAGTTGGAAAATAAGCATTAAAATTTAAACCCTGTATCTCTAAAAACGGTACTCCAGTACTCTGACTGGAAAAGACTGGTTCCACAGAGGTTCAGATTCCACTTTTAGAATCTTGTTTCAAAGCTCCAGAAGCACCGAATCCTTTGTTTTCTATAACGAACATAAATCCAAATCATATCTTTCATTTCCTTGATAAATGATCTAACCCGACCAGGAGATACAATAAGTTCTTTCCATACAAGATTTTCATAATGAAAAGAAAAGATACTTGCTCCAAGACATCAAAGTGGTTCTGAAGCATCAGTGTAACTGCAGGTCACCAGCTGCACGGTGCTAAACTGTCCTGCTGGGAACATTTTTGCACATGAGAACCCGATTCGTCCAGAGCAGGGTCACAGCAGGTCACAGAGGAGATAATGGTGATCAGGGAATAATCTTCTCCAATAATGTCTTTCCCCCCTTTGACCTATGAGAGGACAGCAATGGCCTGATACATCATGAAGGTCAAAAACACACCCACATGCACACACATGAACACGCATGCACATTTCATGCCCACACAATGTGTGGCAGTGGGGTTCCCCTGCAGCTTGGACCCTATGATTATCGGCCGTTCCACTTTATTTTCATGTCCAAGCTACCACGCATGGGCTACACACACACACACACATTATAAACATCCCCTTTACTCACACACACACACTTCCACTACGCTGCCATCCATTCAGCCACTGCCCTGTACACACAAGCTCCAGGAGCACCAGGGGAGAGAAAGGGGAGTGCAAACAAACTCTCCCCAGGTCCAGAGCTCCGGTTTCAGCCTTCCGTCCATCGTGGCTGGGAGGCCATGGGAACATGAAGCGCCAGGGGCCCTGTGTCAATAAGGAGCAGTGGTTCAACACAATGAGGGCCTGCCTGCAGACAACACTGCTGACAGATATACACACAAAAGAGCCTGTGAATGGGAAGGAGGCTTGTGCACACATTCACGCGCGTGAACACACACACACACACACACAGGCTAAAGAATAGGGCAGTGTGTGGTTGCCCACAATGCCAGTGTTTGATGATTACTTCTTTGTGTGTACACATCGCACTCAAACAGCAAACAGCAGTCTTGATGCCCACGAGGAAATAAACACACTTATAATAAACGTTTGGCTCGGCATACACCGCAAAAAACGGCAACAATGCACTCTTTGCATTTTGTCCGTTTCAGCGTAAGCATCAAGTTTGTGGATTTTAGTGCTGATCGCGTCATTTTCATGTGGTCTAAAACATGCACACTGAATGACTGACATGTGCTAAAAACTTTGAGGGATATTAAAATGAGAAATTTAAAAAGGAATGATGCGTTAAAGCAGGGATGCCAAGATCATTGTACGCTGTGGACCACATGCAGCACACTTTGATTTTAAGTGGGCCGGATCATTTCACCAAACACTGAATCTCTGAGATTTTATAATATAAAAAAAAGAAGAAAGGAAATATAGAAAGATAAAAAGAAGAATTTCAACAATACAGCTCAGTTTCTGTACACGATAAAAGTGTAAAAGAACAGAAAATGTTCTGGTAGCTCACTGTCCAGACTGTCCTGTAATTATAAAAGTTTTTTTTAAAGTAGACCCACAATAATGAAAACAGACACTTCTATAGTAGATAGAGGAAATCAAGGAACTTTTCTGTCATTGAGCTGTTTATTTATTGCTTAATTCCTTTAGTGTTGTGTGAATGGCAGTGGGGTGGGAGTCTTTATCAATAGGAAAAGCTCTAAATCCTGTGAAAATACAGCTAGAAGTTCTAAATCTATACTCTCTTTCACATTTTCCAAAGCCTTCCAGTGTGCCGGATTGGAGTCTGTGATCGATTCAGGCTCCCAGGCCTTATGTTTGGCACCTCTGCATTACAGACTCACTGCATCTCCTCACTCAGCAGCACAGCTACCGTGCTGTTGATGATCAGTATCACTGCGTAACTGGAACAGAAGGATGACTTTTGGCCAAGAAGGAAGAAATGCACAGAGAAGTGCTGCCACCTGGTGCCAGAGGGGGGAAAACTTAAACTTCATGCTAAACCGGATCCTACCAGCAGGTGGCAGCACTTCAACTTCAAAGGTCAGAACATTGCAGGATAAAACCATCTGTGTCCAGCCTCTGATAAGACTCCAGAGGACTTCTGGGCCGTGCTATCAGGCAGTAAAATTAAATAACACATGTTTTACTGATGATGGATTCTTCCAGGTATCAGCTGACCCCACTGTTTCCTGTCTTTAATGAAGACATTATTATATTGGGAGGAAAATGTGACAGAAATAAGCACACAGTAAACTGCTGACCGAACATGACCTGAAGCTGTGCAGGGATCAGTAAATCTCTGAAAATATCATGTGTTCACCAGAAAGGAGTTACCCTGACTGCCGGCTGTCTGTCAGCTGTTGTTATCCCTTAACCACAGGTGTGTCACTCCTGCTCAACCTGCTGGTGTTCAACAGTTAGAGGAAACTCATAGTTTCAACTGCTGAAGCATGCTATCTGAAACACTGACAAACCCGGCACAGCACAAGGAAAAACATACCATGTTTAAAACAAGGAAGGTATTCCCCAGTCCCGAGCGTATTTTCCTCCCGTGTATGATCCCTCTATGATCATAACAATACTAATATCACCACAGGTGGTGCACAGTGTCCATTAAACAGTTTCTATCAGCTGTGACAATGCGCTTGGTTTCGTTTGCTCGCCTTGTGACTCTGTGTGGGTGTCATCGTGACACACGTGTTCCTGGTGACACCTGCTGTGGGAACTACCACAGAGGCGGCTCTACCTGTCTCTGGATAGCTTTTGTTAACATGATGGCATCTCATCTGCGAAAAATACAGAGATAAACCTTGACGTGAAAGCTGGGTGTGGCTGACCCACGGCACTGGAGGTCATTGGCTCCTCCACTAAAGGCCACGGCCTGGTTCCATGTCGTTCTTGTTGTTTATTTTTTATTCTTTTAATGCGTTTGTTATTTCCCAAATAAGTTATGTCATCATCTTATGTTTAAAAATACATTCACTGGCCACTTTGTTAGTTACATCTATTCAACTCCTCATGAACACAGATATTTAATCAGCCAATCAAATGACAGCAACTTGGATCACTTGCATCAATCCGGCGTGGTCACCATGCCAGATGGGCTGGTCTGAGTATTTTAGAAACTGCTGATCTGTGGGGACTTTCCCACACAATCATCTCTGAAGTTTACAGAGAATAGTCTGAAAAAGAGAAAATATCCAGCGAGCAGCATGTCTCTGGGTGAAAGTGCCCTGTTGAAGCCAGATTGCTTTGAGTTGATAGGAAGATGTTTCTTTGTTGGAAGGCAACAGTAATCCAAATAAGCACTTATCACAACCAGAAAATCATCTCTGAATGCACAACATCAGAAACCTTGAAGAAGACGGGCTACAGCTGCAGAAGACCAACGGGTACCACTCCTGTCAGGTGAGAACAGAAAACTGAGGCTACAGTTTGACAACAGAAGGCATGTGGATGGCAGGGTTAGAATTTGGAGTAAAAAATGTTTCCAGCATCTTGTTGAAAACCTAAAGCACAACTGTTGTACCTAATGAAGTAGTGAGTGCATGTTTGCTAGTGTAGCTGATACCGTTCATCTTGTGAGTCAGTCTGTGTGTGCACGATTATGCCACAGTGCGGTTCTGGAGAGCAGGATCTACCATAGAGGCTGTGCAGCTTGCTCTGGTACAGATTTTGTAAACACAATATTGTCACAACTGTACAAGATGATTCATTTAGAGGTAGTAATTAACATGAAAATTAAGCTTAAATTTGAGCGTGGGTGTAAGTCTGAGAACTCCAATGTATCCCACTGCAAGACGGTCCATCAATTCATGAAAACTAAGGTGAAGCAATCAGAAAGTGATTTGGTTGGGCATGTTTCTCTTTGTTGTTCAGCGCTCTGGGTTTTGAATAGATGGAGTTCGGTTTATTTCTCCGAATAGAAAAAGGATTTGGGAGGCCATCATCAGAAAACCGTAGGGGGCCGCTGCAGGAAAGAGAAGCGCACAAAGAGGTTAAAGCAATATCAAAGTTTTATTCTTAAAATGTAGTATAGAGAGGAACAGTAGTACAATTCAGACAGAAAAAAGGAGAATGTAGTTCCATCTTTGAAAACCCTTGATAAAAACGTAAAAAGAGTAACCTGAATCTGCTTTGTGTTCGGAGGGCACTGAGGCAGCGGCCCGAGTTTTGCATCACTGTTAAAGTTCGAGAGAAATTGAAAAATACAACCTTTTGCAACAGCGTAAAAAAATACAGCTGGGGAAAAAAAACCTCTGCTTTACATCTGTAGTGTTTTTGCTCTGGTTTTTTTTCTTCTTTTTTTTCTCGTGTTTTTTTGGTGTGTTTTTTTTTTTTTAATGTCCATATAACAAATACAGCATAAAATCTAAAATGATACATCATAGTTTTGAGTTTCATTCATTACAGTAAAATCAGTAGGATGGTAAATAGTATCAAAAGAACAAACAAGACAACAGGATGGTGTCATGAACAAGCACACGGCGTGAACAGAGCGCGCGACAGAAAGCGGAAGGTTAAAGTTCACGGAAATACATCGCCACAGCAGGTTTGTAGCCGACTGTTAATGTTCCATTAAGTAAATCCACTAGTTAAATAATATATTCTTCATATATATATATATTTATCTCATATATTCTCAACATATATATATATATATATAGATCCGTAATATATCCCCTCCCACAGTGATTTGAAGGTAAAAGTGACACGAAGAGTATGAATATCTCTAAAATATATCATCTTCCACTGAGTGTGAAGGGAAGTTACACATCTTCTGTATCATCAGCACTTCAGTACTATACTGTATATTCGACTGCATACGAACAGATACTGCTGTTCCAAGGTTTTAACCCGCAAACAATCCGTGTTTCTTTAGAAAGTATGTGCTTAAAGAAATAATAACAAAAAAAAGGGAGAAAGCAAAAACATCTGTGGAAAGGAGAAAAATTAAAATATGTTTCTAGGGTAAAGTGAATGATTCTGTAGCATTAAAAACATTTTTTTAAAAAAAAAAATCTCAACAATTAACAGACACGAGCAAGGATTTTTTTTCTTCTACACTAAGCAAGTATTCACCTGGCTTTTCTCATACATTATATTTCATCAATAATTACAAACAACAATTTTGGTTGGACAAATAGAAATTAACAGTCTTGATTGCATTTTGGAGTCAATATATATATATATAATATTAAATAACAAAAAAAAAAAACCTAATAATAATAATAATAAAAAAAAAGTCGCACATTGGAAGAAAACAGTTCCATTCAGACCCGCTTTTGGGGAGAAAAAACAAAACAAAACAAAACACAGAAACATAAAAAGAAAATTATTTAATGAACGCAAAAGTAAGTGCATGTCTATGAGGCGCCATAGAGCTTCACTTTTTGTGGAACAAAGTGTTTTCTACCTGGCAGACCTTAACAAAAAAAAGACATCAAATTAAACGATGACATTTCTCTATCATATGAAAAAAATGGAGTTCTTTTACACTTAAAAACATCACACACGATGATTTCTACACGCCTCCCCGACCCCCCCACCCTCACAACCAACGTTCAAGTGATTCAAAATATATAGATATACTGTATTTACTTTATACCTCAGTACCAAATATAAACAAACGGGTATGGATGTCCACTTAGGTCCTCAAAATGTCAATTGCAAGTACTGCCGGTAGTTCTACAAAAACATTGTACGTGTATGTGTGGATGTGTGTGCGCGTGTGTGCATTAAATAAAAATTTTTTTTTTTTTTAAAAATAAGCTTAAAAACAATGGCAAAGCATACCTGATAGTCGCTGTAGCACAACAGTGTTTCTATAGTTTAAGCTGATTACATATGCATAACTGAGTCAGTTTAAGCTTTATGATTATAAACATCATATATAGCCTGTAGGTCCAGTATTCTGCAACAAGCATTACAGCACCAAACGTTTCGTCATTTGGCAAAATTCAAGCTTTAAGTGAAATTCAAATGCTTTTGTATTATAATAATAATAATAATAATAATAAAGTGTTACTGTGACGCCGTGATTTGTGTAAAGCTAGCAATAACATTTCCCCTTGTACTTTCTTTTTGTTTTTTTTAAATCATCTTCCCCCACCCTGCCCGCTTAACAACAAACCTAACATCGTCTTTCTCTCACTCATCTTTTTTTTGCTCTTTTTTTGTTTAAATTCAGTAGTTTTTGTTTCCTGCTTAATCTTGGTGTGCGGTCTGTTTGGCACAATATCACAGCCCTCTTAAATTAATCATAAATATGGCTGTAATACATTAGAGTCGCAAAACAGATTTTTTGGTTCCAAGATTTTGTGCAGGGAAGGAAAAAAACAAACAAACAAACATAAAACACAGAAAAGAATAATATTTAGCGCATCTAAGAAAAGAAAAAAAAAAATCTACAGAGCAAGGTAAAATCTTCCTGTGGACAGTAATGCTCTTCTTCTGTGTACTTCTACAACGCACACTCAGACGCAGCAGAGAGCGACGGCTTACTACGGCTCTGCTCGCAGACAAAGAAAGAAACAATAGAACAAAACAAATTATAGAATCTGATAAGACCATAAAGACCTCTCTTCATAAATTAAATAATTAACATTTCTTTGTTTAGATGATTGGCCTAACTCAACTCAAAAACTACTTCACCCTACCAGACTCCCGCCAGCCCGTCCCGAAAACAAAAAACAAAACAGGAAATAAAATACATCACCAAAGACCTGATTCATCACGTTATTCGTCATTAAATCGTTCTCTTGTGGGCGCTGGGCCCAGAGTTGGACACATTTGAGCAATAATAAAATCTGTACATCTTGGAGTTCCCGCAAAGCTTTTCTTTAAAAAAAAAAAAAAAAAAAAATCAAACTCTTTGTCATATACTCGCACAATTAAGTAACCTCAAGGTTTGATAGCACTTTGGAGTTGATTGTTTACCAGCTAGATTTCTGTATACATATATATTAAACATCAACTGTTATTCATTTTTGTTTCTCAAGCTTGTTAAAAATGTATTTATTTTTTTTTTAGTCCTCTTCCGGGGCAGCACCAGCGTTGCCCTCGCCCCAATTTGATTGGTCGTTCTCAGCAGGTTCCTCGCCCTCCACTTCTTCCCCTTCCTCCCCGTCAAAGTCTTCGTCCCGAGGAAACTCGATGCCCTCCAGGCCCTCCTGAGTGGCCTGGTGCGAGTCGGCGCAGTCTGCACACACGCCGTAGCGCCGCGAGCCGTGGCGGATACCCACGCTTGCTGCGAGCATGAAGATCTTCTTGCATACCATGCACTTGTATTTTTTGTCCTTCTTGTGAACCTAGAAGGTAGACAGGGTCGATGACATGGAGTAATTCCAGTTAGTTGTTGTGTAAACGATGCGTTCACTGGTAAATCTAATGTGGACTTATGCTACTTTTCTTTAGTTTTAGTCACAATACAAGTATATTAAACATGAGCAAAGTTAACGTTCTCCTTGAGATCACCGTTGTTGCTAGAAGATAACCAAGGTTTCCCATAGGTCACAAGTGCAACATTCGCCTTCGAAGTAAAAGTCGTGGCTTACCACAAAAGTTTCAAAACTTTTACTTTGAAGGTGAATGGTCTCCGTTTCTGGTTTGAGCTGCACTTTTCATGACTCAGTGTCTTTGATGGAGACTAGGCAACTGCAGGAATCTGCCAGCTTGCTGCTAGCTGGACTAAAGCTAGCGCAAGGAGGTTTTCGGTGCAGTGGCATACATCTCAAGCAACCACTTGCCAACTGGTTGGGGAAACATTTTTCTCGGCCAGGAGGGCACTGACCCATCTTTAGGCCTTTGGGACTGGTGCCTTAGTGGCTTCATTACACTTGCCACATTGGTCATGTTGTTCAGTGACGCCACTACAGCTCTGCGCTGTTTACAAAATCCTCCACATCAGCGCTTGTAGAGGAGGGAAAAAAAAAAAGTGTCAAAACTGGAAGCAAAGACTTTACTGCAACATCTCCCTCTGTGTAACCTGCTACTCTGAGCTTCTGTACTGAGGATCATTAAAATGGTAGTAAAAACTGACACGATTGTAAACTTGTGTCTGATCAGCACCGGCCACATCAAAAACACTGAGGTTGTGAAAATGAGGTGAGACGTGCACGCCTGGTGCCTCTAAACTGAGTTTCGGCCACTAATGTTCAATCACTTTTGCTGGACGTGACGACAACAATGAGGATAATGGGAACTTTGAATGGAGAAAAGCTAAAACAGCTGAGGATCTGCACCCAGGCCAAGTTAAAAAGACTGATTATTTCTGAATTATGAGTCATGCAAAGCTCTTCTATTGGAAGCTATGAATAAAATATGGAGCTGAACCATCCACGTTAAGGAAAGTAATATTCTGGTAATCTCGGAGCTGATGGGAGGCTTCAGACTAATCTAGGTTAGACATTTATACGTTTCCAGTTTCTATGCTACGCTAAGCAGAGGTAAGCAGTAGCTCAAAATCTACTGTGATTAATTGGATGTTAGCAGAATCAATATTCCCATCGGACTTGAACCAAGAAAGCAAACAGAAGTACATCCTTCAATGTCAAAGTCTTCGTCTCAGCCAGTGATTCTCAAACAGTACCCTGATGAAGGAAAAACAGACCAACACGTTTGCTGATTGTGCCATACTAGCCTTTATTTTACCAGTATTGAACTTGAATCCTTTTTTTTTTGTTGTTAATGATTGATAAAACCGGGGTGTGGGGTTTGGGCATTTATTTTCCAGCTACTAGGAGTGGCTCACCAGAATAACTGCTTTTACCACTAGTGGAACACAGAAACATTTCCCCTTCTTTTTTCACTACATGGAACTGGGATAATCTTTCTCAACTGACTAAGGAGTAAAGTAATTATGCTCCATCTTTAACGGGACGATGCCAGGACAATGATTAACTTGGCCTCCTTATCTTTAGATGCAGGAAATGAGGGACGATCCCACAATTCCATTTGTTTCGAATCACTTTGTGTTTGACCCTACAGTCCTCCCACCATTACAAAGTAAGATATGCAGCCAAAACGTTCTACTTCTGCACTCACTCCCTTTGAGCAAAAGCTACCAGACACAAAACACAAGGTGGAGGTGCACTGATGTGAGGGGGCGGCCAAAACGCTGTGGTGTTTGCCAGAAATTGGAGGGCGCACGTCACGTGGTAGCGCGAGAGGATCCAGTGCATATGCAAACTCACCAGGGAATGTCTCTTTACATGCTCACGGCGGGTGAACAGCTTGCCGCAGATGTCGCAGCTGAAAGAGCGCACACCTGAGTGGATGATCAGATGCCTCTTGAGTGTGCGACGGTGCTTGGCGATGTAGTTACAGTGGGGGCACTTGAGCTTATTGAGGGCTAGGTGTGAGGACTCGCCTGCGTAGAGAGAAAAACAGAAAACATGCAGATGCACAGGAAGGTCAGCAGGAGACAACATTTTGCTCAAGGAAAAGAAAGTTGCTTTAAACCAATAATGGTGAGATGGAGCAAGACAATTATCGTAAAAGCTGCATTTCCACCGAATGATGACAGAGGGGTGTGCCAGCAACCAACATCCTGTTTATCAAATCACTGAGTTAAAATGCATTACAAACCACAAACTGTAATGCAGACATAATTTAGGCAAAGCTACGCACACTGCTAAATGTGACAGATTCGCAATCCCTCTCTGTAGCTGCTGACTGGTCTGCAGGTTAACTTTACGACAGAGGTCACGCTATGGCGATGATACAAAGATCTACGTTAGGCATGAATGTAAAGCAGCACCATGGATCTATGGATCTACTGCTTGGCTCATGCAGTTCAGTCAGGGGAGCGGGTGGTGGGGTTTATACAATTACCAGAGCACTGCAATTGAAACGAGGAGGCAAATGTTAGTGGGCTACTAAATTAATGAGTCTCTTTATTAAATAATAAACTGAATAACGGTATGGTAAGGATAGCTACACGCTAATAACGCTCGTTAGGAGCATTAAGGCAATCTGAATAATCCATAGACACTGATCTGCCTAATGATACAGAACACACGATTAGCAAGCTAAATAAATAAAGCCTGGCTATTTTATCACTCAAGGACAAAGTCTATGTATCAGCATGTTTATTTATTTCTTTATTATTTTTATTTCAGTGTGTAAATCAATAATAATGCAGATGTCCTTGCACCCTCATTTTCTTCATTAACCCTGTGGGTATGTTTACAAGCCAGCGAGGACAGCTGGGTTTGCAAATAAATAGACGATGTATTGATTTTGAAAAGGCTCCAAACGGGCTGTCTCCACTGAGAGTGGGGTAATAGGGCTGATCCTTTTGTTTGAGCCAAGGAGCGCACAACAGAGGAGTCGTCAAGGCAGGTTGCTAAGGGGAGGAGGGGACGATGGTTGATGAGAAGCAGGTCACCTGTGTATTCACTCGGCCTGCGTGTGTTAAACACAGCACAGAAGCACCTCGGGGAAGTGCAACACGCAGTGAATTTAAGCTGCACAGATTTTGTGTAAATTCACAAACTGCCCTAAAAGTGTACATTTAAATAAATGCATTTTAAATGCAGTGATTTTTCTTTTAAGTGAAAGGTCACATTCAGTAAGGTTACATTAAAAAAAACAAAAAAAAACAATCCCTATCACACCTTTTCAGCTGATGCCACCTGACTAACCTGCCTCTAAATCATTAATCATCTATTTAAAAACAAACAAACAATCAAAGCAAAATCAAAACAGAAGATCCGTCTCAACTTTGGGAGCAATGGGAAAGAATCTAATTTAGAGTGTGCTGTGGATTCAAGTCAATAACACACAGCTCCTATATGGAATCTGGACTCTGATCTAAACTCAGTTTAGAGTCAGACGAAGTTGAAGGGATGAAATGACGGCTTCAAAATGGCTTGACAATCTTTTCCAGTTTAAAGGGAACATTTAGGAAAATGCAAAAAAGTAGTGTATACCCACTGACCTACCATTTCACACCCGCTGTATGAACTATATATACACACACACGACACACCCTGTCACTTATGACTGTAAGCAGTACTCTCCCCTCCTACATGTATGTGACGATGTCAAGTTATTTTGTATGTGTTAACCGTTCTGTCGACTATTCTGGTTCTCAAGAATATACTGAAATCAATTACAGCTTGTTGTACCGTTGACTGTTCAGTACTGTTGAGTCGGAGCACTGGCCATTTTCATATCCTTTATAAATAGACTGAAAGTAACACATAACCTTGTCTAAATTTGTCTTCCCATCTCACGCCTTGTTGAACACTACCTTTTTTTTTTAAATAATAAAAAAAAAGAAAAAAAAAAGTGCGCTCTCTGTCACAGTGATACACATACACCGTAAAAAAAAAAAAAAAAAAGCTTTGTTTATAGCTTTAATTTAGCAGCTTTATAGATATTAACCCAAAGGACCAAATTAAACACCAAACATTGTTGCTAATTTTTACAGAGAAAGAAGCTACATGAGACAGTCTTGTTTTCCATATGTCAGTCTAATTTGCTTAAACTTGCCCCAGGCTTTCCACATACTGTGGAAACTCAAGTCCCGATTCGGTAGAGGAACTTTTACCCCTTGGAAAGTGCCTGGACATCAGCTGATTTGAAATTCCAGGAACTTTTGGTGGAAAAGCACCTCACAGAGATCACAGGTCAGCTGCACCTTCTAAAACCAGTTGAACAGGAGTTCCTAAATGAACCCGGTTGTTTGTCTTCTCACTTGTTAAAAGAAAACATGTTAAATAGACTTCCCACACTCATTTGAAATAATGGGCATTGCACAAGAGTCACTAAATTTGCCTAAGCTGGTAATTTAGCAGTAGTCTAGAGTGTGGCATCTTACCATTCTCCCAGGACTCCCCTTGTTGTAAGTCTTGCATGATGCTATACTGGATCTGATTGGCCAGCTCTGGGAAAGGGGGAAGGGACAAGAGAAGGGAAAAAGACAGATGAGAGGTGGTTGAGAGCCTGGAGGGTGGGGTGGGGAGTGGGGGCGACGCACACCTCACAATGTCTTGTGTACACAACTAACCACCCCCACATGAAACAATGGAAGTTTCAGTGAACAACATAGGCAAACACAAAGACACAGGCCCCTACTGTATGTAAAGCAGTGTGTTTTCCACCAACCAGCGCAACAAGTTAAGGAGGCTCCAGCAGGAAGGGGGTTAACTGGAGGATGACAGAGTCGAGCCCTCACACGGCTCATCTTACACTCAGCTTTTGTAAGCACTAGTGTGAGCACCTGTGTGTGTGTGTGTGTGTACGTGCACGTCCGGTTCGTAAAGCATCAACGCTTAGAGCCCATTAAAGACACACCCCTTTGTGTGTGTGCGTGTGTGAGTGAGTGAGTGAGTGAGTGAGTGAGTGAGAGAGAGAGTGTCTCCATTCTCCCTGGGTCAATATTTGGAATAGTGAGGACAGCCCCAGTGCATTAGAGTGGATTAGGGAGAGAAGGGACTGCCCCTTGCGGCTTTGCACCTCGCAGGGATTGGGGGTAGGGTGAGCAGTGGTGGGTTGTTTCTATGTGTGGGTGTGTATGGGTGTGCTACAACAGAGACCAGAGTGCATGCAAATACATTTCACCTGCTCTTTGTGCCTTTGCAGCACCCACCCTTTAAACAATCCAACAGTCTTGTTTGGCCAAAGAATTTACTGGCCATGAGTAATGGCTGTGGGCTTGGTGTAGGAAGAACAGGCAGCACCAGCAGAGTAACATAACCTTGAAACACTCTTCACTTTCAATTGCTCTTATCCTATTCAACACCAACCTTCCTTCAACATCAGCCGTCTTTACAACTGAACCACTGCCAAGAATTAATTGCTGCTTTTCTGAGCTTTCACAGCTCATAATTAAATATTTGAATAGTTTGGGACGTTACCTTGAACGCTAAAAAACTGACATATTTCACTAGTCAGCCCAATTTAAAGGCCAGACTAATTATGAAAAACAGGGAAATAATTGACAGTTGTTTGCAACAACGAATAATCTAAAGCACAACAAGAAGAAGACTGATAAAAAGTTACAGTTTTTATTATCCCTTTCAAAAACTGTAACAAACAAAGGCCTCCATTTGTGCTAAAATGTTTCCATCCTTGAAGCGCGACTACACAGATCAAAATGAAGCAAAATGAAAGCCAAGAGCGTGACATCACTGTGGGAAACTGGGACAGCTAGTATTGCTCGATGACTATTCACTCAAAGAGAAATATGCAAGGCAGCTAGTGCGAGAGAGCTGTGTAGTTTAAGCCAGCAGAAGAGTTTTTGTGGTGTGTACTTGTACTAATGACGGAAATGGATCATTCTAGTATTTTCTATCCAAGTATATGTAGATTTAGAAGATCATGTGACACACAAATCAAGACTGAATTACAACAATTGAGCACAGTATTCAGTACATGGCTAATCAAGGCTAGACTGTGGGAAATGCCGTCACCAACCGACCGCTCTGACAAGAAACTTTTTGTCCATAAATGGCGCTGGACAATCGAGGTGAAAAATTGTAATGGTACGGATCTTTCAATCAGACAACAGTGTATCTAAACCAATGCAGAATATCAACCATTGTGGCTGCTGCCTGTGTCTAAAATAACTCA
>NW_005187429.1:2722422-2744839 GCF_000239375.1 Pundamilia nyererei
AAACCTGTTTCTCCATCACCTGTTCAGCTCTGATGATTCAGTAAGGACATCTCCTGGTTTCATCTTCATGCTTCCCTCTCACCACATATCCAAACCGATATCATGATCAGCAGTGTTTATGGCTGTGGTTCCAGCAAACATCAGCTGATACTAGAAAGTAATATTAAATAAATTCTAACAACAGCTGATCAAGCTTAAACGTGCTGCTGTTGTTTAGCGCAACATTTCCTCTTTCTGGCACAAAGTGAGCGATAAACAAACGAGAGAGAAAAGCCGATCAGCTGATCATTGATCAGTTTCATGATTGAAGTAGCAACAGGAGAGTGAGGGAGAGAGAATAAGAGAAGAAGAGACCGCTTTGTGTCTTTTTCATTGTAGCTGAAGTACCGGACAAACTGCATTCCTTTTCACCTCAATACGAAACACGAAACATATTCACAGAAAATAAGACGATTCCGTTTTTTTAACGGGATGGTTGGCAACTAATAATTAACCTTATGAATAAAATAAAGTTCAACATCAGAAACATCATAGCACCCACCCAGCTGTATAGAAACTCCGTCATGCTAGCTAGTACACCGTATGAAAAAGTCAGCATAACGAAAATAAACTCCACCTAAACTTGGTTTATATCTGACCCAGATAGACTGCAGGTCATAACTTCTTACCTGAAGTTCAGTTCACCTGACACCAGCGGCCGCCTCGGTCCGCCTCGCCCTTTCCCTCATCCACCTGCTGGCCTCCACCACTTGCTAATGCTACTGAATCTGTGGAAGCTCCACGATAGCCACCACACGAAGTAACGAATAACGACCCTATCTAAATCCCAGTAACGATTAACGCGTTCCTGATTTTGGCATAATAACTAGTTACTAGGGGTGGGGGAAAAAAATCGATACTGTGTAGTATCGTGATATTTTGCTTGCTAATAATGTATCGATACAGGGACAGCAGAAATCGATATTTTGTTACAAAAAAAAGGTTTTTGTGCTCTGACTTCAGAGCATGTTGATCCTTTTTCTGAGCAAGAATCCTGACATTCGTTCACTGTCCAAATGTGTTTAACTTTTTTTTGGCAGCAATAAACATGACAGTTTACTTATTTTAACTTAATTAAAATAAAACATGTCTTAAATTAAGTTTAAAACTTTTTTATTTTATGTAAAATTATATTTTGTTTTAATTTACTTTCAAATTCTTCAGTTGCTGAAGGGGCTGCATAGTTTTCATATTGCATAGTTCAGAATAGCTATAATTGTACCAGATGGTTGCATTCAGTTAAGTTGGACTAGACTGTAATACAAACCGTTCAGTTTGTCAACAATAAAACTGACTGAAATGAGAGAAAGACTGAGTGTGAGACTTTGATATTAAATAAAATGAATATTGATAAAGTTTACCTTTATGTACAGAATCTGAATATCGCAAAATATTTTTAAAAAATTGAATATCGTATCGTGCGTTAAGTATTGTGATAATATCGTATCGTGGGATGTATGGTGAGTCCCACATCTACTAGTTACCGTGCTCGTTACCACAATAATAACGTAGTTACTGTAACGCGTTACTTAATAACGTGTTAGTCCCAACACTGGTACCTACTCAGATCAGCTTGACGGGACTCGAGGCAGTACGACTCATTTTTCACCGCAATTAAGTACCACCTTGCGTGGGGTCGTTATAGCAATGCGGCTGAACATCCTGTGACGTCATTTGTATGTGACACGAACACCACAACAAAGGTGGACGTTGAGATGACATATTTAGACTTGTTCAAAACAGCTGATGAGATCAGGATTCTTTGCCAAAACTTTTGTAGTTTCAACCTCAGCTCTAATCTTCAGAAGAAGAAAAAACCCTCAGCAACTTAACTTAGTCTGCACTCTGTAGCACTACTCCAAAATGGGAACTAACACTAATACACACACAAAACAAAAACCCCCCGCTTAGAATACACTCCACTGACAATGGGAACCAGAGAAATACCACAAACGGTACAATTTAACCTTAAATGAACGTTGTATCACATGTTTAGCGCACAAGCGGGCTACATTTCTTATGACCTAAAAGAGGTGAAGCGCCCTCCTCTCCAACATCAAACAGCAGCAGCATAATGTGCTGCACATCTTAGCCTTAAATTCTCTAGACACCACCACTCGCAGATATTTCACAAAAGGCCGGCCATTAGTTACAGACGTTCAAGGTTCTTGACTGTAGTAGTTAAAGGGTTTAAGCGTCTGGATGAGGAGGTGGTTATATTTTGGTGAGCCGATCATTATTTACATTGAAAACGCAGCACATACTGCTCGACTAAAAATCTGGTAGTTGAGGTAAATGTACTGTTGGACAGAAAATATAATTTAGGGGTAAACAGCTGCCTTAAAACCTTTTTCATGTGATTGATATCTTACACAAAGCCATAAACATCTCTTTATTTGGAAAAAAGCTGTATATACTGAACAGAGACATGGAGCACACATGTTAAAAACTAACAGCTTTAAGTGAACTCTCTCTAGGCCAACACCCAGCATCGCTACACGTACATTTTAAAAGAGGCCTTGGAGGCACAAAGAGCATTCAAGTGCATTTAGGGAGGTCTGCGGGAAGAAATGCTTCCCCTGCTTTCTTCATTATCCCGCATCAGGGAGGGCTTCTGTCTCTCTCACACCACACGTACATAAAATGTAGTTCTCTACTTCTTCTACACACAGTCTTCACATCCTCTTCCCCCTATCCATACCACTCCACTTAATATGTGATATCATTATGGTTAGATGGAGAGCCATGCTTAATGGCAACAAGAGATGGAGAAGGCTGGATCTAAGAAGAGATTACTAAGAGTGCTACAACGTATGCGGACTGGATAGGGTGGATGAAGGAACAGACAGAGTACAAATGTAACCAGTGTTGAACAGAAGAGAAAAAGACTGAAAGGACAGAAGATTTCAAGAAATGGAATACATGAAAGTCTCTTACAGAAACAAAAACGACCTCAGCGTTAGAAGGACAGACCTGGCAACATTAACATATCTAGATCTCTCATCTCTTAACTTTTATGAGCCCAACGGTCTGGAGTATTTGGTGAAGCCCGAGTCCAGGATTGGCTTAATTATTGACCATTCATGGCAGGTTAGATGCTTGAAAAGCACAGATTGGACTGCTTTGGGTTCAATCTGTGCTTTTATTGGGTTAGCAAGTAGGAAAAGTTTGTTACTTGATGATAAAGCCAACTGAATGTTGCTTTTGAACCACTCATGTTTCAGGGCTCTACTCAGTAATCTTCACTATATTTTTTAAAACCTTTTTGGCCGACAAATGTGCAGCTACAGACTCCTTTCAAGGTTGGAATTACTTCTAAAGCACAGTGCGTTATTCTGCATTTGGACAAAAAAAGGGTTTGTTTACATTATTCACTTTAAATACAAGGTTTTAATGTGTCATGTGACTACCAAGAGTGCAGAGATGCTTTACAGCGGAGGACAAGAGCTCGGTCTGAGGCTCCACTGTGTGTTGTAGGAGTTTCTGACAGAAGGAGTTTGTCAGGCATGATGGGGGGGGAGGGGTAAAGGAAGAATATAAACACTTACACAAGAAACAAAATTTCTTATGCTAATTACTACTTAGCATTAGCTATAAAGGACAATCCACATATTCTCACATCTCATAGCAAGACTGTTGTAAAGTTGAAAAGGCGTGTTAAATGTGTGTCTTACCAGCATTTTCGGAGAGCGAGGAGAAGTCCTCTCTGGGGTAGGAGGCTGAAGGCTGGATGAACATCCCCTCATCAAATCCCTCTTCAGGCTCTGGTGGGAAATTGTAGACAAACCGCCGTGTTGTAGCTTGTTTTTTCCTCCGTCCACTTCCAGCTGCAGCATCTGGTGCCTCTCGCTTTATTGCTGCGGGTGATGCGGCCGTGCCGCCTGTGGCTGGCTCGTTCCAGACGAAGACCCGCGTCTGGCCACTCGTCGCCCGCATTTCATTGGTCTCTGCTGAATCAGATGAGTTGTCGTGGTGGGTCCAGCTACCAGAGGCTCCGGGGGTTACCAGGGCACAGCCCTCACCCCCGACCACTGTCACCTCTATATCACTCGTCTCCTCTTTCACGCGGCCATTTTCATCATCTTCTTCCATTGCCTCCTTCCCTTGATTGCTGCTGGCCTTGATTGATAGCTTTGACAGGATGCTTGTCGCCCAGAAGTTACTTGGCTTACGGTCTAGCCCCCTTTGCCCCTCTTTGGCCACCATCTGCCTCTTGTTGTAGTCCACCACCACGGAATCGGGAGCTTCTTGCTTGATGCTGATGTTCAGAGCATCCTTTATAAAAGCCCTACAAGAATGTACAACCTCTGTCATCTGGAGGTAACTAGCAACTGACATCACCTCAATGGCATTTTGGCTTGTGAGCAGCAGATTCCCAGAGTAGAGAAAGTCGAGGATGACCGAGAAGCCCTGCACAGCAGCAACATCTAGGTGTGTGACCGTGGTCTGGTCCTGGGTCTCGCTCTTGGTCAGACAGTAGAGGGTTTTGAAGTAGCGGCTGCCTGCGACCAGGATATTTTTGTGCGCGCGGAACACCTGGCCCGAGACGACAATGTTGACGTCACAGAGGATGCCACTTTTGCGTTGCTTGTCCAGCTCTTGTAGAAGCTGGTAACAGTAGGAGTTCTCGTTGGGCTTGTTGCGGTAGTCTTCCTCTGTGCAGTTAGTGGAGGGGCTGGTGTTGTCCGAGGGCCTCAGTGTCTCCTTTTAAGCAAGAAGGAAGAAGAAAAAAAAAAAAAAGTATTTTAAAAAACTGTGTGTGCCCACACAAGTAATTTGCAAGCGCAAGCATAAATGCAATCGTACACAAATGTTTTCCCTTCCTGTAAGTCCTGTCTTTACAAAAAACAAATACACCCACTGGGTTCCCAACGACACTGTTGCACCTGTCCTGGGGGTGAAACTGGTTTGACAGGCTGCTGTTAACGGGGAGGTGGGAATGACGGAAGGCAAGGTCCAGTACTTTAAGGCTAGGTAACACACTAATGTCAATGTGTTTTCTAAACCAAATTCCACAGCTGCAAATGTAAACATAAAACACAACCACATATTAATAAACACGAGAAATGACTGTATTCAACCATCACAAACAAAAGTAACACATCTTATTCTATGTACCAATAGAATGCCTGCAAAAACCTGAACATGACGCCATATTTGAGCACGATGGCATGTTTGTTCAGCTAAAGCAAGCGTTACAAAAACTTAACACGTTTCTGAGGTAAGCATTAGTGACCAATCAGGCACAGATCAAGTCAAATATCTGACTGATTCAACTCCTGCCAGATGTTGTGTTCCAAGTAAGCGGAAAACTCAAGGACTGAATGAAAGTGCAAATAGAGAATACAGTTCCTTGAATGGCCACTAAAGACTGGCTCAGTGAGAGAGACACACGTTAAATGCCTGTATTAAAATGTTGACATGTATGGAATGAATTTTCTTTTTAATAACTTAAATAATTTCATATTGATAAGGCTTAAAACCATGGTTATAGTCGCCATGACTCCCAGGTGTTAACAATACACCTCCTGAAGTTCCCCTCCTTAGGGTACGTCCCCACTAGCCCTGATAGATTTGAAAACTGTGTTTTCATCTGAAAAGGCTCCGCGTCCACACCAGCGTTTTCAGTCATTTTCACAGAGTTGTGCGTCCACATTGAAACGGCCCAAAACGCTTACGTTCCAGTCATGCGCAAAAGCCATTGAGAATTAAAGAACTTGAAGAAAAGCTATCTGGAGCAATCAAAACAACCGCTGTATAACGCACTCTGCTATCTTTGTTTATTTGGTCACGTGACTGCGTCACATGACTAAAATGAGTCATCGTTTTAGAAAGTCTGCGTTTTCGTGTGTCCACACTGCGACGGGACAGCTGCGTTTTGAAATGCATGCGTTTTTCCTTGAGGAAAGCGCCGTCTTAGTGTGGACAGGAGGTCAAAGCGGAGAGAAAACTGGACGTAGCCTCAGTCTTTGCTCCCTTTGGAGATTCTCAATGCAGTCATTTCAAGAATTAACATGACTTACTTAACAAGTGTGTCTCAGTTTTGGTAAGCAAGATTCTACCCTTCTGTTGTAGGATATGTGTCTCTGCAATGAACCTACACAATCTTTGAAATCAGCTTGCTAACTGTAGCATTAGCTGATAACTTATCAGTCCACCCTTTCACCTAAACACGGTCACTCCCGGCCTCAGAAAGAAAAAAAGATGGCGATGGCTATAAAAGAAAAAAGAAAAGTAGAGCCTTCAAAATGCAGAATCTACAAACCGATGGGTGAGATCACTGCTGCCACATTCGTCTTTTAGATACAGACCGTGGTTTCAAAAAGGGAAGAAAACAAACACATAACATTAACACTACACAGAGAATGAAACAAATGGACTTTCAGTGACCCCTATATACACTCGCATGGATAAGAATAATTCTGGATTAAGACCTCTATCCATTTGTATGTCCTGATAACACAGTTTGAGGTACCATTAAGAAGCTAGCCATAACTGTGCTAGGAGCATTTTTGAAATGTCTCAATGTCTTGAGTTTGTTTTATTTTTTTCTCCCCCTTCATTAAAACATGTTTTCTTTCCATTTATATTCTTTAGTTAGTTTCTACTACAGATTCACAGGATTCAACGTTTTGCACATATTCTGTTTCTAAACAGCTAAATTCTGTCACTTGATGAACAGGAAATAGGCCATAAATAGACCAGGAGGCCTGAGAAGTATCCAAAAAAAGCATGGGAGGGGTACAGGCAAAGGCATCAAACCCCACTCACCTGGAAAGAGTTGAAGGGCAAAGAGCCAGACTAACACAGAGCAGGAGAAAGAGGCGTGTATAGAGATGTGCATGCATATGCTTAATGCAAACATCACATAACACACAGTCTGGGGTGAAGTAAATGCATATATACTCACAGACAAAATACAATGCGCCCCCCTCCCCCCAAAAAAGTATGTATGTATGTATGTATGTATGTATGTATGTATGTATACACACAAAAATCATAAACCCAGAACATGTATGTCAGTTTTCCCACATGATGTACACAAGCAGGGCATACATCTCTGGCTCATTTTAGAATTGCAGAGCAGATGTCCTAATCCAGAATAATTCACATTGCTCAAGCCCTGCATTTTTGCCCCCACCCATCACCATCTCGCCAGCGCGCGTGCACATCCACACACAAACACACACACTGCCTACACGTACAGCTGGGGTTTCAGCTCGAGTAATTCAGATTAAATCCATTTCTCTGAGGTCCCCACCCAGCCCCCACCCACCACCCCTACTCGCTCCACACTGCAGCTCTTGTCCAGGGCAGCCTGGTCACAGTATAGGGGGGCTTATCATCCTCTGCCACAGCTGGAGGGAGAGAGATGGGATGGAATAAAACGAAAGGCAGAATGAGGGAGAGATAGGAGGGGTTGACTTTGCAAACCACATAAATAAATGGAGGATGCACAGAGAGCACATTAGGAGACAAGAAAGCTGCACTGCACAATCCTGGTGGGGAAAAAAAACCAAAAACGTAGAAACAGAGCTGACAGAAATATATGAAAAGAAGCTGAGAATTTGCTGATAACACACACACACTCCAAGAAAATGAATAAAAGGCAGAGCTTGAGAGAGCAGTGAGAGAAAGGGCGGAGGAGAAAATGTCGAGCAGAGGGGGACAGAAAGCGAGCGTGATAGAGAAGGAGTTGGGTCACCCCATTTTAGCCTTCACAATAGCTCGTGTTCTCCCCGAGGCTTATTGTCCACTCACTGTGGGCCTTTGTGAAAAGGCTCGGCACTCACTCTTATTACACAGCAGCTCCCACTTGCAAGCATAGAAAGGAGCCATGGTGCATGTGGGTGAGGCTAAGAGGATGAGGAGAGAGGGAGAGAAATTATTCCATGATATACACATCAAAGCCTGTGGAGGGGCACGGTTATCATGTTGAGTACTATGGTGGGGTGGGGTGGGGGTTAATATAGCGTTGTGGTGACAGGCAGGAGAGCGATCGCAACAAGGGGAGTTGGATATGCTTTCAACTTAGGTTGTCAACACTCATGCTTGTTTGTTTTTGCCCAGAGTTTTCAATTTTCCACCTAACAGCATGAAATAAAATAACCTTAATGACAACTTCAGGGCTCAACAGACTCAAAAAATAAATAAATAAAAACAAATACATCTCAAATACCACAAATAAACCAACACCCACAAACTTGCAGACTGCTTATCATTTGCAGCAACTAACCATCCCGCTCCCAAACACCCTGACTCCTCTCAGCTTTTATCTGGGCTAAGTTGCTCCATACTGGCTTCATGAGCAGCATCATTCTTTCTCCAGATGTGCCATGTGTGAGATGGGAGCTTAAGAGAACCAGCAGATCAACCCTGCACAGCAGATGCTGGAGGCAAAACCAGCTTGAGCCAAAAGAGAATGTGGGGACAATATCAGCCTCCCCCAGTCATGACGTGGCTGGGTTTTTATTTGAGCCAGAGATGCCAGGGGTGGAAGAATAAAAGGCAGAAAGAGAGCACAGCATCCAAGAGGGTGCTTTGATCTAGGTCAAACATGAATGCTTCAAAATCTTACAGTGAAAAGCCAATAACTGCTGATTTACAGGTGGATTAAACAAACCAAGATGGTCATAAACCCGAGCCTTGATGCTCTGACTGCTTGTAGAAAAGAATACTTCAACAAACTCAACCACAAACCCAAACAAACCACAACGCCCCCAAGGCCAGCAGATCCATGGCAAACACTCAGACACACCTCCAACAGATCATGTCATACAACAAGGTCCCCTTGAAACATAATAACCCACTGGAGCCAGTTTTTGTTTACCTTTTATGCACACATGTTTGCCTCCGTCCCCTCACTTATACCCCACCACCCTCCATCTATCCAGTCCCATGACCAGCCCAACCCCGAGGCCATCTCCACCAGTCTTTCACTAACTCCCTCCATCTAGTGTATCCTTCACTCAGCCCCCCCCTTTCCTCACCCAACCCGTCTGTCCCCAGATGCTAGAACAATACTGCAGTGTGCATTTGGCCCAAGGTGTGGGAGGGCTGCACTAAGCGAGTCCCTGCCTCCCAACAATGCTAAAGAGCCGGGGGTGTCACTGACAGACTCAACGAGAAGAATTCTCCCTCCGGCTCCTCCCCACCCATTCCCCTGACCTGCGTCCCCCAATAAACACCCCCCTCCCGCGTATCCACCCCGGTCTATCTGCTAGGCACCAGGCTGGCAATAGGCTTGACCCCTTATCCCTTGTGGGAACACTCAATCACAATGAATATGGTGTTTGTCTAGGGCTGCTCGACTACAACAAGAATTAAAATCTGAATTTTTCAGGCCAATATTAATGTCATCATTTCTCAGAGACTTTGGGAAAAAAGCATTTCCTTCAGCTTTAATTGCAATTCAACAGAAATTAAACAAATAATGAAAAGAGAAAGAAATACGACCCAAACTAAACGTGTCCCAGCCTGCAGGAAGGGAAAGTGGGCTTTTAGGGAGCAAGAAAACTAAAAGAAAGTGTGTGGGGTTGAAACACAAGAACAAGAGAGACACTGTCAAATAATCATTTTATCTCCGCTCTTTATCTTATTTCAATAATCGTTAAAAGCCAAAATTATAACTGAACTTAAAGTTTGATTAATGATGCGGCCCTATGTTTGTCTCTACTAAAATGACAGGATGAAAATTACATATAAAAAAGAAGCCTAAACATATCTTAATTTCCCTTTTGGAGAATTAAGTGTAGTGATATTATCTTACACCCTCATTTAGACCAACACAGTAGTGTTTGTTTGGCCATCAAATCAAATGGGTCAACATACATCATCTGACCTGACTACAGCCGTATCCTGAGCTGGTTCGGGCACATATCGCTGATCTCTGGTGAACAGGCGAGATGGGGATTAAATTTGTCATTTATACTCAACAACAAAAAAACAAACAAACAACAAAAACAAGGAAGTAAATGAGGGGTAAGAGAGAATGGCTGTCAAAAACTTGGTGTGACAAATGACAATTACACATCTCTCTGTGTCATCATGTTAAGAGGAATACCAGCCACATAGTCTCTGCACACAACCATGACAAGAAACTTTCTCTATCACTCTGTAACATCTAGAGTGGGTTTAACACACCCTCAGCCGCCCTCCTTTAAATACGTATTAAAATAAGTGTATGGACTGCCCATTTTTCACCATAAAAATAAAACTTTTCTGAGAATTTAATTAAATTAAAATGGTCGTACATATGTGACTTCATATCTAATCTCAGAAAACCTTGTCTCCTTTTGCCTCCGTTTACCCTTTTTTCCCCCCCTCTAGTGAGCACGGGGAACAATCTGACCATAAGACAGCATCTAGAGAATTAAGGACAACGGCCCCCTTCTCCAAGGATACCCACATTTAACACAGCTGCCCTGGTGTGCTACAGATAATTGAATTAGGTTTAACAAATGCAGCAGAGGCCTGACTAACATCAGGAATGGGTGAATAGAACAAGACGTTGCCTCATAACACCGTAGTTCCCCTTTAATGTACTGCTTCATAATGCTGTCTCGCTTACACTGCTGCCTATTATTTCAGCAGTACTGTGTTTGCTGTTTTGTTTACTTTAAAAAGGCAGACCAAGTTGAGGAAGCATAAAAACAAAAGATAAATAGTTCAGAAAAAAAGAAAGAAGGTTTTAAGCTTTAATTCAATCTTTATCTACTCAGCTATAACCATTTATGAGGAAATGGCCTGAAAAACCTCTCAAGACAGCGTCTGGGGTCCTTGTTGCTAGGGAAAAGCCTCACCAAGCCCCTAATCCACTCCTAGTGCTCTCCTTACCAATTAGAGATGTGTACAAGTTAGTGGATCACTTTAAGTCATTCTGATTAGTGATTGCGTGTACAAAGGAAGGAACTAAATGTAGTAGTACAATCCTCTTCACTCACAAATCACAGACAAATAGCACCCCGCTCTTAATTCTCGTGACAGCCCAAGCCATTCTCTGAATATGAGGTAGGATGTGGCAATTTAAAAAGGAACTGAGCTCCCCCCCTACTGTAGGACTAATGAGAAAAATGTCCTTTGACACCGAACTGTACAGACAAATTTGCCCTCCCTGTTTTTATGAGGTCACTAAAAGAGTATTGTAGAAGTGTTGCTTGAACTGTAATAAAAAATGACGAAGCAATAAAAACATCTCATGGACATCAATAAAGGCAGTTCACATGCAATAAGACGTGAGTGTTTTGAATTAAAAAAAAAAAGGCATTCAAGAAACTGATACCCAATTATACCTACATCGAGCTTTAGCTAACTACACACTCTTTAAGTGCCTATTAAATAAAGTGGAGTCATTTCCTGTAAGTATGACCCGTGGTTTCAGTCGTCTGCAAACAGGATAAGCCTTTAATCATAAGATATGCCCCAAAGTTATAGCCAGAGCCCAATAATCCAGAAATATGGATGACAGGCTCAGGTGATGCTGTGTCATCCTATTACTGACATCTATTTTCACTCTTTCAAACCTTTTCAAACGCTGCCTCTGGGCAAGCAAGATGTCACGCTCAGGGCAACCTGATTTACTCTCCCCTCCTTGTCCAGCACTGCAAGTGACACCATCTATGGATTTTGGGGGGTCATTCTCGCACAATGCCTCTAATTTAGCTCCCTAAAGGGAGGCGGAGGTGGAGGAGCAAGAAATGCGCCAGAGGTCACCCGGGACAGAGAGGCAACAGAGCTGCATGAGAGGCGGGGGGTTGGGTAAGGGGTGCGGTTCCCCGAAGGCTGCCAGGGTCGAGCCCTTGCCATTGTGCGACCTCTAGCAAGCTAGCGATCAAGACTACTGCTGGTGAAAGGACTAGCTGCGATGTACAGTGAACATCTAAAAGTGCTCCACAACACCTTCACTGTCCGATATGTATCCCTTCATTTTCGGCAGTTATCGGTGATTAGCAGTTAATTGTGACATGCAATTAGTCACTTGACAACAAACAGCCTCCGGAGCGATATTAGCTAGCAGGTGTCAAACTGGAGCAGGTCTTTAACTTGCCCGGTGAGTGGGCACACAACAGTAACTTGCATAGTACAATATATTTTGAAGTGATTTTGTTTTTCCACTCTGTCACCCCTTAGCTTCGGTACAGGGGCTTTCCAATGCGGCCACTGGTCACCTACCTCCGGCTAAACAGTAAAGCCGCGGGCGGCTTGTGAAGCTAGGCTAGACATTAGCTGTGGTCGTTAGCGCACACCGATGCTAACTATTTAGCCGGGAGAAGGGATTGTGAAGCTTAGGTAAAAGCTCATTTTCCTGCCAGGCTGCGCTTTACAATTTGAAGTAACTTCTATTATGTGTGACAGAAAAGGGAAACAGGTAATGACATTAAGGTATACCGACGGTGTGACAGGTATTTCACGTTACGTAGTTAACTAAACGAAAGCGTCGTGGAGTTGGGCTAACGTTACCTGTTTGGTGGGATCGTTTCTCCCGTGCTCAGAAGACAGGTGATGTCTCAGCAGCAAGGCCCGCTTGTAGTTGCGACTGCCTTTGACGAGCTCGTCGCTGTTTTTAGTGGCAATGTTGTGACACCAGGAGCACGACATGAGTCCAGTCTCCTGGCAAAATTTGAGCCATGGAAATTCTTGCAACCATGAAGCGTGGAAAAGCGAGTGTTTCTGAAGCAGCGTCTGCGGTCTCATCTCTACCCCAGATTTCCTGGATCCCGTCTCGCCTCCCCTGGCAGTCTCCTGGCCGTCAGCGCTGTTGCTGTGACCGTTCCCCGCAACCCAGTTTTTCCCGTCCCCGGACCCGTCCTCCGCTTCCACCGAGTCGACACGATCGTCGCCCTCCGCAGCTGCCCGACTGCCCCCTTCCGGGTCCTCTTCTTCCTCCGCCTCGGGTTCCGTGCTATCGCTGACAGATCCAGCGCCCTCCACTCTCTTCTGCGATGGTCCTTTCGCCCCCAGATCCCTGTCCTCCTCTTGATCCGGCCTGTTCCCGTTAAAATGTCGATCTTGACAGGCCGGGGCCTCCCAGCTGTTACAGTTCCCCCCACCGATACCGCTGGAACCCGTTAACCCAGCTAATCCACCTCCTCGGAAAGCCAGCGACCTGCGGTTTCTCTCACCGGACATTTTTTTTTCTTAATATATGTTAGAATCTTCACTTTCTCAACAGTATCCCCCCTCCTCCGATTAAAATGCTGTGTTTATAACCGATGTGTTTTCCGAAAGAGATGGACCGTCGTCGTTTCTGCGCTCCGCTCGGCCCTCCCGGTGAGAGTATGTAGGTTATGCGGAAATAAATAAAGGTTTTAAACGCATAATGAATTTCAGGGTTCTCGCTGCGTCCGCGCAGGCCCCGCAGAGGTCGAATGGCAACGACTTTCCTCCCCACAATGCACCTCGACCAGAGGGGGCGGGGGGGAGGGGACGTGTTGGTGGTAGTGGTGGTGGGGGGTGGCTTTTTAAAGGAAGATGACGGGGGGGTGTAGATCAGCATGGGGTCATTTGTGCTTTAAAAAAAAGCACCCATTTTCCGCATGCTTTTCATCTGATATCTGTTTGTTTTATTAGACCGCAAATGTCAAATCACATTCCTCACGGCGGGGTGTCCCAACATTCACGAATGTCTGCAGTAGGAAACTTGTCGGGTGTCTTTTTTATATTATCCATTTATTTACTTTTTATTATAGTGAATATATGTATTATACATAAATAAATAAAGGTTGGCATTTGAATATAAAGAAGTGGGGCCAATAAATATACATAAAAGCATGTTAACCGAGATATTTATTCCAAACAAAATTGCTTACACTACACTAATATTAAGTCAAGATTCGACATTCAACACCACAATATTCCCTCTGAGCTTTATGTGGTGTGTGTAAGAATGTTGCCTTATATTTTGTATGTGCTCGAAGTACATTTTCATTTGTGTGTTTTTTTCCAGACCTCCTTTGTTGAGTTTGCTGATGCATGTTGAACCCTAAAACAAAGGTGTTATTCATTAACTGAGATTTTGTATATATATTTTGAAACGCGCGTGTCTGAAATAAAGTCACGCAATGCGTTTGGACTCTGGAGACTCCAGCCTTGTATTCTCGCGTATCTGCTCGTCTCCCACTCCTTGTGATCAAAACGAAGTCCAGTAGGTGGCACTCTTTCATCTGAGCGTCTTTTCTCACCCTCAGTGTGTGTCACATTGCTTGGTGTATAGTTTCATTGCTTCCCAATTAAGAGCTTTGCACACACAGCGTGTGAACAAGAGTGGGAATTAACCCGGGTTTGGATGACAGTAACGTGGAGGATTGTATATCCCACAGGAGTGGGTAAATCCCCGAGAAGAAGACAAGGAATGTTTTGTATGGCTAGTGTGTGTGTTTATTCATCTAGCCCGTACACGCTATCAGCTGGAAAATAAAAATATAATGGAACTAAAAAGGAAAAATAACTGAAATTCCTTCGATTCTGTCATACTAAAATGCAGTGTGTCATCTCGCATCAAATGAACAGCAGGCCTCGCAGGTGGCAGTGAATTCTGTCTCAGCAGAGCAATGACTGCTGTATCTTTAAAATTAGAAATAAATCTTGAGTTGACTTGATTGTAAATGGAGGTTAGTTTGAGCTTAAGAAAGATATGCTCAAAACAATATTTAGCCGAATATATATAACTCTTAAAAAGAAACAAAAAGAAGAAAAACAAAAAAGAAATAGAAACTAATATTTAAGGCAGCCATGATAAAAATTGATATTGATATATAATTTCATTCTTCCTGTATATGTTGGCGTTACATGATGTGGAGCAGCGGTATTTTCCTCACTATCAGTATTAAAAATAAAATGATAATGATTTAAAAGCCCGATTTAACTGGCTTTTCTTTAAACTGATTTAACTGTCGCCGCCTGAGACTGGCACCAGAAGCAACAGGTTTGCATGTGTCATAGTCTTCTTCGCATTTTACCTGACACTGTATCTGTAAGAAAAAATAAAACAACATATATATACTACTACACTATTGCAGATATATATACATTTTACATATAGGCTACATACTCTTGTTGTACAGTAAAAAAACAAACAAACAAACAAAACAGAAACACAAGTAATGACGTGTCCTTGTTGCGCAGCTTTGCATTGTTGTTGGGCTAAAACTTGATCCACGTGCTTGCTTCTGTTTACACTGCTGCGTGCTGACGTCACCGCGAACCCCACCCCGCACGGCGGGCTGCCTGGCAACATGAGGCAGAGAACAGGAAGACCCACAGCAGGAAAGTGAACAACCTGAGGACCCTGAGTAGAAATCGACGAGAAACAACGCTTTGGACGGACAATGGAGGATGCAGACAAAGGTAATTAAATCATCGACGCGTGCCAGTGTCGTAATAGATGTTTTAAAACTACTTTTTCCTTAGAGAAAAGTTAGCGGACTAGCTAACTTTGTGCTGTGACTCAAGTTAGTTCGTTGAGAGCATATGCTACCTCTCGCCATACGAATAAAGTGAGTTATTTTTGCGACGGACAACAGTTTGAAGAATTTGAATAAGAAAATAACTTTTTTTCAGCAGCACCACTGCAACAGATTTCTAGAAAAATGACACGGAAGTGCGGTGTCACGCCACAATTTGTTTTTTAACCACCCATTAACTTATTAGGTGAAACCATAAACGCACATTTCAGTTTTTGTGTGAGTTAAAAACCTTGACAGGCAGTGAAGAAAAGCAGTAAAACACTAGTCAAGAACATATTTTGTAACTGACGGCGTAGCCTGTAAAAATGGGTTACACCTGTTTGACAGCTCACTGCTATAACTAGTTCAGACAAGTCACGCTGTGCTCTTATGCTCTTTCAAATGGTTTTTTACACTGAAAAAAAAGTTTTATTTTGAAATTTACGAACACTTATTCTGTGCCAAAGTGGTTGTGAGTTGTGGGTTTTGCTGATTTTTCTCGTGCCAAACTATAGCACTATCAGTTAACCACAGGTATCCTACCTGCATTTCTGTCTTTCACCTCGTTACTCTTCCTGCACGTTTGCTTTCCTATCAAGCAGCTGTTCTGCTCTCTTATGTACTTAAACACAACTGCTCCTGTCTCAAGTCCATATGTCTTTGCTGGAGTACAGAAAAGTCCACATTTGCACACAAAAAAGCTTGTATGTCCAACTTTTTGTGATTTTACTCATAAACAGCATGATCCATTCTTCTCTGATCTTTGTGTTATTTTATTCTACTTAATTTGCACTAAAGTGCTTGTGGAAAGAAGCAAAGCATCTGAGTTTTATTTGTTCATTTAAAATGTCATGTTGGAATTTTTGACCAAATTTCCCTGCAGCACAAACAGCCTTCACCCTCCTCTGGGTTCTCAAAAGTAATTTTCTGATGGTTGAAAGTTGTTTTGTGTGTTTTGTTTTTTTTTTCTTCTTCTTCCCTTTTTAATAACGCAGAGCGAGAAAGCCAGAACAAATGTTGCGTATGAACACCAGAATTATTGATGTAACTGGTTCCTGATTGATAATTTGTGCTTCTCCATATCAGAAGAAATGAGGTGTGTTTCTGCATCACTTTCTGTGTTGCTGCCAGTGGACACAATAGAAAAGAATGCTTTACTTGGCTTTAAATGCCACGCTTGTGAAGCCCATTCCTGAATTAGAGTTGCAGGTCCTGAACACATCCTTAAGTAAATGGTATCTTAGTAACTGTTTGATCTGGGTTCTCTTTGCTCATAAAGGTTTCTTGTGGTATGCTTTGGAGGGTTTTCCCTTCCCACATGACATGTTTTTTCACTGTGTGCGTGCGGCGGATGCACCAGTTAGATATCTTGTCTTTTAGTGGTTTTATAAGTCATTTGCATGTGACCTTAAAAAACACAGTTTGAAAAAAGGTGAATGCCAGATTTCTTTTAAGGCCGTGCACACTTGCACTACAGGCTATTGTTCATCAAAATCGCAATAAAACAGGCCTGTACCACAAGTAATCACAAGAAAGTGAAATTGCATAGTTATCAGATAAAGGGGAAACTCTTTGCCAATCTCTAACTTTACTGCAGCCTTGAGGTGGTGTCTGTTTACCTCTCTAGGCAGCAAAAGTAAACGATCTGCCTCTCGAGATGTAATTTTATCACCTTAAATATCATCATAGGAACTGCTGTGCTCTCTGAATTTATAGTCGCACTGCTGTACAGGCAGCCAAGTTTGTTTCAAGGTCAGACTTTTGGTATGGTAGCTGTATTTTACTACCATCTGTACCTGCATCCTCCTCGTAGAAGTTGAGACCGCTCAGTGACAAGTATTTGCTTGCTTCAATACAATAATCTCCCTTTACGTTATTTATTTATGTATTTATTTTAAGGGAGGGTTTCATAGGTTAGATGTTTCAATCCTTTGACAGTAATTCAGGTAAAGCATTTGCAAATAACTTGGTGAACAGGTTTTTTTGCAGGACCAAGGTCGGAGAGTGCTCTGACTGGTGCCTCTCAAAGGAGTCTGCTCTCCCCTGATTGTGTGTCTCTGTGCAGATGATCTTTGGATAACAAACTTGTCTGTTTGTGTCCTCCCTTTTTCTTGCAGTATAATGTTATTTTTTCCATAGTGAATGTTTTTTTCCCCTTAAACTCAGGTTCAGTGAAATCTGTGGTTGACTCAGATGTGCCTTATGATCTTGTTAATCTTGATTTGTTCATCAACATTTATAGAGCTTGAATAGACTACAAAGAGGTTATTGGTACTCTGATAGATGCCTGAACCTAAACGCCTTCTCACTCAGTCATATTGTTCCAGGTCAATGTCAAGGACTGTAGAAAGTTTTTGTACTCCAGACTAACTTTTATTGTTGTTTTGAATGTTGCCTGTTTCATTTTCTGCATACAGGCTTGTGGCTTGAATCAGTTCAGAAAGGACGTGGTCAGGTTCACCAGCCCATGTTGTTTTTCAGCTACCGGTCTAATGAGATTGATCAGGAGCAGAAGCCAACATTTTTTGGCGTTATTAGATTTCTGCGATGCACAACTGTCTGCTTTCAGCTGTCAGAGGAAGTCTCTCACGAACAACATCCCCACCCCAGTAATGCAGATCCGGTCGTTTGAGCTGGAAATACATTCAGCACAGCCAAATCACACTTTAAAAGCTGCAAACACTGCATGTGTTTATGTAAAGGCTTGCTATGATTTTTTTCAGTCATGCCAATAAATGTCATATTGGGCTACAAGCTGTGTCAGTCTGGGCTGGACCTCCCATTTAGTGAAAACCAGATGTGTGTTTACCAAAACCATTAGTATTACTCAGAAATACACCTGTCAGCAGTCATGGCTGTCGTAGATCATTTTCAAAGGACTTTTGGAAGGGTTTGATGTATGCGAGAAGCTGTAGCCTTGAAAGCTGTAACTTTGAACGTTGGTGTCGCCAGGTTTGCACATTTCATTTCAAAGATTAAAGGGAACAGCAGCTGTCTATTTGAAAACTTTGTATGTGGACCTGATAGTTGCCTGAAAGAAAACGTTGGCAAATATGGTATAAGATACTTTATGCTGGTCCAAAAAATCTGAAGTTTGAGAGAATACTCAGGCAAAGGTGCTTTTAACCTAAATATATACATCACAGTGCAATGCATTTAATATTTATCTGAATTGTTTGACATTTCAGCAGTAAAATGCAGTGATCAGGCTCTGTTAAACTGAACGAAAAAGAAACTCAAAGGTCAATAAATTCCACTACTTTCAGTACAGCTTTATGGAGAATTTTTCACCGACTTGTGAGATTTGGCCAAGCAGCACTCTCACCTGCCTGGTAGTTTATTTTCCAGTGAAAGACTGCAGACAGAAACTTTGATAAACTATTTAAAAGAAAGTTCAGTAGAGATATAAATTATTACTCCCAATTAACCAAAAGGTCTTTTTTATTTCAGGTTACTTCTGTCCCTGCTTTCATTATCTTTTAATCGGTACCTTACATGACAGTAGAAGGTTTGGCAGACCCTTTTTTCCTGTCCGATACCTGCTGTTTTCATCTAAACTCCATCACTTCAGTTAGTTAAGGTTTTGTAACACAATCAGGGAAAAACGTAAACTTTTAGCGTTTATTGGTATCATCTTAAGCCCGGCTAAGATGTATAATGACTGCAGAAAGTTTTGGTTTCATTACTTTTTTAATGTGCTGTACTACCGTGCTGCTCTATACACCATGTCCTGTATTTGTAGTGCAAATAGAGTACGTAAGATGGTGAATCTGTTTTGGAAGTAGGCCACACAACAACACCTTTCCAATCTGTTGCCATACATTAGACCTTGTATTTGGAGAAACAACCCATTTTTAGTGTTTACCGTTGTTTGAAGGATGAGAGGATTGACACCCTTTTCCAGTTTGAATGGTTCATGTACAGTTGTGTTCTGGGTCGGTTAGCTGTTTCCAGTTGTTTTCAGTTGTTTCCAGTTGTGCGCTAACTATCTGCAAGCAGCTGCTTCACATTTAAGCAACAGATCGAGAGGAGATTTTTTTTTCCCCCAGCCTGTCAGACTAACTTTAATCAGCTTTCATCTCCATGTTTGTCTTAAGTCGTGTAGCCAAGAGTCTAGATTGAATGCACATGTACGGTATCGGTGTCCATCTGAGGTGTAGCCACTTCCCATCATGCACATCTCATGCTTTGTGGGCCTAGTTAAAGTATCCACAGTTATCCATGTCTCATGATTCCTGTTTAGGCTAATCGTGTGACAGGCCCTGCTTTGAATAGTAAGGTAATTGATCGTGCGCTGTGCTTCATTAGCCGCTCTAAAATGGCTGTTTGTTTGTGTTTACGGTCACAGTCGCGGCAGGGGTTGATTTGTGTTTCTGTTTGTCTTATAAATCAAATGGGATGTTTTAATGGCATGAACTTATTCTGTGAAAATGTCTGATTTGTGACCTTGACTTTCATCATTTTTAATAATATAGCTATACAAGCGTACTGGTTTGTGTGCACGTGTGTCTGTGTACGTTGTTTTAACAAGTATCACATGGATTAGGGGCTCCACTGATCAGGAGGGAGTTATGTTGAGTTCATCATGTTGGGAGGCCTGTCCAGTCTAGCTGAGAGAGATACTGTTTGCTAAGATAGAAAAATGAGTGTGCTGGTTTGATCCGTTTCAGTACAGAAGGATTCTTGTAGAAAAGTATTTGTGCTTGCATCTTAACGAGGACCTCTTGTATTCATATTTACCTCTATATTTGTATTCTGAGACTTCCCAGTTTAAGAAAAAAAAAATTTCTGCTAAACCGAACCCTCATAGAGGCTTTCAGCTCATTCTGCCTGAAACAATCACTTTCAGCTCTTTCACATTTCCTTCTGATTACCCGTCCCTTGTCTGGCTTCCACAAAGTGAACCACAAAGTCTTTGTGAACACTACTTCCTCTTTTTGGGAGTATGCAAAGTCACAAAAACAAACCTGCCGAGGGACATAATTTCTTATTGTTTATGTTGTGGCTGACTTGTGGGGAATGTCATAAAATGCCAGTTGAGAGGGGAAAATATCTGTTGTCAGGAAATCCCAAAGTTACAGAAACCAGAGAAATATTACCTGCAGCCGCCAAGCGAATGTGTAATGACTCTCAGCACTGGAGGCTGTTTGTATGCTGGAGTACTTGAAAGAAGTGCCAGTAATACTAACCATTTAGACTGTTTTAAGAGAATGTGTTCGTACATTTACTGAGACGTTTATATTGGACTGTTGTTTGCACGTTGAGGCTTGATAGTTTGCCGTTACTTCTGGGTTGACCTTGCTAAATAGAAAAGCTGTGTTGTGGAGCCTGTCTAGTGTAGCTGTAGTGTTATGCTATTTAGCCTTATATGACCAACAACTTGTTTTACAGACTTGTCATGTGTACTGTAGGGTTTGCTGTTACATTGAAACTCATCATCTCCCTGTCACCATCATTGTAATACCTCTGCTGCCATAGTGGGGGTTCTTTGATACTGAGTTACTCTTAGTCACCTGTTTTCCTCAAATGGAAAAAATGAACATGTTCATCACTTTGATGTACAGTTAAGTAGAAAAATAAGTAAGTCCCATTAAGATTATTGGCTTTTTCCACATTTCAGCTGGTTGGCATGTTTATGTCTTTGAAACATTGCTTACAGTTGAAAATGAGATCAGACCATAACTATGACCTGCTTATTCAGCAAGTGCTGTGTTTTTTTTTATTTGTATTTTTCCTTTTTAAGGTGCTTTAGGAAAAAAAAAATCTGGATTTGTTTTAGTCTGATGAGGATTTAAATAGGATCTCCAAATTGTTTGAAAGTGGAAAACGTGTCACTACTGCTGGTGCAGATTTCAACTGTTTTCCTATCTGCCCAACCAAACAGCAGACCAACCAAAAAACATCACCACAGTGTCTGCAGGTAGCTCAAAGCGCGTTCATCTACAGTGAGAACGAGAGGGCAAACATTCACATGGGAGGCTTTCCCACAAACCAGCCTTTGATTCTAAGAAGGCAGAATTTGAGTTTCCTTGTGAACATGCAGGAAACGGATCAGGCCTGTGGATTAAAAGGCGCAGAAGAACAGCATTGCAGAAGAGCCTCGTATCTTACAGTAAGGTGCAAAATGTTGATTTGCTTTGCTGCCTCAGAAACTGAGCAACTCGATGAGTTCGGTCTAATATCAAAGACTTTTTCTTTTTTTTTTCAATAAGAGTTTCCTTGCTGTGTTTAACTTTATCCACAGGTACTGATTTAAAGAGACTCAAATGTTGAGTTGTGCAAAATATGTAGGAGGAAAAAATGTCAACTTTTTTTTTTTGACTCTAGTTAATCGTGGAATTTGTCCCCTAGTGTTTCAATACTTTCAGGAGAGCACCGCTCCTTCTCTCTAAATGTAAGGCATTTCCTGGAGAGGATCAAGCAGACATGCACGTCTGGCTTTCTGCACAGAAGAATGGTGGCTGCACAGGCCTGAAGGGAGCTCGTCATTTATGTACATAGTTTTTAAATTTCCCTGTGAACATTTCTGTACTAATGTGCTAATTTTCCCCGCAGCGATACCTTTGCAGAGTTTAAATCTTTACCACTTCAATTTTAATGCTGCTCGATACCGGTGCTGCAGCACATCTTTCCAAAGTTATCGAGTAATTTTAGGGCAATTTTACATCCGTGGTTGAGTCTGCTGGGATTACTTATTATACATCAGGGAAGAAATAAAAAATCGTAAATCTACTGAAGCGTTTTGGGCTTTCCCCAAAGGAAAATCATCAGGGTAGTAATTGAAATATATTTGAATGCATTTCTTTAAAGAGGGGTTTGATATAACCCTTTCTGTTTTCCCTGTGATTGCCTGGATAGCCCCCCCCCCTGCACATTTGCTTAAATATAAAATACATTTTTGATTATTAAATGTCCAGAACTAACAGGAAAGCCTT
>NW_005187429.1:2744859-2768615 GCF_000239375.1 Pundamilia nyererei
AAAATGATAATGATTTAAAAGCCCGATTTAACTGGCTTTTCTTTAAACTGATTTAACTGTCGCCGCCTGAGACTGGCACCAGAAGCAACAGGTTTGCATGTGTCATAGTCTTCTTCGCATTTTACCTGACACTGTATCTGTAAGAAAAAATAAAACAACATATATATACTACTACACTATTGCAGATATATATACATTTTACATATAGGCTACATACTCTTGTTGTACAGTAAAAAAACAAACAAACAAACAAAACAGAAACACAAGTAATGACGTGTCCTTGTTGCGCAGCTTTGCATTGTTGTTGGGCTAAAACTTGATCCACGTGCTTGCTTCTGTTTACACTGCTGCGTGCTGACGTCACCGCGAACCCCACCCCGCACGGCGGGCTGCCTGGCAACATGAGGCAGAGAACAGGAAGACCCACAGCAGGAAAGTGAACAACCTGAGGACCCTGAGTAGAAATCGACGAGAAACAACGCTTTGGACGGACAATGGAGGATGCAGACAAAGGTAATTAAATCATCGACGCGTGCCAGTGTCGTAATAGATGTTTTAAAACTACTTTTTCCTTAGAGAAAAGTTAGCGGACTAGCTAACTTTGTGCTGTGACTCAAGTTAGTTCGTTGAGAGCATATGCTACCTCTCGCCATACGAATAAAGTGAGTTATTTTTGCGACGGACAACAGTTTGAAGAATTTGAATAAGAAAATAACTTTTTTTCAGCAGCACCACTGCAACAGATTTCTAGAAAAATGACACGGAAGTGCGGTGTCACGCCACAATTTGTTTTTTAACCACCCATTAACTTATTAGGTGAAACCATAAACGCACATTTCAGTTTTTGTGTGAGTTAAAAACCTTGACAGGCAGTGAAGAAAAGCAGTAAAACACTAGTCAAGAACATATTTTGTAACTGACGGCGTAGCCTGTAAAAATGGGTTACACCTGTTTGACAGCTCACTGCTATAACTAGTTCAGACAAGTCACGCTGTGCTCTTATGCTCTTTCAAATGGTTTTTTACACTGAAAAAAAAGTTTTATTTTGAAATTTACGAACACTTATTCTGTGCCAAAGTGGTTGTGAGTTGTGGGTTTTGCTGATTTTTCTCGTGCCAAACTATAGCACTATCAGTTAACCACAGGTATCCTACCTGCATTTCTGTCTTTCACCTCGTTACTCTTCCTGCACGTTTGCTTTCCTATCAAGCAGCTGTTCTGCTCTCTTATGTACTTAAACACAACTGCTCCTGTCTCAAGTCCATATGTCTTTGCTGGAGTACAGAAAAGTCCACATTTGCACACAAAAAAGCTTGTATGTCCAACTTTTTGTGATTTTACTCATAAACAGCATGATCCATTCTTCTCTGATCTTTGTGTTATTTTATTCTACTTAATTTGCACTAAAGTGCTTGTGGAAAGAAGCAAAGCATCTGAGTTTTATTTGTTCATTTAAAATGTCATGTTGGAATTTTTGACCAAATTTCCCTGCAGCACAAACAGCCTTCACCCTCCTCTGGGTTCTCAAAAGTAATTTTCTGATGGTTGAAAGTTGTTTTGTGTGTTTTGTTTTTTTTTTCTTCTTCTTCCCTTTTTAATAACGCAGAGCGAGAAAGCCAGAACAAATGTTGCGTATGAACACCAGAATTATTGATGTAACTGGTTCCTGATTGATAATTTGTGCTTCTCCATATCAGAAGAAATGAGGTGTGTTTCTGCATCACTTTCTGTGTTGCTGCCAGTGGACACAATAGAAAAGAATGCTTTACTTGGCTTTAAATGCCACGCTTGTGAAGCCCATTCCTGAATTAGAGTTGCAGGTCCTGAACACATCCTTAAGTAAATGGTATCTTAGTAACTGTTTGATCTGGGTTCTCTTTGCTCATAAAGGTTTCTTGTGGTATGCTTTGGAGGGTTTTCCCTTCCCACATGACATGTTTTTTCACTGTGTGCGTGCGGCGGATGCACCAGTTAGATATCTTGTCTTTTAGTGGTTTTATAAGTCATTTGCATGTGACCTTAAAAAACACAGTTTGAAAAAAGGTGAATGCCAGATTTCTTTTAAGGCCGTGCACACTTGCACTACAGGCTATTGTTCATCAAAATCGCAATAAAACAGGCCTGTACCACAAGTAATCACAAGAAAGTGAAATTGCATAGTTATCAGATAAAGGGGAAACTCTTTGCCAATCTCTAACTTTACTGCAGCCTTGAGGTGGTGTCTGTTTACCTCTCTAGGCAGCAAAAGTAAACGATCTGCCTCTCGAGATGTAATTTTATCACCTTAAATATCATCATAGGAACTGCTGTGCTCTCTGAATTTATAGTCGCACTGCTGTACAGGCAGCCAAGTTTGTTTCAAGGTCAGACTTTTGGTATGGTAGCTGTATTTTACTACCATCTGTACCTGCATCCTCCTCGTAGAAGTTGAGACCGCTCAGTGACAAGTATTTGCTTGCTTCAATACAATAATCTCCCTTTACGTTATTTATTTATGTATTTATTTTAAGGGAGGGTTTCATAGGTTAGATGTTTCAATCCTTTGACAGTAATTCAGGTAAAGCATTTGCAAATAACTTGGTGAACAGGTTTTTTTGCAGGACCAAGGTCGGAGAGTGCTCTGACTGGTGCCTCTCAAAGGAGTCTGCTCTCCCCTGATTGTGTGTCTCTGTGCAGATGATCTTTGGATAACAAACTTGTCTGTTTGTGTCCTCCCTTTTTCTTGCAGTATAATGTTATTTTTTCCATAGTGAATGTTTTTTTCCCCTTAAACTCAGGTTCAGTGAAATCTGTGGTTGACTCAGATGTGCCTTATGATCTTGTTAATCTTGATTTGTTCATCAACATTTATAGAGCTTGAATAGACTACAAAGAGGTTATTGGTACTCTGATAGATGCCTGAACCTAAACGCCTTCTCACTCAGTCATATTGTTCCAGGTCAATGTCAAGGACTGTAGAAAGTTTTTGTACTCCAGACTAACTTTTATTGTTGTTTTGAATGTTGCCTGTTTCATTTTCTGCATACAGGCTTGTGGCTTGAATCAGTTCAGAAAGGACGTGGTCAGGTTCACCAGCCCATGTTGTTTTTCAGCTACCGGTCTAATGAGATTGATCAGGAGCAGAAGCCAACATTTTTTGGCGTTATTAGATTTCTGCGATGCACAACTGTCTGCTTTCAGCTGTCAGAGGAAGTCTCTCACGAACAACATCCCCACCCCAGTAATGCAGATCCGGTCGTTTGAGCTGGAAATACATTCAGCACAGCCAAATCACACTTTAAAAGCTGCAAACACTGCATGTGTTTATGTAAAGGCTTGCTATGATTTTTTTCAGTCATGCCAATAAATGTCATATTGGGCTACAAGCTGTGTCAGTCTGGGCTGGACCTCCCATTTAGTGAAAACCAGATGTGTGTTTACCAAAACCATTAGTATTACTCAGAAATACACCTGTCAGCAGTCATGGCTGTCGTAGATCATTTTCAAAGGACTTTTGGAAGGGTTTGATGTATGCGAGAAGCTGTAGCCTTGAAAGCTGTAACTTTGAACGTTGGTGTCGCCAGGTTTGCACATTTCATTTCAAAGATTAAAGGGAACAGCAGCTGTCTATTTGAAAACTTTGTATGTGGACCTGATAGTTGCCTGAAAGAAAACGTTGGCAAATATGGTATAAGATACTTTATGCTGGTCCAAAAAATCTGAAGTTTGAGAGAATACTCAGGCAAAGGTGCTTTTAACCTAAATATATACATCACAGTGCAATGCATTTAATATTTATCTGAATTGTTTGACATTTCAGCAGTAAAATGCAGTGATCAGGCTCTGTTAAACTGAACGAAAAAGAAACTCAAAGGTCAATAAATTCCACTACTTTCAGTACAGCTTTATGGAGAATTTTTCACCGACTTGTGAGATTTGGCCAAGCAGCACTCTCACCTGCCTGGTAGTTTATTTTCCAGTGAAAGACTGCAGACAGAAACTTTGATAAACTATTTAAAAGAAAGTTCAGTAGAGATATAAATTATTACTCCCAATTAACCAAAAGGTCTTTTTTATTTCAGGTTACTTCTGTCCCTGCTTTCATTATCTTTTAATCGGTACCTTACATGACAGTAGAAGGTTTGGCAGACCCTTTTTTCCTGTCCGATACCTGCTGTTTTCATCTAAACTCCATCACTTCAGTTAGTTAAGGTTTTGTAACACAATCAGGGAAAAACGTAAACTTTTAGCGTTTATTGGTATCATCTTAAGCCCGGCTAAGATGTATAATGACTGCAGAAAGTTTTGGTTTCATTACTTTTTTAATGTGCTGTACTACCGTGCTGCTCTATACACCATGTCCTGTATTTGTAGTGCAAATAGAGTACGTAAGATGGTGAATCTGTTTTGGAAGTAGGCCACACAACAACACCTTTCCAATCTGTTGCCATACATTAGACCTTGTATTTGGAGAAACAACCCATTTTTAGTGTTTACCGTTGTTTGAAGGATGAGAGGATTGACACCCTTTTCCAGTTTGAATGGTTCATGTACAGTTGTGTTCTGGGTCGGTTAGCTGTTTCCAGTTGTTTTCAGTTGTTTCCAGTTGTGCGCTAACTATCTGCAAGCAGCTGCTTCACATTTAAGCAACAGATCGAGAGGAGATTTTTTTTTCCCCCAGCCTGTCAGACTAACTTTAATCAGCTTTCATCTCCATGTTTGTCTTAAGTCGTGTAGCCAAGAGTCTAGATTGAATGCACATGTACGGTATCGGTGTCCATCTGAGGTGTAGCCACTTCCCATCATGCACATCTCATGCTTTGTGGGCCTAGTTAAAGTATCCACAGTTATCCATGTCTCATGATTCCTGTTTAGGCTAATCGTGTGACAGGCCCTGCTTTGAATAGTAAGGTAATTGATCGTGCGCTGTGCTTCATTAGCCGCTCTAAAATGGCTGTTTGTTTGTGTTTACGGTCACAGTCGCGGCAGGGGTTGATTTGTGTTTCTGTTTGTCTTATAAATCAAATGGGATGTTTTAATGGCATGAACTTATTCTGTGAAAATGTCTGATTTGTGACCTTGACTTTCATCATTTTTAATAATATAGCTATACAAGCGTACTGGTTTGTGTGCACGTGTGTCTGTGTACGTTGTTTTAACAAGTATCACATGGATTAGGGGCTCCACTGATCAGGAGGGAGTTATGTTGAGTTCATCATGTTGGGAGGCCTGTCCAGTCTAGCTGAGAGAGATACTGTTTGCTAAGATAGAAAAATGAGTGTGCTGGTTTGATCCGTTTCAGTACAGAAGGATTCTTGTAGAAAAGTATTTGTGCTTGCATCTTAACGAGGACCTCTTGTATTCATATTTACCTCTATATTTGTATTCTGAGACTTCCCAGTTTAAGAAAAAAAAAATTTCTGCTAAACCGAACCCTCATAGAGGCTTTCAGCTCATTCTGCCTGAAACAATCACTTTCAGCTCTTTCACATTTCCTTCTGATTACCCGTCCCTTGTCTGGCTTCCACAAAGTGAACCACAAAGTCTTTGTGAACACTACTTCCTCTTTTTGGGAGTATGCAAAGTCACAAAAACAAACCTGCCGAGGGACATAATTTCTTATTGTTTATGTTGTGGCTGACTTGTGGGGAATGTCATAAAATGCCAGTTGAGAGGGGAAAATATCTGTTGTCAGGAAATCCCAAAGTTACAGAAACCAGAGAAATATTACCTGCAGCCGCCAAGCGAATGTGTAATGACTCTCAGCACTGGAGGCTGTTTGTATGCTGGAGTACTTGAAAGAAGTGCCAGTAATACTAACCATTTAGACTGTTTTAAGAGAATGTGTTCGTACATTTACTGAGACGTTTATATTGGACTGTTGTTTGCACGTTGAGGCTTGATAGTTTGCCGTTACTTCTGGGTTGACCTTGCTAAATAGAAAAGCTGTGTTGTGGAGCCTGTCTAGTGTAGCTGTAGTGTTATGCTATTTAGCCTTATATGACCAACAACTTGTTTTACAGACTTGTCATGTGTACTGTAGGGTTTGCTGTTACATTGAAACTCATCATCTCCCTGTCACCATCATTGTAATACCTCTGCTGCCATAGTGGGGGTTCTTTGATACTGAGTTACTCTTAGTCACCTGTTTTCCTCAAATGGAAAAAATGAACATGTTCATCACTTTGATGTACAGTTAAGTAGAAAAATAAGTAAGTCCCATTAAGATTATTGGCTTTTTCCACATTTCAGCTGGTTGGCATGTTTATGTCTTTGAAACATTGCTTACAGTTGAAAATGAGATCAGACCATAACTATGACCTGCTTATTCAGCAAGTGCTGTGTTTTTTTTTATTTGTATTTTTCCTTTTTAAGGTGTGGGATGCCATCAGACCAAGAGCTTTAGGGAAAAAAAAAATTTGTTTTAGTCTGATGAGGATTTTAATAGGATCTCCAAATTGTTTGAAAGTGGAAAACGTGTCACTACTGCTGGTGCAGATTTCAACTGTTTTCCTATCTGCCCAACCAAACAGCAGACCAACCAAAAAACATCACCACAGTGTCTGCAGGTAGCTCAAAGCGCGTTCATCTACAGTGAGAACGAGAGGGCAAACATTCACATGGGAGGCTTTCCCACAAACCAGCCTTTGATTCTAAGAAGGCAGAATTTGAGTTTCCTTGTGAACATGCAGGAAACGGATCAGGCCTGTGGATTAAAAGGCGCAGAAGAACAGCATTGCAGAAGAGCCTCGTATCTTACAGTAAGGTGCAAAATGTTGATTTGCTTTGCTGCCTCAGAAACTGAGCAACTCGATGAGTTCGGTCTAATATCAAAGACTTTTTCTTTTTTTTTTCAATAAGAGTTTCCTTGCTGTGTTTAACTTTATCCACAGGTACTGATTTAAAGAGACTCAAATGTTGAGTTGTGCAAAATATGTAGGAGGAAAAAATGTCAACTTTTTTTTTTTGACTCTAGTTAATCGTGGAATTTGTCCCCTAGTGTTTCAATACTTTCAGGAGAGCACCGCTCCTTCTCTCTAAATGTAAGGCATTTCCTGGAGAGGATCAAGCAGACATGCACGTCTGGCTTTCTGCACAGAAGAATGGTGGCTGCACAGGCCTGAAGGGAGCTCGTCATTTATGTACATAGTTTTTAAATTTCCCTGTGAACATTTCTGTACTAATGTGCTAATTTTCCCCGCAGCGATACCTTTGCAGAGTTTAAATCTTTACCACTTCAATTTTAATGCTGCTCGATACCGGTGCTGCAGCACATCTTTCCAAAGTTATCGAGTAATTTTAGGGCAATTTTACATCCGTGGTTGAGTCTGCTGGGATTACTTATTATACATCAGGGAAGAAATAAAAAATCGTAAATCTACTGAAGCGTTTTGGGCTTTCCCCAAAGGAAAATCATCAGGGTAGTAATTGAAATATATTTGAATGCATTTCTTTAAAGAGGGGTTTGATATAACCCTTTCTGTTTTCCCTGTGATTGCCTGGATAGCCCCCCCCCCTGCACATTTGCTTAAATATAAAATACATTTTTGATTATTAAATGTCCAGAACTAACAGGAAAGCCTTCGTCTGACACGTCTGTTAACTAAAGGTAAATTACTAGGTGAGTAACTGAGCTGATAACCCCCAGACCTCAGTTTCAAACCAGTAAAAACTCAGTATATGATCTTGCTTTGAGTCGGCTTCACTCTGTTTAAACTAGCCGATGTTTGTTTTGTACCTCCTTCCACAATGCTCTCGAGCTCTTTCAGGGATTCTGTCCGTTCACCGTCATAAAACTTGTGCTGCTTTTCTTTTTCAACGCAACCTTGAAAGCTTCAGTGTCTAATATGTTGCCATCTACGCTGCTTTTTGCACATTTGATTGAAATGTGACAAGGATTGCACTTATGTTTTCCTCTCTTTGTGCAGCCTAAATACCTGCTTTATGTCACAGCTCTGTGCCGTGTCGTAATGCAAAAGAAAAAGTCTGCTTTCAGGCGAGGAAAAACTCGATTAAAAGAGTTTGTTTTCATGTGATGAAGGTCTTGCATTACAGGAGCTTTCTAGTTCAGAGAATGCCATTGTGGCAAGCAGTTTGTGTGAGTACACAATCTAGCACTTGTTCCCTCTACCACTTCGCGTAGCCTCTGGCACCCTCTCTTCTCCTTTCTAGCTGACTAGCATTACCGCTGCTTCAAGCTGGACTGTCCACCCTGGATTAGAGCTTTACTGTAATCTGGGACACTGCAGATTATGCTTTTCATCTAATGCGCCCCCACACAATCACATCGCATGACCGGCCCACACAAATGGGGTCGCTCTCATGTACTCCTCGATTGACAGGCTGGGAAGCGAGGGAGGGCGGGAACTGGCGGCGGAACCCGAGAGTATTGGAACAGGAGTACCGTGCGGTATCGCAACAGCAGCTAAGCACACAAAAATGACAGCGATGGCGCTCACGGTCTGCGGGATGGACTAAGAACTGACCTTTGGGATTATAGTGGAGAGGAAGTGGGAGGGTGTGTTTTTTGTGTGTCTGTGTGTGTGAGCCGGCTACAACAGCTGCTTGAGGGGACAGGTAACTTATTAACAGCAAGACAGGAGCAAAGGGCTCACTACACCTTGGCCCAAAACAGAAACCGATATTTAGAAATTGGCATCACTGTAGTCACTCTCACCTTGTGACTACCTGAGGGCCGATACAAAACCTCCTTCCTTGTGCATGCACACACTTGGACACTCGAGTGTGTCTCCGCATGTCTAGTAAAGAAGGAAACGGACACAAGCAGCACGCGCCTGGGTCACATGCAAACAATCAGCAATAAGCACTCGGCTGGCTCTGCTTAGGTAGTGCTGGTAAAAAGGAGGTGGTAGTCGCTCCGGCCGGCAACACGCTGAGAGCTGTAAAGAATAAAGCATGGACCCTCTGGAGGAATACCGCTCTCCGTTTGACTTTGAACAAGGAGTCAACACCAGCTATCTCTACCTCTCCCCAGCCTTAAGCGACACACCGCCCAGCTCGCCAGCTATCAAAACCAGAGGTAATCACAAGGAGAGAAGGGAGAGGCCGAGTGAAGGGTGTGTGTTTTTCGCGTGTGTGTGTGTGTGTGTGTGTGCGCGCTTGCTGGATAAAAAGACAAAACATGGGTTTGGTTCATTGAACAGGAAGAATTTGGGGTGGGGGCACAAACTGGAGGGGGAGGGAACAAATGATGATTGTCGGCGATGCGTATGACAGCATTCTCTCAATTTAGATGTTTCTAGATCTCAGACAGTGTTGATTTCAGACCATCATAACTCTTTAAACTTCAGTCATAATTATGCTGCTGTACCACACGGCGCGCCGCGTTTTCCTTCTTTTTCCTAGAAATGTAGAAAATAAGGATGCAATGACTGTAAAACTGTCCGTTTCTCTGTTTTGGGGAAAAAGAGAAGTATTCGCTGCAGTAGTTTAAAGTTTTTCAGCTCTTTATCACGCCGTCTTTGAACATTTATCCAATTGAGTTAGATATAAACAGAAAAAGACAGAACAAGACGGACACAGAGTGAGATACACAGTTTGTACCATAAGTTATTGGGTTACATTTTTGCAACGTCCAGTACAGACTGTCCATATCGAGTTATGCTTTGATTTTGTCTCATTTTTACAATTAAGCCTTTCCAACGAGTTCTCACAGGCAGCAGTGTTCATCATCTGTTCCCCAACCATCATTCCTCCCATTACAGACTCATTCAGCTGCGGTAGGAACCTCCTGTTGTCATGGTACCTGGGTCTGTGAGCCAGGATTTCAAGTTTTGTGTGAATTCATTATTCTTTCCTTTGCGTCATGAAGATGATTAAGAGTTTTAGTTTTGTACGGTTTAGTCTTGAGTTTGGTTCTTTCTAGAGTCTCTGAGTCTGATATTAGTTTCCTTTCATGTCTCGTCCCTGTGTTCTGTCCTCGGTGTCTCCTGTGGATGTCAGTCTTGTTGTCATGTCCCGTTGGTCATAGTCTGCGTCTCTATGTTCTGTCTCCTGTACCTGTTTCCACGTTCTTTGTCTCCCCACTCTGCCACGTGCTTCCGTGTCCGTTTACCTCCTGTCCTACTGTCAAGCTTTCATGTCCTCGTCTGGGTCGCCATGTGTATGTCACTTCCTGTTTTATTTTGACGGTGCCTCGTCTCATGTGTGTTATGCTCAGTTTTGCTTCTCCTGTTCTGTTACTCAGATTAGTTCCAGCTGTGTTTCCTCCTGTTGTCACCTGTTGTTGTGAATTAAATTCCTCATCTTCCTCTGTTCCTTGCCACGACCCTGGCTGTGTGCGCGCTCCATGTGTCTTAGTGTTCCCAGGTCCTCGTAGTTTCTGTTCATGCTGAGGTTTTTATGCCGCATGTTCTTTAACGCTAGCACTGTTGAAAGTTGCAAATAACACAGAATGGGTTTAGTGCCTCGACGCAGCTGGATGCTTCTTTTAATACAAGCTCTAATTCTAAGTATTTCCTTAAGAGGAGAGTTTTGATTGTAGGTATCCGGATCGCTGACTGTCACATTTCCTGTTGTGTTCGCTTGCGTGTTTGTTTACATAATAAGGTGGCCAATATTTTAGGCACCACAATGTCAGAGAAAACCGCACGTATCAGTCAAGTTGCCGCTTTTATATTAAATGTCGTCATTTTACCCTGCTGAGCATTTATGCTAAATTTCCTTCTAATTGGTTATGGTTGACAGTGTGCTCGATGACCTTTAACCTTTGACTACCAGTATTAATTCCCTCTTGAGTCCAATTAAATCTCTGTGCAAATTTGATGAAATTTCCATGAGGCGTTTGAGGTAGGTCGTATTTATGAGAATAAGTTTGACACAGAGAGAGAGGGAGAGATGGAAAATCTTAAAGGATGTTCCTCGTCATGTTTGGAGCTGTTTGTGTGCAGACACACACACAAAAGTGTGTAAGGATTGAGTTTGATATAACTCAAATGAGACAATAGAGCCCATTAAGGTGAACAAATAGCTTCCTATGCACACTGTCATTCTTATCTTATTCTTTCGTAACATTCTGGTTGTGTAATACAACTTTATTGATTTCCATGTTTATTGGTGTGTCGTCTGGCCCTTTATGAAAGCTGCATTAGCGTGGTTACCGCTATCCGATGACTAGGCGACCTCGCTGCTTATCGCTTATCACAGGAAAAGAGGGACAATCAAAAAGCTCGTGGTCTCTATTTAAGTGCACGTCTTCGTCGTTGCTACAGTACTGACAGACACACAGTTGGGTGCTCATAGGGCAGGATTGTTAAGAGGAAATGAACTCAAACCATAGAGGTTGGGCAGGGATGTGGGTGAGTATGCAGTTTGATGTCGCAAGCCAAACTTCTGCCTACACTCGCATATAAACTTCTCTATTTGTTTCTCTCTCTGACTCTCCCTTTGTTTCTTTTTTTCCCCCTCTCATGCTCTTAGCACCTACTGATGGAAACACACCTACAAGACATTTACAGAGGTGCCCAGAATTTTACATAACCCGATGTGCTTGAAGAAAATGAGTTCCTGAGCAGCATATTGTAGGTTATCAAAACATCATGTGTACTAAAATTTACAAAAAAAGGGTGGTGTCTTATTTTTTTCTTTATCTGGCTGAAGCACAGCCGTTATAACAGGAAGTGTCTATTGCAAAATTGTGATGTTGTAGTACGCAGATTTGTCTGCATATATGGTGTCAGTGCTGTATCACTAGTAGAAAGAAGAGGGGGGTAAATTCAAAAGAGAGTGGAAAAGCGCTTAAGGGCAGATGAAGTGAAACACCCCACAGGAACAGAGGGGGTGGTTTCAGGACTGAGGGCTAAATGAGAATTTCCTCTGTGGTTCTTTTTGCCTGATTACCATAATGCCCATCTCCGTTTCCTCGTCGAAACAATTTGCCTCGGATTCACTTCTCTCGCCAAAGCGTGTTTTGACATATAAATATTTGCACTTGCGAGGTGTCCAATCCGCTCGCCTTGTCCCCTGGCGTTAATTAAATGTAAAAGGAGAAGCAATTAATGGCACGGCTCCCTCAGCTCGTGATAATAATGTGTGTTTTGAAGGCAGAGGAACGTTATTTCATTAACGGCTCTCCAGACGGCGTGAGGCAATCCCGCTGTCTTTGTGGGAGTGTGCACTGCTAGATTTATGTGATTATTTTTTAGTTATTTTTTTTCTTCTCTTTTTTCTGTCTCCATCTCACGTCTTCACAGTGGTCCGCATTGAAAGAGAGAAAGGGTGTTCTCAGTATTTGGAATGAAGTGGGAGGAGGAGGCTGGAGATGAAGATGTATTTCAAGTACCATTCCTTTTGGCGAGATTGCGCGTTTCACCGCAGCCTCCGTGTGGAAACAAAATATATCACCGGCTAAAATGATGTTGTGCGTTTTGCTGTTTATGCCAAATCCTGACCCCAGCTGGGGGACAGCTCAGTCACTGAGAGGAACATTTCCTATATTCATGCAGTGAACAGGTCAAACTATAATGATTGGCTGCTTACGCGACCACCTTCAAATGCACTTTTTCTTTTTAAATCCTGAATAATAATAAGCAGCTGCAAATACACAGAAGCTGCACCTGATGTCTTCATTTCACTCTTGCACTATTACATATATTTCACTGTTATTACATAATTATTACAACCCCAGTCTGCTGAGAAAATTGCACATGGCCAAATTCTCTTACTCGTTAGGTTGAGCCAACGCTTTAATGAAACTTACACTCTTCTCTGTTTTGTGTGATGGTTCTGCCTCCACGCTGAGGTAACAACACTGTATATGTATGAAGTTCACTCCAGCAGTTCCTTTTTCTTGTATTCTTCCCCTCACACTGAGTTATTCAGCTCTGGGGTTTCCCCTTTTTCCTTTTTTTTTTTTTTCATACTCTCCTATTTTGGGTTTTGCGTCTATACTTTAACTTCCTTGAAATAATTTGACTAGATACCAAAAAAAAAAAAAAATGACCTCAGGGAGAGATTTTTGTTTCCCCTATTCCAGCTCACTTCTGGCCCAGAACATCGTTATTGGGTGTCGTACTTTTGTTTCACAGATCCCAACAACAACTCCTCTCACACTGTCTGAGCCGAGGATGTCTCCATCTAGAAAGTTCTTTGTATTATTGATGCGCTCTTGTTCCTGCTGAGCACAGCTCTGTCAGAGTCATCAACATCCAAGACAAGTTTGTACTCTATATGCCGTGTGTGTGAGGGAGATGGTATAGCTGGTCTGTGCAGGAAGAATTGTGGAAAGCTTCACTTCTTAATCTCTGTCACATGTTAAATCACCAGACATGTCTGTTTATCTTTAGAAAGAGATCACTTCATTAAATTTTGCACTTCTTGCTGAGTCAAAAACATTGTTTTCTTTTCTTTCTTTCTTTTCTTTTTTTACCTCCCAGGTTCCCAGGGCCATCCGGACTCGGCCCCAGAGGTGGGAGAGGATGCAGTGACGTCTGTTGGCGCTGCGTCCTCAACAACGCCCGACTTGACAGAGGAAGAGCGTCAGGAGCTGCAGGAGGAGCTGGCTAAGGTCAGGAGGGGTCAAAGATTTAATAGAAGAGATGTTGGTCTGAGCGAGGTAAACATTCACGCTCCCAGTTTGGGATAATCAGTTAACCTGACAGGATGGACTGTGGGAGGAAGCCAGAGTACCCAGAGAGAACCCACGCATGGGGGAACATGCCATGCTCTTTAACCACTGAGAAGCTAAGTTCAGGCCTTTTCACTTAAAAAACGGTTCACAGCTATTTAAAACAGCTGAATGTTGTTGCTCCAGGACCTCACCTGGTGGCGCGTGTGACCCGTGTACTAACGGCTCGGTCCTCTCTGCAGCTGCCTGGGTTCGATTCAGCCTCAGGGCCTTTGCTGCGGCCTGTCACCCGCCCTCTCTGGCTCCATGCTGTCCTGTCCGCCTCTATCAGATAAAGGCTAAAAGGCTCAAATAATAATTTTTTTTTTAACGAGTTATTTGGAGAACAGTCATTCTGTTCAGTCGATTTAAAGTATTTTGATCAAACGGCTCATTTGTCGAATGTATTTACTGCAGATTTAATGAGATAATTTGTATTTGTAACAGCAGAACGTTGGTGTTTGTGGGGACTGGCTCCAAATAAATTGGAAATGTCGCCACGGTCATGCGGTTAAACAATGGTGGAGTTTTATGACCTGGAAAAAAATGTGTTTTGAATTTGGATCTTTTTATAATGGCAAATACTGGATGAGCCAGACTTTACATGTTGGGGTACAGATTTATATGTAGAATCAAATATGACGTCCGTGTGCGCGTGTGTGTGTGTGTGTGTGTGTGTGTGTGTGTGTGTGTAGGTCGAAGATGAGATCCAGACTCTGTCCCAGGTGCTGGCATCCAAAGACAAGCAGCTGGCTGAAATTAAGAGGAAGCTGGGCATCACTCCTCTTAATGAGCTGAAACAGAACATCACCAAAACCTGGCAGGAGGTCACTACATCCACTGCGTAAGTACTGAGCTGCGCGCTTTTCACGATGCCTTCATGTCAGCCGGCTGAAAGCGTTTGCTAAAGACTTTTTGTAGTATTTTTGTCCTTTTCCCGTCCTGATCGAGAGCTTTCTTATGCATCAACCCTGCACGCTTTCTCTAATTGCTCTGAAAATACGGATAACTGTCAGCGCTGTGGAGAAAACGCTCTTTTTGCGCTGAACGAGAAAGCTGTCAGTGCTCCTGACAGGCTGCCTGTGGCCTGTTTGAAATGGTTCGATGGGATTCACATTGAAGGAAATGAGCAGCATTCTGATGCTCTCCGGCTTTTCTTTAAAATGAAAAAGACACTGAAGTTTACTTCTGACCTTCACGTGTCTCTTCCGGCTTTGATCCTTCAGTCTCTTTTCATCACACTCATATCCTTTTTTTTTTTTTTTTGGCCGCCCATCACTCCTTTTTCTCTCTCTCTGTTTCAGCTATAGGAGGACTTCTGAAACTCTGTCTCAGGCGAGTCTGAAGGCTACAGCAGCTTTCACAAATATGGGCTCAGCCATCACCCGGAAGCTCGAGGATGTCAGGTGAGTCAGACGGGGAGATGTCAGCGAATCATATTTTGTAATCCTTTGAAAAGCCACAGTAAAAATGGCTCCGCTGTGCTGCACCTGTCCATCATATCACATGTGATAGAAATGTGTTCCTGTAGCGGGCTCTTTTCCTTCTGTCCTTCCTCAGCGTTTAAGAGACCACACTCCTGTCTTTCTTTACTAACCACTAACAAAACTCATTTTAACAAGATTCCGAGTCAGGACATGTTTTTAAGGTGACAACTTTAAAACTGGGGGGCAGTGTGAGACTGCTCGCCTGCTTCCGTTCATAACGCACCCGCAGGCCCACATGAAACACATCTTTGTTTAAAGCATAAGCAGTGGCTTCCATATCTCCTGTATATTCATATTCTGCCTTTCTTTGTGTTAAACAAATGAGAAATGTGCGATAATCAGCATAGAAGCAGCAGAAGTGTTAGTAACTTACAGCATTGCTTGGCTTTTGCAGGTCACACTATACGTCTAATAAAGTTGGGTAAGACTGCTCACTTATTTAAGGCCAGTTAAAGAAGAAATAAATCTTATTTTTCTTTTCATACCATCTTTGTGAAATGTGTTTGAATGTGGGACTGCAGGGGTCGTTCTTCTGATCGATTTCAATTTGCATGAATAACTTGGACATTTTCCTGCATGTTTTTTTTTTAAATCAAATTCTGCAGAATGAACTGAAATCAGGGGTGTTTTTATGCACTAATGTGTTTTATTCAAATCTAATTAGCCTGTTGCACCACTTTGACCAGCTTCTTATTAAAGGGCATATGTCCCGGTGGGTTAGGTGTCAAACTGTGCGTTCAGAGCACCAAACGCAGCACTTCCTGTGAATTATTCCTGATTAAACCCGGCTTAAAAAAAAAATCAACAGCAGATTGTTGCATTTGAGATGTATCTCTTGTTGATCCTCCCTCTCGTGTCTTAGCGTGTCTCCCCTCCCCTGTCATCCTTCTTCTCTCTGGATTACTGAGCCGCAAACAAGATTATTAGTCCTCTCAAAGCTGCAGTGTGCTGAGAAGAGCAGCCTCAAAGACTCGGGGCTGGTTGCCATGGGGGGGTGGGGGCTACTGAGGGCCCGACAGGGGTCAGAAGGGTGTGTGTGTGTGTGCATGTGTTGTCCTTTTGTGTGTGCGTGCGTTTGATGACATGATACTCACCCATAACTCGCAGGATTAACACGTACCCGCTGTGTTAATACACAATCAATCTTAATTGGATAAAGTGGGATTTATAGGATTTATGCACTCGGTAGAATAAACGAGGGTTTGTGCTGTATGTTGTGCTCTCTCGCTCTGTGCACGCTCTGCTGCTGCTGTGCTAACATGACCACTAACACTTCCTTCTTTTCTCCTCAATAACGCTGTCGGATAGCGTAAAGTCATTGCAGCACTCGGCTAGCATGCCCGTCATGAGGTAAGAGAACCCGAACCAGTTCGTGTGAATGTTGGAGGCTGCTCAGTGTCTGTGGGCGGCAGTAGACAGACAGAGAGCGTGTTTCCTGTTAAATAAAATAAGGCCTGACAGCGTACCCTAATAATACCGAGAGACCGCTGGTGAAAGCCACTTTATCTGCTATCAGTGAAGCTGCAGCTTTAATAATCTCGCTCCGCCAGGCCGCTGCTGTTTCGTCAGGCTCAGAGGTTTAACAGAAATCTAAAAAAAAAAAAAGAAGAAGAAAATATGAAGATGCAGGGAAACGCCCACCTGCACAAACTGCTCGCCTGGTTTTTGTTTTTCTGCACTTGGAAAGAATGTTCTGCCCTAAATATGGCTCTGCTTTCACAAAACCTGGGCACACACACACACGTAACCAGGTTTTGAAAGAACTTTATTTCTTATTTGGTCTGTAAATATAATCAGAAATTTCTCCCGGTGAATCCGAAAGTTCAGCTCGAGAGCGCACGCACACGAGAGGCTTTTCGGAAGACTGTCCTCTCGCCCTCTTCGCTCTGTATTCCCTTTGTGTGTTTGCATGAAAAACAAGCCCTCTTAGCACTTTCTCAGCTGAACAGAGAAGAATGGGGTCACTTTAGAAAATCCCGCATTGTGTGTATCGAGTATCAGATAACATGACCTTTAAAGGCTGTGCTTGCAGTGGGTGTCCTGCTCTATTTTCCTTTTGAAAGGAAGACGTGTCTGCATCTCGTCTGGGTGTGATTATGTTTGATAACTTCAGTCATCTTTCTTTTTTTTTTTCTCTCTCCTCTCTGTCTTCTGCCTTTTTCCTTTCACAGAAATGCACCAACCTTCAGGTCGTTTGAGGAGAAAGTAGAGACTCTGAAGGTAACGGCTGGATAAAGGACCTTGATGCCGTCTGCAGACGTGCCTGTGTGGATGTAGAATGGCTAGGAGTCAGAAACGCACCATTATTCTGCGCACAAACTGTATCCCACTGCATTTTGGCGTCACGCCGCAGTAATGAGGTCGCGTTCAGTTCGTCCTCTCTTTTCAGTGTTCGTGAAAAGAGGAATTCGGCTCTTAAATAGCTTTTTAATCAAGATTTAAAGTGAGCCTTTGTGGCTTCTGAGAGCACGCGGTGTCCTTGGTTTCTTAGTTAGATCCATCTGTTGCTCCACGTGTCTGGTTTAAATAATAAAAATAAGATAGTGGATGTCAAAATGCTCAATTCGAGGCCTTAAAAACCAGTAAGTGATGTCAGATGCCCTCCCTGAATCAGTCCTGCCACTTATCCAGGCTTGGGCCCAGCACTAGGGGTACAGGAGCTTTATGAAGCTTTATTCAGTGTCCTTCATATCCTTAGTAGTGGAAGCTGTGACGTTATTTGACTCATTCAGGTCACAAAAATGTTGTGCAATATAAGTTCCCAGAGTAATTTAAGGGTCATGTATCACTGTTTTCAGCCTGGTTGCGTGTGACTGAATGTCGATGTATCTCCTACCGCATGGCAGGAGTTTGATGAGACGGTGTGCAGGGTATCTGGTGATGTTAGTGGTCCTGTTTATGTAGCGGGCCTAGAAGATATCACTGACTGCAGGTAGCTGGATCCCAATTATCTCATCATCCCAATTAGTGACCCACTGTGCACTGGTCTAAGTTAGTGATGATGAGAAAAACACATTTCTGTGCTCTGGATGAGTCAGAAAATATCCCACCTTCCACTACAAAGGATATGAAGCACAGCTTCTGTGCACACTCACATAAAATGATCCCCCCGAGTGCCTCAAATCTGAGAAGTTGTCAGACGATGATCATAAAATGAGGGTTAAAAATATGCAGGGATTATAAAAATATAGCAGTAAAATGCAACATATTGCATTAAATGTGACGAGTTTAATGCTGCAGAAAATCTTTGATCTTGGGATTTAGCGTGCAGAGCCGTAAAACAAACATTTTAAGTTGAGTTAATTATCTTAAAGCTGAGCGCGCTCTCAGTGCTGCTTTTTTAAAAGGTGATGGCTTCACTTAAATATTCCTTTATTTTAAACATTAAATGTTGCCACAGCCTAATAAACGAGGCCTGATCAAAGTCAGCGGATCAAAGTGAGATTCATTTCATTGGTTGCACAGATGCTGGTGTGTGCTCTCTGTTCTAGTAGCTGTAATTCCATCAGAGTAAAACCTACGTTGTTTTCTTTCCTCCTGCCTCAGACCAAGATGACCCCATCACCATCCACTAGTGAGACCGGCATCCAGGACGGCGGTGATTCTCCAACCGCTGAGGCTTCGCTCAATCAGCCAGACAACTCGCCCTCCCAGGAGGAGCCGATGCACTGAGAGGGCCTAACCACTCTTGAGCCCTCCCCAGCCCCTTCTCGCTCTCTCTGTCGACCCTCTAACCCCCCGGGCCGTCTACACTCTCCCCCTAAACTCTGCGTGCCAGTTTCCCTTTATTGGAAACCAGTGACTCCCTCCCCCCCACACTCCCAGCCTTCCTTGTGATCTAATTGTCGGATCTTTTCTCATGACACGTGCTCTCACTTGTTAACCACCGCGGAAAGTGAAAGCATGGGATGGGCGCAGGCATGTGGTCTTTTGCTGTGTATCTTCGAGTCTCTTCAGGCTCACTGTGGGAGAAATCCTCCCTGCTGTGCCACTTTTCCTCTTCCCCTTCATCTTCTCCCTCTCGCACTCCTCATGCCTCTGCCTAACCTGCCAAACATGCTCCAATTTATCTTTTTTTTTTCTGTAGAAACGTAACAGTTTTTGTGTTTTTGTTTTGTTTTTTTTCTGGAGAGTAGAAAATTGCACAAAGTTTTCACTCGTTTATGAAGGATTTACACATTGGTATGTGACCCAGGCAGTTGTAGGCTCCTAGCTCCTGCATGGCCCTGTGTTATGTGTTAGTTGTTGTTGTTATTATTAGAAGCACTCGTTTGCTCCGCTTCCATTTCGGGGTCTTTTTAAGTTTACCTTGTTTTGGGCTTCTTTTTTTTTTCTTTAATTTTTCTTACAGCACGATTGCAAAGTAATTTAACACTGCGTTCAAAGAACAAATGTAAAAATGTATGCCTTTCAGTGTCATAGGGGTGTGACACCTGGTGCGAGTACTGTGGGTTAAATTAGTCAGTTTTTCCCAAGTGCAAACACCGACTCGAAAATAGGAATTTCAGAGCACAGGATGGGGGTGAAACACACACACACACACACAAAAATTCCCCCCTTTCTTTGCCTTTGTGATGATGTTGTCAGAGAACGATCTCCACGCTCAGATAGTTACAGGAAAACTGCCAAGATCAGCGGAACAGAGATAGAGCAAACACAGTGTCAAGGTTCAGCCTTGACCCGAGGTGAAAGAGGGAAAAAAAGAGCCAGAGTCAATATTTAAACACTTCATTGTTCCTGCGTGGGAGGTAACACCTAAACCTCCCCACACTGTGCGTGATAAAAGGCCTAGCAAGAGGATACTTCACTGATATGAAATAATATTGTAACAGAGAAGGTTTCCCTCCCTATTTTGAATATGCACACTAAGCTCAACAGGCTTTTTCCTGCTTTTTGGGGGGAAGTTGCATAAATAACTAAAATTCTGGTGGTAGAGTTTTGGCAGACTGCACAGGTACATACAGTATTGGGTAAAACAAATAAATGCTGCTTTCAGAGATCAATCACCATTTCTGAGTGTTGAAGGTAAACTTAGTGGTGCATCTTCAGTGACCACTGTTTTCAGCTCACTATTGATCCTGCACATCCTAGAAACTATTGAACTGCTGAACAATGAATGAATCGAGTTGCGTGCTACCCACGGGTGACGATGGAGGCTCAATGAACCTCAAAGGGCGAACAGAGCCAGGGTGGAGTCAGCCAGGGCTTCCTCTGAGACGTGAGCGTAACTAAACTACTGATTTGTAACCCTTCCCCTCTTCTGGATGCACGACCAACCTTGTGCAAGTCTTCTCCTGCTGGTGGTCCAATCGTGCGTGTGATTCAGCTCGCCCTTCGCCGTTAACGTCGCCATGCAGACCAAGGGTCGGGAACACTGCTATCCAGCCATGAGCAAATTTGTTGCAGCCTTTTATCTGAGGCGCTTTTATTTGGAGTCGTTTACTCAACACACACACAAACACATTTGTTCATGAATGGAACCATGGAGACAAGAAATGCACTCTAATTAAAAGACTTTTGAAGTAACCTGACTCAGTGCTCATTGACTTTATGTGGGAGGAGTGGGGAGTCACTCAGGCAACATTGCTTACCCTACTGTGTTTATTCATTAGTTTCTATGACGTCATTTTACATTAAATACACAAATATTATAGAGGTGCAATACCTCAACTGAACACAAGAGGGCAGCCAAGATCAGAAGCTCTGCTTGTGGTGCTTTTACGTCTCAGTCCGGCCCAGACAGCCTGGAGCCTGCTGCTGAACTGACTCACAGTCATTACTGTTGCCTGACACAGTGAGGGGAGATGTAGGAGAAGTGAGGAAGTCAGAGGAGAGGATAGGCCTAAAATGTTTGTAACCGGCTTCTAAATATATATAAACAGCAGTTTCAGTGACACTGGAGTTGGAAAAAGTTGAAAATACTGATCTGATCAGCGTTTAAATCAGACCTGAAGTCTGGGCTACAGCAGCGGTGAAATGAGAAGTATAAATTTAGAGTTGACTGCAATAATATGACTAACAAAGCAGTTGGTATTCGTATTTGATTGTTATTCCTACCACAGTACTGTGCAAAAGTCTCGAGTCACCCCTCATTTCTTTATATTTTGCTTCCAAGGAGCCAGACTTTCTTGTAAAGTGGTCTCGAGCAATAGTTCCCCAGGCTTTCAAAGGTTTTCTTTACACGTTGGCTGTTTTTTGTTTGTTTGTTTTTCACTCATTTTCAATCCAGTCCTCATGCCTGACCGTTTTCAGAGAAATATTTGTTTAAGCTACGTAAAACTGACCCAAGTCCACATAAAATATGGATGAAGCAATATTCAGTGTACAGACAACTTTGTAAAGAAGTTTAAATTGTATCTTTACACATTTTGTCACCAGCAGCTGGTTACAAAGACTTATTTGCTCCAATTTCTTTAGTGGAGTCATAGTTTCACTGCCATGAAACAGTATTTTTGAGCCATTAACTGAGAACTTATGTATCTCAGCACAGTGTGCACATTGTCCCCTAAAAAATTTGAGGAAACTGGACAAGTGGAGGACAAAAGTAGTATTGGTAGGCCTGATCTGCCTACAGCAGCTGAACAGTATCTGAAAGTCATGTCCTTAAGAAATGGGGAAGTGAAGGGAATCTTCTTTTGATCCACTATGTAATACTGGCATCAGGTCAGCAAAATCTTCATTTGTCAGCATGAGAATGATCCCAAACTCATGGTCAATACAGTAATAGCATAATTAGACAGAAAACCACATAATGACCATATCTGTCATGGACTGGTCTCCCCAGAGCTCGGGGCTCTACATTACCGAAGCAGTGTGGGATCAGACAACAGAACAAAAGGGAGCCAACATCCGAAGGTGCTTCAAGAAGCCTGGAAAACTATTCTTAAAGAAATCACAAGAAACTCTTTTATCCAAGCAGTGTTGAAGAATAAAGGATGTCATACCAAATATTGAGCTTGTTAGAAATGTACTAACTCTAAAATTGATCTGTAGAATTGACCTACATTATTTCCAATAAACAATCTTAAGGAACGCTTTGTGTTATCAGAAAGCGTGTGGTTAAACTGCACTCACACAGAAGCGCCACATTCAGGAGAAACGACACACCGACAGCAGCTAACAAACAGCTGCCAAAAAATCTTTATTCAGTTATAACCAGACGCCTGCAGAAACTTGAAGTCACACAGATCGCTCTGGAGAAGGTCTAAACTCTACACCGAGTCAAACAACAACAGCACCAGAACGCACTTTGTCAGTAAACACAATTTTACAACAAGAACGATGGCGTTTTCTACACACACAGAGATCAGATAAGAAAAACAAAATGGTACAGGAGATTTAACAGTCAGTGTGCACCGATTCTTCTCAACCGGAGAAAAATCATATATATATATATATGTATGTATATATATATATCGATAGAAGTCGTTTGATAATATCGTGGAAAAGAATGCCATTATAATAATAACATCACTGGTGCAATAGAGTACACATTTTGTGATAGATCTTTACTGCAAGTGCTTTGTGTCGTGTGTTGTGTTCACAAAGGATCCCGTGTAGACTCAGTGTGTGACACTGACAGCTGTTGTTGTCGTGCGAGTTATGAAGAAGCAGGCCGGTTTAAATGTGCAGAAAGAGAACATTCAGTTGAAACATGGCTTAGTGTGTGTAAGGTCCAGCAGGCAGAAGAAAAAAACAAACCTCCGGGAATCCCAAATGACAATTTGGACCGTTTTGGATTTTTCTTGTTTGGAGTTGAACGAGAAGATCGATACGCTGCTATAAAGGGAGGCATTAATGACACGTCCCACAGGGGACCCTGTAGTATATGTCATTATGTGGGCTCCATGATCCCGTTTCCCACCTGTGTGTAGCACAAAATGGGACTTACTATGCCATGGGGTTTTGTGGGAGCTAGTCAAAGCGATGTGTGTCCAGCACTGGTTAAAGTTTTCAACTGAAAGAAAAAAAACAAAAAAACCTCTTAGTTAAATAGTTTAGAGCAGGGATGTCAAACTCATTTTCCATCGTGGGCCACATACAGCGGAACATCTTTCTGTCAGTGTGAAGAAGTTTAACCACACATTTAAAGAGCAAATCAGTTTTTCCACACGATAAAGTTTTTCTACTGTAGTAAGTGAAATGAAATCTGTCAGTGTGACTCTTTGGGCTCAAACTGTAAGAAATTATAACTAAATCATAAAGTGGGCAGCTCATCGCTCACAGTATGATAGTATGATAGTATGATAGTATGGGGAAGGAAAAAGCTGTAAAACGTATGAAAACAGTTAAAAGTCAAATTTTTTTTGCCATTTTTCTTTCTTTTTCAGAGCCGTCCAGATTGGGGGTTTTCCCGGCCAATTCTAGCCCCCGTGCCTTATGTTTGACACCCCTGGTTTAGAGGATGTGGGTAGGTCAGTCTTGCAGACACCAAAGCCAGCTTGTCTGTAAGTCGACTTGTTGCGGCACGTTGTTCTATAATTTTATAATAAACAAGCAGCTGGTATCGATCCTCTCTTCAAACTTCACGATAATGTAAATAAGCATATTCCTACCCTGCAAAGAGAGAAGGGGGGGGGGGGGATCAGACACGTGATCGGCCCCACGGACATCTGAGACCTTCTGTTGTGGCGCCAACATGCAGAACCGATTCCACCTTCAACCAG
>NW_005187429.1:2769227-2783048 GCF_000239375.1 Pundamilia nyererei
CAGGAGGAGGTATAAATGCTACATTGAGCAGATGGGACATACCTCGGGCGGTCGTTGGAAACACAGTCCATCATCTCTCTCTCTCTCACACACACGCGCGCACACACACACACACACACACACACACACACACACACACACACACGCCGATAACTCCTTAGCGGATCTGTGTTTTTGGACCAGCGGCCCGGTGAGACAGGAGCAAGCTCTTCGCATCGTCACATGATGAGATCTGAAGCCACGGGGACATACGCTGAGCAGCAGGGCCACATATCGCACCCATGATCTCACTCAGTGGGCTTTCACACCTCTTTCACTCATATTGTGTTTGCTTGCTTGCGTGTGTGGAGATGAGAGAGGTCTGTGTTGTGTTACATCACTGTTTAATGCGTGCGGTGACAGAGGCCCAAAGAAATAAAGGCGACAAATGTGTTGTCGCTGATGTACGGTTGCATATTATCCTAACAGATCCTGCTTGATACATGATGCCGACTGATATAAATGATGCGGTTGCTTGAGCGATGGATGAAAACGAGAGAGCATCGCCAGTTTGGAAACGGTTCGTACCGCCCCAAAATGGTCTGAGCTAAATCCCTACATCGGCCGCGTACCGCCAACCCCCGTCTTTAGACTTTTCCTCCCCCCGGCGCGAGACGCCGGCTTCGTGAGAACATAACGCTGCTACTCCTGATGGCACAGGAGGAAGGAGGCCTGTGTGACTGATACTGGAGCTCATCATGAGGTTTTAAGCGGCTTCCTAGGACTTATTTTCAGCACATATAGAAGGAGGAAGAGACTTTGGGAGACTAGTGTTTCTCTCAGAGCTGACGTGGTTGAGATGTCAGAGGGGGTGTTACAGGCTCATGTATGTTGACTGGAGGAGATACCAGAGGAAATCCTTTTGTCTGGTTTAAGGTGGCACTTGCAAAGATTAACTGATTTCCATCTGAAAACTATCTTAATCAGTCATCACAGCCTGCATCCAAATGCCAAAGGAATAGCATTTGGATGCAGGCAAGAAAGTCTTTGTTTGTTTTCTTGATGAGAGTCGAGAAAACCTCTGAAGCTTGTGGAGAAGTTAGCCTGTCAGCTTAGCTTAACCTCCAGACTGGGAAAAACAGAAGGAGCTCGGTACACTCTGCCACAGCAGCGCTCTGACGGCTCAGTCACACTAGAGCAAACACAGGACACGGCAACCTCCGTGTGATTAGGTTTAAAAAAAAAAAAAACCTTTAACGAATTTGGAAAACTTTTTTCCAAATTCATCGGATGATTGCAAGAAGGTGAGGTAACCAATATCACTTTTGATCGCAAGGTGAAACAATTAGTCTGACTCCAATCATTCGTGGGCAGATTGGAAGGTTTGCACATAACTGCCATGTAAAGTCTTGATTATACTCCACAGCAGACAAGGCAAACTGCAGACCCGAGGATTGAGCAGTGAATCTGACATCTGCTTGAAGTCTGTCACTTTGGCAGGGTGTGTAGATGGTGCTTTGTCGTGTTGACTCTGATCGGTCACAAAACTCAAGCAGGCACTCGGATGAACAGCTGATGCTTAAATTTACCTCACAGGGACTCGAGCGGGTCCAAGCAAAGTCCCTGCTTAATTCAGAAACGCAGACAGATTTCTAGCACGCTGCAACCAACCTGAGCCTGTCTGCATCAATGACGCGTCTCTTTGCATTCGGGGTCTCACCTCAACTGGTTGCCATTGGGTGTATTCCTACTTACAGGTTACTCAGCGCCTCTGTCATTTTGAAAATCGTTGTTCTGTCTTCATGTTTTCAATCTGTGAGGTTCGGACTGGACTTACAGATTGTGATATTCGCTGCTTCATCAGTGAATCGCTGCATCAACACAGATTGGATGTAACTTGGCCGTGTTCAATCGCAGATGGTTTCCGTCTTATTGCGGCTTTATCACAATCTTTACGAACCAAAGTCACATTGATGCAACCTTTTTGAAGTCAATGAGACCGCAGGTTCTTCGCACACGACTGCAATAATATTGGTCACCCTCGGTCTCCACCCACTGTTTTCTCTAGTGCGACTGTTTTGCAGTGACTGAATTGATCTATAAATGGCATCCACCTGTTTAATGGTGCGGTGGAGCATTTCTTCACCCAGACTTGTTACTTTCTGCGGTGCTGGTGGGAGAGCTTGTAGCATCATAATTGCTTTTCTTTTCAGTTTGTTTACAGTTAGGCAACAAAGCTGATTCTGGTTTGGGTTGAAATACAAAACTTAGAACTAAGAAACAGTCTGGGCCACAACCCTGCTGACGCTGGCAAATTATTGCTTTTTATGCTTTGGTTTTTGTGCAGCTGAAACAAACAAATGGGTCATTTAATTTAAGATTCAAATACGCTGGAGGTGGATTTTGTTGCACACCAACTCAGCCTTCTTCTCCGTTTCTCCCAGTCTCTGTGTCACAGAGAGAAGCCGAGAGCCAAAAAGTGGACAATAGTGTGCCGCTCCAGGAGTTGTGGCATCTGCCAGCTGCTGCTGGGACTGCTCCATAGTACATGTACTGGACATGCAAACATTTCAACCACAAGGACACAAAGTGTCTGCAGCGATGAGCGCCGCGCCATTGGACACTTCCGGATATCGGCGTTGCTGACATTAGCTTCATGTACTTTCACTTCCTAGCTTCAACAGAGCAAAGATTTCTCAAAACGCCTTCGCTGCTTTAAGTTTGCTCGACGCCTGGCAGCTGCATCAAAAGCAGAACCGACCCCGTTCAAGAAATGACACCCTAAGCACGTCGGCGAAGAAGAAACACTCCCAGCCGCGGTCGCCGGTGGTAACAGATGAGGAAGTGTTTGAGATTTTACAGCCCAACTGTGGCACCTGATGCACTGAACAGACTCTGGAGCAGGAAAATGTGTTGCATCTAGTTTACAGTCTGGAAACACATATCAAACATTTACATTTAGAGGCTTCAAAAGGATAGAAAAACGCAACATACCGTGGCGACCACGTCAGGGCGGAGAGCAGCCGCCGCCAAACAAAGTCCCCCTTGCAAAGTTACTTAAACATCTTAAAATCGGGGAAATGTTGTTTTAAATAATCACCGTGTTTTAGGGAACTCGCGGTTAGACCTCTCAAATCATTTTGTACCGTGTGTGGTGTAAACAATTGATTCAATCAAGCACCACATGATTCAGGCCTCCTGTGACTGATGTCCACACATGGAAAACATCGGCCTTTTCAAAGCTTTGGGTGTCTTTTCAATCCAGCTTCCCAAGGGCGGTGCATGCAGGAGGAGGGACGACCAAGAACTCGTCCTCAGCATCCAACCAGCTGAGGAATCGGGTACTTTTAAAGAGATTTGCAAACAAAAGCAGGGGATTTTATTTTTAAGCTAAACTGTGACGCAGTTTAGCTGAAAGAAAACCGAGGACTGCACTGGCTGCTCTCGAGTCCCTGTCCTGGACGCCACAGCACAAGTAGAGCACATTTATATAAAGTCATGTTTTCCCATAATTTCCTTATTTGCATGCACATGCAGTATTAAAAATACAGTTAGACCAGAGCAGTGTGTATATATATCTATATATAGATATATATATATAGATGTATATAATGTTTGAAAAAGGAGTGTAAAAATCCAGTGCGACAGTCATTGAGTTCTTGAGGTCTACATGATTGTAATCAAAATAAAACAGCCAGTGAGGTGATCCAGTTTGGAGAGAGGGCCGAGCTCTCTGTTGCATATTCGAGTTCAAACTGAGGAAGCTGCGGCACAAATACCCTGAAAACAAAGACTGAACGCCGTCTGGACTGTTTAGCGAATTTACATTCCGAATGATTAAAAATCCAATGATAGAATTCCGGCTGACGGAAAGTGAGTTTCTTCTCTCTACCTGATCGCCTCACCTTCACGCCGAACGCGAGCGATGCCCGTTGAGGTTTTCCCGTGGAAGCCGCTTAGCAGCTCAGCGCTATAAATGGATCATCTCACCGACTGTTTCACATGCCGTTTGCTGAAAACGAGGCTTCCTTGATTTCCCAAACATATCGAGATTGCACCACGACAGCGATTCTTCTTCATGTCAACATATATTTATCTACAAGCCCTTACACAAAGGGGAGAGAGGGTTCATGTTTGGGAAAGCAAAGAGAAGGAAAAACACATTGGAAACACAGTATCATTATCATCATCAGGTTTGGATCAAAAAAATAAGTTTACAGCAAAGAGTAGAAAAGTCACTCGCAGATATCTTGCAACATCTTTCTTTCTGGAGCTGAGACGGGGCTAAAGAGGCTCACAGGAGAACTCAGACTAGCCAGCACCAGAAACATTCCTCCAGAGTTTCTCAGAGCACAACGCTGCGACGGCTTGAGGTCCGATCTAGAAACTCCACGCTCATCAAGGCACATTCAAGACTCCTCCAAAAGGTAACCACCAGAAATGAGAGGTGGTGGTCGAGAGGGGGGAGCAACTCTTGGAAACACACACTCAGGACTTCTGAGCGTTTCCCAAAGCCATTTCACCCATCCTTCCACCGTCCTCCTCCTCCTTATTCACATTCCTGAATGAATGAAGGACGGACTCGAGAAGAGGGCCCCTACCCTTTTAAATCGACAACAACAACAACGCTGCCCCCTGCTGCTGCACTGGCAGCTGGAAAGAGGCAAAGACACCCCCCCAAAAAATCCTGCCAGTTAGCACAGCAGCCATAAAAACCAGCCCAGAGAGTTGGAAGGCTCTGACACTGCAAACACACTTGTTCCCCAGTCTCAGCAGAGCGCCACCTGCTGTTAGCCTTGCAGAACACTGGAGGGTCTGTGAGGCAAACTGCAGGGCGCAGGGGCAGATAACAGCACCGTGGGCTCACGCACATTATCGCCCACTAGACGTGGGTGGGTGGCACGTCTGCAGACACAGCTGAGGTGGGGGCCGGGGAGGGGGGGGGGGCACCTGACCAAAGGCACAGCCCGTCACTTTAAATAAAAAAAAAGTAGGAATTTTGATCGTATTATAGTTAGAGATATCACATCAATGTACTGATACACACCGATACTGTAGCTTAGATATACTGTACTGTAGCATATATTGACCTCATAGGTGGATGATACAGGGTATATTAAGTGTCAGCCTCTTGTCACAAAAACAAGCGTCGTCACGTATGAAATATTGATCTGGTTAAGGATCAGCTTACACAAACGAGGGGTCCTCATAAAACTGTCAACACGTGAACTGCTGTTAAAGCTGCCACCGTTCAGGAGCAGTGACAACCCAAAGTGCAACACACACACACACACACACACACACACACACACACACACACACGGTCCCTCATAGCTCATGAGAGTTGATGTTTATATCGTCCGTAAGTAGAATAATGCTGTCTTGTTTTACTCGGCTCATAAATCACAGCTCAGCCCTTTAATAGGCAGCAGCGAAGTAAACACGACAGAGAACAAAAGCCAGACCAGCCGCTGCCGCTCCGTGTGACAAGAAAACAAAAAACAAAACAAAAAAAGTCCTCATAAGTATTCATATGGCTCCCTCTCGAGCAACAAGCCCGCCTATCGTGGGCCTTTGATGCCACCGTTTTAATTAAGCTGTGTGAACACGTGTTTATAATGATAGCCCATTTCTGAACTCGTGTTTACGCCTCCACCCCCCAAAATCCCATCAGGTTTCAGGGCTGAGAGATCAGATTAATATGAATGAACAAGTTAGATGATCTGATCGGTGCGATGCTGCCATATGGTGTGCTGCACATCATTAACCTGTCAATTTGGGGGTAAAATGATGAACATCGTGATTTTTCCCCCCCTGCTATTTTCATCTAAATGAGAGTAAATTATAAATTATTCTGCATCTCTGCAAATATCTCCATTTGATAGTTAAATAACAAGATGCTGCAGCCATATGTCTGCACGTTATGTCAAATTTCATCATGCTCGGTATACGGTAAGAAAAAACTGCCCGTTTACTCACTCCATCCAGAGCCTTTGAAGGTCTTCATCAGCACTGATAAAAGGCAAATTTAAAAGGGGACCTATTTATTGTGCTGCTTTCCTATAATGAGCCTTTTATTCTCTGGTTCTGCTAGAGTAGCTTTGCATGACTCACAGTTTGAAATAATCCTTATTTATATTACGGGCTACAGTACAAGCCTGATGAGTTCAGCCCCTTTCATTTTTAGCCAGCTTTCTACCTTGGCTGCCCCTCACAAGCAGCAGTTTTGAACAGCGGGTCTTCTGAAGCAGATGTTTCCGGTTGGCTGGGATCACATTTGTTAGTCTGATTATTTTAATATGAGTATAACTGCAACAGTATATGTGACAAAAATAAGAAAAGAACACAACAACCCATTTTAAGCTACTTTACAACCCATAAGTATGTAACTTAGTTCCCATAGTCCTAATTTTACCAGCTGTGGTGATTATTAATGAACCAATTATTAGACTGTTATGAAACAAGCCCTCCTGCACGGTGAATATTTGATTCTTTTGAGTACGTCTTGAAGCTCAGACTCGAGCAGACCGAGACTGCACAGCTGAAAAGATCTGCAGTTCAATGAAAACCGAACCTGCTGATGAAGCCTGAAAGCTCAAGGACCAGTGAGTACATGGACTGTGATTCGATTTTCATCAGCTGTTATTCTGAAGCTCTTTGTTGTTACAGAAAATAACTTCCAAGCTTGAACATAAGAGTTCAGATTCAATGTGAAATAGAAAATAAGCCGATTTAATATTCTGCCGGTGTTTTCCATCTATTCACAGGGCTGAGCCGCAGACGCGAGGAAACAGTCATCAATAGAAGTCACCAAAATAAAAGCATTTTAAAAAAAACAACCGTGTATTTTTGTTTGTTTGTTTTTTGGGTGGGTTTTTTATTTTATTTTTATTTTCATGTTCTACAGCAAAACAATGTTTACAAAACGGAATTAATGGAGAAACAGCACTGCGTTGAGTGTTTAGCACCTCTGTTTCTCCCTCCGCCGAGGGCACCAGGACGCATGCAAAGACAAAACCCTGGCACAGTGTCTCTGAAAGCACCGTCACGACGAGGCCATCTTTGGGCCATCGAGATGTTCTCAGATCAGGCCACGGTCCACAAAACAAATCCCATCGAGCTTCCCCACGATCCAAGAGGACATGGACGGGTTTCAGAAATATGGCAGCAAATATATCTTTGAGGTAATTTTTTTTGGATCACCTCTAAGCGAGGGAGTGAGATGAGCTTATTTTGGCCAAATCTTATTGTCAACCGTGAGATCGGCTCGACAACCCAGAGAGAGGAAAAACTAGCTGCCTGGAAATGCTGCCACTGTAATTATCCAGTGCTCTGAATGATCTGAACAACTGAAGGGACTCGTTTCTGGACAGGACCCTGACTGAATCTGATTGGCTGCCAAATATATATAAATATATTTTAAACATCAGTGGAGGAAAACGATCCAGACGGTGAGACGGAGAAGCCCCGTTCAGCCTCAACTAAAACATCCTTAAACCCCAGTGCGGGCAAATCAGGAGTGGACGAGACAGAGAAACGCCACGGGCCGTTAGACGCTTCAGGGGAGTGCAGGAGCACCGAGCTTCAGCAGCAGCCCCCCTCCACACACACACGCGCTCTGCCCGGGGCTCCTTCAGAGTTCACACACAAGAGCCAGCGAGCGCAAACACACTGAGGTGTCAATCAAACTAATTGCAGGCGGGCCTGCGTGACACGGGCGGGGAACGATAGGGGGGCGGAGTGGCAGAATTGGAAATATGATAAAGGTTTTAATCAACTGCAGTTTTTGACGCAGCGCCGGCAGTGGAGAGCGTTAACGTGAAGGAGCTCCAGGCGGGAACGTGAGGGTCACGCTCACTCAAAAGAGCCTAACGAGCTTCGTTTATGAAGCCGATGACGCCACATAAGAGGAGAACAGAAGAAGCTCAGCAGAACATGAAAACAAAAATCATAAACACTTCATATACATATAGATATATATATATATATATGGATGTGTATATTCATATGTATGAAAATTAAAATAACAAAAAAACAAATTAGTTTCATGTTTTTAGTTTTGAATGCAACTGTTTCTTTCCAGACAATAGATTTGACTTAAACAGTAACATGTTGACAAAACCTCACTGTAACAAGCACAATGGCCTTTCAAAGAGTGACTTGAAGGCTGCGCCTACAGCACGACTCGTTCATAAGGTGGCATTTGTGATGACAGAGGTTGGCGGTCATTAAAACAAAAAAGGAGCGTAAAAGGAAAACAAATATATACAGGATACAGGAACAAACTAGAAACAGCTGATCAAATGTAAGAGAGCGCCACGATTTTCAGGCGCTTAAACTGGACGAGCGTGTGTGAGTTTATCAGCTGGTGTTGGTTTTTAGAAACTCTGATGAAGCCTGTTTGTGCGCGAGTGTGCGTGTGAGAGAGTGTGTTTGACAGAAACCCTCCCAAAAAAGGTCGAGGCTTTCAGGACGATCTTAGAAAGCAGATGGAAAGAGTTGGTCCGCGTTTGTAAACGCTCGGGCCTCGTGATTCTACTTCCTGGCTCTGAGGCGGAAGAAAGGAGGCTTTTCAACCTGCTCTCACCTCAGCAGCCAATCACACAGACTCTTGTGAGCCAAAGCTTTGCGTTCTGAGTGAATTAAGTTAAACGCCAAAGGAGTGACTTAATTAAGTGCCGCTTTGCTCTCCCAAAATGAAAACAAAAGCTTGCTGCAGAGAATTTAAGGGGGAGCAGCCGCAAGCGGGCGGACAAATATTATTACTCTTTCTGTAACGTCCAGTCAGGAGATGACGCGGAAACACTTCCAGCTTTTAAAAGGGACCACAAAGGAACTGTGTTACACAAAAAGTATCTCACTTTGGGTTTTCAGCCCTTCCTTCTTTTGGATATCAGGTCATCGGGAGACGCCTTTGTGGCAGATGTAAACAAACTTAATTTGTTGGAGTAAAAGTTGGTGCAGGAGGGCGACTGCGTTGAACGTTGCTGCTGACTTCCAGTGCTATGAGGAGGGTCTTTAACACACATTGTAGTAGCAGGTAGGTAAACAGTCTTAGTTTCACCAAAAAAAAGAAAAAGAAATAAATGACACCGACAACACTAAACATGGCACCTTAACCAAAAAAACCCAAAACAAAACGTGAAGGACAGGATAAAGTTTTGGAGTTTTTGGTTGCAAAGTTGTCATGAAAGATAGAAGCTGTTGAGATAGTGCTGCATACACTTTAAGCTGCTGGTTTGTTTTGCTCTCTTCAGAATCACATCCCTGGTAAAGCAAAGAAACAACGAATACAAGTCGACGTGATCTGCTTTTGATTGTGTGAGAAGAAACCGTGTTTGTGTGTAGATCACTCGTATGGTCCATCTGCTTTCCCTGACTGGAAGTTGGATCTTCTGCTTTATTTGTTCTTTTTTTTTTCTTTCTTTTTTTGCATTGGTCATTCATCTCGTGTGTGTTTGTGTACGTGTGTGTGTGTGTCTCTTCCTCCTCCTTTCCGACCGTCCACCACCCCTTCCCGGCTATGCCACGCATGCATTCCCTCGGGGCTGTCCGGGAGGCGTGAGGGACCGTGATAAAAGATCACCTCAAAGTCCAGAATTGGATACAAAGGGACGAACAAGTCGAAGGAAGAACAAAAACTGCGAGCTTTACCTCCACGTGCTTTTTCATAGCTTTCTTCAAACGGACTTCAGAGAGTTCCCTTCTTCTTTTGAATAAAAAAGTGTTTTTTACTCTAATCTTTTGAGAAAACACACACTTAAAAAAAAAAATAATAATAATTTGGCCTTTTTCTCGACCCCCTTCTTTGACAAGACTTTCATTTAAAAACCAGATCTGTACAAAACATGGAAAGATGCAACACTGAACCCAACATTAAAAAAAGAAAACAAAAAAAAACTGCAGAAATCTTTTTTTTTCTTTACACTGTTTAGCTGCACCGAGGTTTTCCCAAAAACTGGGAAAGAAGGGAATGGCGAGCCCACGCTGGGAATCCTGGACGGCGATGTGAAAGGTGACTCTGCCGTCCTGTGGTTGCTTCCACAGCTGGAATGGTTCAGTGGAGCTGATGAGGTTGGGTGGGGTGTGGGACGGAGCCGGAGAACGAGGGCGGGGCCATAGCTGACAGACAGTTGCGATGTTGATCTGAAGAAAACCGAATGCATGCAGGATGACGCCCCCCCCCCCTTTTCCCCTCGTTTTCCTCAGCTGGAAAACTGCATGGCTTGTTTGTCTGGCGAGCTGCGGGGGACGATCAGTCAGTGAATCTCTGGCAGGCCTTCTTCCAGCGGCACGCGGTGCACCACATGTCGCGGTTCTCCATCCCGTACACCTTACGGCACTTCTTCCCCTCGCCACGCACCTTCCGACTGGAGGAGAGATGAAGACCAACAGCACATGAAGCTGTTATATATTAACGACATAACAAACAACAGCACAACGCTTATAACACTGGGCGTTATTATTCCTGGACTCTTATTCGTCTTGCCCAGATGCCCACTGCAACTAACTGATTAGCTCTTCTCCCTTTAAGGCCAGCCTCCCTGGAAGAAAGCTTTTTTCTCACTGGTTGCCCCTCAAAGCCGCAGGAGGGTGGAGCTACTTAGGGACATCATCTAAGATGTCATAACCGAGCAAAAAGAGCAATCACGAGTTTTCAGCTCACAGAGATTACTCGTGTTTACACTGACCTCACTATTTGAAACTTTGTCCGCCATAAAAGCATACATTTGAAAACCAAAACCAGAAAACCATGAAGAGTACAACATGTTAGAGGTTAACACGAACACAAATCTATCTGACATGTTCCACATGTTTGCAGATGAAGTTGCTGTCTCAGCTTGTGTGTATCTTCTTCCTGACAACAGCGCATAGTTCCTCTGTGGGGTTCAGGTCAATGGCCAATCAGGTACAGCAATAACACGGTCAGCAAAATATTTGGCAGTTTTGGTACTGTGGGGAGGTCCCAAGTCCTCCCCACAGTACTCCAATCCTCCACTACAGCTGTCTGCAAACAGCCAGCCTTTACAGCAGTGACCTTCTGCGGCTCACTCTCCCTGTGTGGGCTGTAGATGATCGTAGATGATCGTCATCTGGAGGACCATAAAGCATGTAGTCTTCCCCATGATTGTGGCTGTGTTCGCTGCACTAGACTGACAGGCACACACTATTTAAACCGTGTTCATAGCAGTTTACTCAAACTCGAAATGAAATATTCTAATAACGTGAGATATGTTTATTTTTTAGCTGTAGGCCACAATTATCAAAGTTAAAACAGAAATGCTGAAGCATGATGGTTTCTATGTAATGAGTTTAAAATAGATTAAAATTTCACTTTCTTAAATAACTGATGGAACATATTCAACTTTTTACATTCTAATTTTTTGAGGTGCGTCCATATGTTGGAAGAAATTTCCTTTTTGCTAAGAAAAAACATGACATCTGTCTCCTCCCAGTCCCACCATTGTGCTAAGCTAACTGGTTCTTTTTAATTACGCCACTGACTGCAGAGATAGATAAACACATATCAGAGCTTTATTCCATTTTTCAGGTTGCACCAAACAAGCTGAAAGAGAAAGGTTTAATTCGACCTTTAACTGAAGCTATAACCAGTCATAAGGTGAGACTCTGTGAGAGTCCAGTACCTGAGGGCAGCGGTGGCTCTGGGAGGGGACGAAAGCACTGCAATGGTCTGGGAACGTTGGTCACCAAATCCTTGGCTTTTACTGGGAGACACCTGGAGAACGAGAGCAGATCATGAATAAGAGAAAGACGAGCTGCGTGAAAGCAAAGGCTGAGCCAGGCTTTCTCACCGTGGTCCCGGTGAAAGTGACGGGTGGCGACTGCCAAGAGATGCTGAAACTGGAGCTGTTGGTGGGAGTGAAGCTGGTGGACGCCGAGCCGGCCGAGTTGTTGGTGCTGCTGGACGGGATGGACACTGGAGCCGTGGCCTGAAGGCAGAGGTCAAAGGTCACTATTTTTAACTTTTATTTTAATTCAGCATATTGGAATACTTTTATTTATTTTAGTATTTGTTAATTGATGCAGAGCTTCTTTGTATTGGGATGTCAGACAGTGGTTAGTGAAATCCTCTTACGAAGCCTCAAGCTGAACATTTTTTTCTGCTTTGAAACTCGATTTAATGATCAAGCGCCCTGAAGCATACCTTACTTTAATCTCTTTTTTTGCTTCCAATTAAAGCCATAATTTATAAAATTATCATTTTGTGCTCAAGACCATAAACTAATCAGAAAAGTGTTAATGATGTCACAACCAACAGAGCTGAGGGTCTGTTCCCCATAGACTTAGTATCAACTGGAACCAGGGGAGTCTCCCCCTGCTGGCCATTAGAAAGAAAGCAGGTGAATCACTTCCCTTTTTTTTACCCAGAAACTACACCTGTCCTTTACATGTTTATACTGCAGGCTACTGATTGGCTGGAGATGGGACTTTTCCATCTTTTCTGACACCGAGTTTACCCAGAGGAGGTTTCTTTTTTTGGGTCAGATTTCTCTTTCTATTACATTTTTTTGTTAAAAAAAACCCTCTTTTGTTATTTTCTAGGTGAGGTAGATTTTAATGGTCGGATAAATATACTTTATTCAAAGAAGGTTTTTTTCAAGGCAGATTTTTGGCCTTCATCAGAAACATAACTACTCATGTCAGACCTCAAGCGTGCAGCTCTGCATTAATATTAGATGCACAGATATTAATGGAAAGCTAATGGCGGTTATTCTTCAAACAATAATCTGAAAACCGAGGCTAAAATAGATAAATTCTGTCATTTTTCAACCTTTAATTAATTATTCAAACCTGCTGCTTGTGTGTTGATAGACCGCAACTGTTAGCACAGCTGCTATAGGGAGGGAGGGACCACAAGTCGCTGCGAGATCTTTAGTGTGTTTACGAACACTGTGACACATCGTCAGCGTAACAAGGACCTCGATAGTAATGTGTGAGAAACTGAGGGACGTATACAGAGCACATCAGTCTTCATCACCTGGTAGGCATGGTCCGTGTGGATGAGGTAGAGAGCGCTGGGTGCAGACCGGCTGAGCGGCGTGGTGCCGCCGGCGTGGGGCTCCTTGGTGTCAGAGGGTTGAGTCGGTTTATGGGAGTCTGGCAGCTGGCTGACCGAGGGGAGAGGAGACGGGGGAGGAGGCGGGGGAGACAGGACAGAGGGCGAAGCTGGGGACAGGCTGCTCAGCCCGTCGGCCACCGAGTCCGTGTTCAGCTTAATCTCCGTGTAGTAGAAGTCCTCCTCACCGTCGCTGAGGTCTGAGTCACAGTTACGACTGGGAGACGAGCGCAGGGGCAGGACAGACAGAAATACATCATGAATGTAAATCTCCACCTAAAGGTCAGGTTAGCCATCTATCCAGTATCACTGGGACATATTACTATGCTGATAACCCGTAAGTCATCAACCAGAGGCAGGATATGAGCAGCAGAGCCGTTTTTGAGGCTTCGAGTGGACTTTATCTCAGGTGTGTATGCAGACCGTCTGTGTCTTACCCCAGGTGGATGGTGCGGATGTGTCTCTGAATGCCAGCGGCAGTACTCAGCACCTTGCCACAGTTCTTCCACAGGCACTTGAACATCACCTTCATGGAGTTCTGCAGGAGACACACAGCACATCAGTGTTTCGCTGGCGCTCTGATGCCAACTTCAGAGAGTCACACGCAACTACTGCAGGGTACATAACAAGAAATTGTACACATGAAAGCTTCTTTTCTCTGAAGGATGTGTTTTTTAATATCTGCCATTAACACGGAAAAAGTTTATCTGCACCACAGACATGTTCAGATAAAGGTTACAGAAAAAATATATTTTTTAGGTTAT
>NW_005187429.1:2783150-2792014 GCF_000239375.1 Pundamilia nyererei
CTTGCTCTTTTTTTGCACATCACATGCCATTTTATTTTAAACGAACAAGCACATACATAGAAATTACAACATTATGATGTAGGGGCTGTTTTTATAGTAAAATAACCATAATTTACAAAATTAAGGCGATATATGGAGATAAATGAAATTTCTCAGATTAAACATGCTGCTGCACTGCCTCACTAACACCCTGCTAGTATTCATTGTTCAACGTCATACCTGTCCTAGATTAAAATGCAGATATGCCATGTTTACGTTGGGAATTTAAAGGATTTAAAGGACTTTAAATATGCAATCTCCTTCAGAGTGATCAGTTTATGATACCATATTTAAAGTCTTTGCGTTACACTATAAAGTGTCACTTTGAAATGATGCAGATTAAAACCAGGGAAGAAAACAAAATAGACACACAGCTTTAATGCAGCATCTGTCTCTGGTGTTACCGTGGACACAATGGCGGTGATGCTCCAGTGTCTCTGATCTGCCTAATGTAATTAAACCACCGGCGTCCTACAGAGACCGTGTATTGTTTTCATGGAGTAAAAGAGCCCCGTGAACTTCCTCCCTGCCCTCCTGCACTCTCGCTCCGAGCTATTATAAACGGTCTTATAGCCACGTCTGTCAAGCTATTGTTAAGCAGGCTGATTTAACTTTGACAACATGTTTTATTTCTAATTTTCTCTCTCTTTCAGAAACACTCTCACACATACACACAGCAATCACGTGCCCCCCTTCCCCGATTGCATTGTTTTGTCTTTGCGTAACAAAAGCCGATTTTGTGTGTTGGCGAGCGTGTGCGCCCCTTTAAAGCAACATTTCACAGTTAATTAAATGGGGAGCCTACAAGAGCACGCGAGTAGCATGTAGATAAGTTCACGAGGAAGCCTGGCATCTGCACGTATAGATTGTGTGAGTGCGACTTGTTAAGCCAACATTATAGGAGCTTTCGGAGACGCTGTTCAAGCCTCCGTCTGCGCTCTCTTCCTTTTTCATGTAATTCCTGTTAGTCACTCTTTAATTTTTCATCCACAACCTTCATCTCTCTTCCCGTTTCTCCCTCTCTTTCTCCTCCCTCCACGCCCTTCTTTGTGATCTTCCCAATTATCCGAGTACACTGCGCCAACGTGGAGCTCACTAAAGAGTCTATCGATTTCCCCCCCCTTTTCTTTTCTTTTTTTTTTTTAAGAGGGCCAGCAGAATCTTTTCTGTTTGCCGTTGAGGGAATTCAAATCATTACTGTGTTTTTGAGAGGAGCTACACGTGAAGGCTGAGGAAGTAATTATTAAGGACAAATGTCTGGGGAGGACACACTCAAGCAGCGAGAACGGAAGAGAGAGGGGAGAAAACAGAGGCGAGAGCAGGGGAGAGGAAAGAATGAAAGGAGGGGAAGATGGCTGATACCGTCGGCAAACTGGCACACAGGAGCGCCGATAAGCAGAGGAGAGCCCCGAGATGAAGGCAGAGAGAGAGAGAGAGCGACGCAATATACGTCGGACAAAATAACGAGTGACAGCGTGGTGTAGATGTGATGAGCTGTCAGTGGCGCGTAGTGATGAGACGAGGTGAAATGATTAGTGTGAAAGAAAGTGTGTGTGTGGCCAGGACGCGTGACACGAAACTCAAGACCGGAGCAAAAAAGGCTTTGTGTCCTTTCCTGTCCAATTTCCCTCTCCGCCTATCAGTCAGAAACTAAATTACATCGGTAACCTCACAGGTTAATATTGCAGAAGAGAAATCAACCAGCTCATGTACATGTGGCGGGATCTCAAAGACAAGTTCACGACCTTTATTCTTACCTCCAGATATGCCTGCTATCAGGATCAGTGCGACTGTTTCCTTCAAAAAAAGCTTTTAATGCACCACACAGTAATAAAAGTGAAGCCACAAGTGGGACAAAAGCACCTGGGAAACATATCATCATATCTCCTTCCCTTAACCCCGTGATGATTAACTACTAACAGTGCCGATGTTTAACAATGAAAAACTGCTACCATGTTAATATGGTTGTATCAGAAATAATCCAGTGCTGATAACTCCCTGATTGACAGTCATTCTTATTTCTCTTGATGCTGCATTGATGGCAGATGTTTACCAGGTAACTTGGCTGCTGATTGTTATCCATGAAGCGTAACTGCTTTTGTACAGTTAAAGTTCTTCAACAGTATTTTGAGTCTAAAAACACACACTAACAAAAATTAAGTTTAACCATTGAGTTTGGCTCAAATCTTTATTGGCTTCGTCTCTTTTCTGCTAAATTTACAGAACCATCGAGATGATATTAGCATAAATTCAACTGACTCGAAAAATCGTGTTGGGAAAACACCGCGTGCAGTGGTTTTCATCATTTTGAAGGGGCATTTGATGCTCGTCCTTGTTTTCTGTGTATATGATTTTCCCCGTACAGCAGTGATACTCGCTTTAAAGATTTCAAATAACAAGGTCAACGCATGTACAAATAATCCCTCACAGGGAGTCGGCTCAGGCTGCTATAAACACTCTGTTTCATGTGTTTTTTGTCCTACTCTTGGCTCTGTCATTGAGTAAGGATATAGCTAATATGATCACCTCAGTGGCCTCACCCTCCTCCACCCTCTCTTTAAAAGAAATGTGCCTTAAAAAGACCATCTGTGTCAGACAGGGGAAGCGCATCAAGATCACAAGGCGAGAGGCAGGGTACACCCTGGACAGGTCGCCAGTCTGTCACAGGGCTAACACAGAGAGACAGACGACCATTCAGACTCACATTCACATGGATAATCTAGAATCACCAATTAACCAAACCCCACTAAACTCATGTCTTTGAACTGAAGCCGGAGTATCCGGAGAACCCACACAGGATTTTTACCCAGCTAAACTCTATTCACCTTGCGCTTGCGAGGGATGGGCTCATCAAAGAGCAGGCTGCTCCCATCCTGCTCATCCAGAATGGGGTCTTCAGGTCCTGCGGGGCCAGGCCCCACCCCTCCCAGGCTGGGTACACGGAAGGGCTTGAAGCTGTCTGCAGAGAGCGGTGGGGATGGTGTGGAGGGGTTGGACTGATCGCTCGGAGCAGACCAGCTCCAGTAGCCCCCCGAGGAGCTGTTGCTCGATGGGGTGAAGGGTCCGGCCGAGCCGTTGTCTTTCCACGATCCACTCAGACCCTCTGAAGACACACAGGAACAGGAGATGGAGAGTTTATCTAACAGAAGCTCAAACTTCTTTAGTTATATCTGTAAATGCTACAAACACAACAAAGGATGAGATCAAGACATCCAATTAGGTTCAGATAGCTATATTTGCACTTCACAAAGAAAGAGCCTCCCAGAAGCAGTCTTCACTATGACACAAGAAAATAAAGGTTACTCTCCTGTTGTGTGATTCCACCGAGACACTTCCAAGGTCTCCTTTTTTTTAAGATCAAAGAAGAGTTTCTTTTGAATATCAGCCACAAAAGGCATTTCACTTAGTGAAGCAGGGGAAAACTTTGCAGTGATTGTACATGTGTGTGTGAGAGAGACAGAGACCCAGTTTGGTTTAGTGAAGCTGCTTCCTGGCAGGGTGCCTCTCTCTTCTCTCTTCACTCGTTTCTTCGGCAGAACATTTAACATAAAAGAGGATGTGGCTCAGCAGCAGCACAGGCTCTGAGTGGTCAGAACAACAAGACTACTGGTTCATTTGAGAGATATCAGCAGTGCTCTGTGTTCCGTGCACGCTGTGTGATCTCAAACTACATGACTACATTTAGATAAAAAGTGTACAGTTAGCATTTAAAGCTCAGTTTGTTCATCTGTGCATGACGTACGGCAGTGACACCACGTGCACGGTGGTTGGCTGCGCGTCTGCTCGGCTGGAAGGACAGCAGGCTGGTTACAAAGACCGCCTAAATGGTTTCACGAGATTGCAGTTATGGGGCATTTTGGACTTCCGCCACTTTGCCGAGTGGCAGAGATCCAGACTCATTGTGCTTTTCTTTGGATTTCCACAGCTCATTGATGAGATGATCCTACAGCACAGCAGGTGGCAGTAATTTATCAACCTTAAGCTTCCACATGCATTCACAAGATAACAGCTGTGAGGGAATGAAACACAGCGTACAGGAAAACACACAAATTATTGGCTCAGCGACTTGTTTTAGTTCGCTTTTCATAAAACCTCTGCTATGTTATTAGAAAAATAGCCAAGTGACGCATAAAAAGGAAATATTTATTTACGGCTGTTTATTTAGTACTAATGATGCTTACCACTGACTCTCACAGGTGGGCTCCTCACCAGCGGGCTGGTAGAGAGGCTCGTCAGCACCATAGCGGCCGTCACTTTGTCCATATCCACTTCCTCCTCCGACCGCCTGTGGAAACAGAAACAAAAGAAAACTTTACTGAGCTGCTTCCAATCAGTTAAAGAGAAAGACCTGATAACTCTCTTCTTCACAAATAAGTCCAGACTATTACACTTTTTTCTTTTTAAAACGGATAACAATAAACACACTACAGGCACATTACCATTTACAGGAAGCTCGAGAGCTCAGCATGTGTTTGTCTTCTTCGCTGCTCGGCCCGGTGTTTTTAGAGGGAAAGCAGATGTTGAGGTTTCCATGCTGCTGCGATGACTGCAGCAAAAACTGCTAATTACATTCAAGTTGGGTTTTTTTGTTTGACTGATGCAATCACCCAGACACCATTAAGAAAAATAAACAGCTAACAGAATAAAATACAAATAGAAACTAGGAAACTGATTTACTGCACAGGATGTTGCAGGCTGCAGAGATGACACACTTCACCCCTGTTGTTAAAAAACAACAACAACAACAAAAACAACAACACCCAGCATCATTACTGATGCATGCAAAAAAATAATAATAATGAAGAAATACGAGGAAGTCACATAAAAAAAATTCAATATTGATCGTCTCTGCAGTGTTGCAGGATTCTGCTTTGTGCACGATCCTACTGATAAAAAACATAAAACAACAGGGCAGGAAGGAAAAATGAGAGAGCGGGGACATGTAATAACATTCACCGCCTCTTCTAATGGACAGAACAAAGCACCGCTGTCACACCCACCGCTGAATACCACAGTCAAAGGCTAGATGTCGTTCTCAGTGTTTATTTTTGGAAGGGTTTTGAGGCGCACACGCTCGGTTTCAAGTTGACTCAGTTTAAGAAGCCAATAAACACAGCTGACATTGAAACTTAAGGTTACTAAATGCATCCGTTTTGTGTGTAGATACAGAGAGGAAAGAAAATGTGAGTCTAGCTTTATCGGCTAAAAGTTTTCCAGAGTGGAACCGGCCTGCAGAGAAGAACAAGGTGCGGTTTTGCTGCTTTGGCAGCAGGAACAGGAGAAAGAAATTTTAGGTCAGTGTTTGGATAATTGACAGCTCTCCTAAAATGTTTATACACGGAGAAAGACGACTGGTTATTTGCTAAAAGAAGAGTGCAGCTGTTTAATGACTGCACGCTGATGAGCCACTGACAGGGTCACGTCCATGCAGCGGTGAAAACACTCAAACACATAAAGATGATCTCTACCGGGAATGCTTGCTGGAAGGTAATAAGTAAATCTGCGGTCTCAGGTGAAACGGTAACTAAATGTTAATTAAAAGCGGGTTTCATTGCCCAGAACAGCGTTCTTGCTGACTCAGAGTGGGCCTCTGGGAAGCAACAAGAGAGGAAGTGTGATCGATCAGCAATGTGTCAGCCACACTGGCCTAGAGACCAGTCAGGGTAGGGAAACGTGTATGTCCTGACAGGTTGGTGAGTGTTTGCTGGAGGCTGCTCCCTGTGAGGGTGCAGCGCCAAAAAGTTCCTTGTGAGCTCTTTGGTCCCTAGCAGATTGACACGGTCGCCAAGGGTTTGCATTGAAGACACCAAGTGATCGGCAAAGACTCGCCATTTACTCTCTGAGCTTTAGTAAAAAAGTGTGAAACGAACTGGAAACGGAGAACGTTCACCTTAAAACTTTTAAAGCGATGCCTCAGCAAAAGATGCAGCTTTTACTTTGAAGGTGAGCGTTCACAGTTTCTGGTTTGCGTCACACCTTTTCAAAGTTCACTGAAGCTGAGTGACTAGTTTGCAAGCATTTGCAGTCTTTCTTGCACACCGTCTACTCCTGACTGAAGCGATTGTGGGGAGGATTTCGTTCCAGCGTGGTATTCCTTCTTATGACCAATTTCATGCTGGCAGCAACTTCACCAGTGACAGGTGGTCTCTAGGACGGCGTGACCAGGACTTTAGCAATCTACTTCAGTCATTTCCCTAAAATGGATCCAGCACTGGGTCGAATGTACACAATTCTGATAAAAAAAAACTTTTACTGATCAGATCTGAGGAGCAGTTTTCACAAACATAAAACAGGTGAAGCTTTATTTAAAAGACATTTCGTGACTTTTCATTGGAAAAAGAAGAAAAGAAGTTAAATATAAATGCAACGACAGGTTTACGTTGTAGAGAGGCTCTTTAATGCCAGCATCTTCTTGTCAGTAGTTTCGCTGTGAATAAACGACACTTTAAAATTTATGTGAAAGTAATTAAAGGCGTATTTACTTCACAGGGGAAAAGAAAAGAGCGATGTGAGCAGAGAACAGGAGCGCGCTAACAAAGGAAGAGCCTCAGCCTCCATTAGCTGATATCTAATTTATTACCCTTTCGGCTGTTGAATATGATGTCATTACAGCCTCCACATAAATCAAGAAAAGGAGCTGCACGCACAAATGCCACTTTTACCCCTGACCCCCCCCCATCTCCCCCAACCAGCCACCCAACATCGCCATTAGAAAAACCCACTTCCTGGTCACCTTGGGAGGCCATCATGTGACTGTAGATATTATATCCACGGTAACAACGACAGACAGTAATTGCTGGGCGCTTTGTCAATCTTGAAATATGAAAGAGTAAATCCCAGGAAAACACATTAGGAAGACTCATAATTAAGATGTGATGTATGAGATGACGAGGACGAAGCTGAGAGAGCGGGAAAAGGGAATTTCCCAAATCGCATTTGTCATTAGTGGCCTTATCAAACTTAGTTTCCATCCAAGTGCTTATTATGGCTGTAATTAAACACACGGGGAGAGCATGCATGCACGCGTGTGTGTGTGTGTGTGTTAGAGAGAGGCCCGTTAAAACACATGATACATGTGACACAGGAGACAGGGTGGGATGGTTAATGGATCGGTAAGTGAATTCTGAGAAATGAACTTTATACCCTGGCATGTTTGTGTGCGTCTCTGTGCGCTTTAATATTCTTACTTCACTTTATTTGTAATAAAACATCTTCCCATATCCGATCCCTGGAGCTTCCTAAAGGGAACATTATCTTGGATGTATAGCTTCATCAACAGAAAACTAGAGAGGAGGTAAAGGGCTTGTTTACTAATGCAGATTACATGAAATGGATCCATGTAATTTTATCTTGCTGCTGGCTATTCATAAATGGAAAATGAGTTTACACTATAGATGCTGTTAATGCTGCTAAACCTTTAGAGACTGATAAGGTTTTTTTTTTTTTTTTTTTTTTAAATGACCTGAACAAAGGCCGCGGACGCTTTAACCGATACTTCTGTTCAAGCAGCGTTACCAAATCGAATTACCTCTCTTCACTTTACAGCTGCCCCCGAGCTCTTTTACTCTAAAAATGCAAATATGTCACTGTTCATGGACAACCCTCCCACAAGATGATTTCACATTTACATAGACTCAATACACAAACCCAATCAGCCAATCACATGACAGCAACTCAACATACTGATGCCAATGAGATCTGCTGAAGTTCAACCAGAGCATCAGGATGAGGAGGAAAAGTGATTTTAGTGACTTTGGCTGGTATTTATATTAGAAACTAAATAAGAGTGTACATCACTGTCCACTGACAACAGACCCATGAGATTATAAGATTATAAAGACACTTACAGTATCACACTTTATTTTAAAGGCAGCAGAGTAATTATAAACCTGCACGCTGCTTTTTGTTTTTCTTACCCCTTCCTGCCCTCAGCTCTAAATTTAAATGCATGCGGTAGTGCTAAAGAAAATAAAGTTATCATTAAAAATAGAAAGACAGCACAAAAGATAACATGTGTATAAATTTTTATAAACCTAAATAAATAAGCTGCTGTAATTTTCTAAATTATAAAATCTAATTATTTTGGTCTGTATGTTTTTAAAATACTAACAATGTTTTTAAAAATGTAAAATGTCAAACAGACTGTGTGCACATTGGAAAATCTGTAAGGACAATCCAATAAAGCAAGTGAAATATGCACCTTTCTGCGCTCTCACTGGAGCTGGAGTCTGCAAGCTTCTTGAACCAATAAGGTGCAACGCCAAACCAACAGGAGGATCAGGCAGGTCTCAAAATACACACAGTCCACAATGTGAAGACTCGCTTTAGTTTTTGTTGTGTTTTGATGCAGTTTACACACCTAACAGCTTGGTTAGGTTAAGAAGAATTTCATATTCTTTCAACACCGAACAAGTCAGCGAGAGCGACTCTGACGGAAAGGCTTGAGGGCAGAATTTTCCCCATATGTGCCCACTCCCACACAGACCTAAGGCAAGGTTTTATCCTATCTTTTTTCTTTTAATTATTCACCTTATATTATTAGACGAGCTTAGACTGGTTAATGGGCTGAAGAGAACATAAAGCAAAAACAGAAAAAAAGTTGATTCGGGCTATTCGCCGTCTCACAAAGACCTGCAGATCACTGCCCGACTGCAGGGAAAATCATGAACATATGTTGGAAATGACAGATTAGAAACTAAAGAAGTTAAAATTAGAAGTAGGGATAAGACTGTGTTAACCCTCTGTGGGAATGGAGGCACAAATAAAACAACAGCTCCCTCTTCAGGGGACTGTGATGAGCTTGGATGAAGATGTGGCGGTTTGCC
>NW_005187429.1:2792040-2800629 GCF_000239375.1 Pundamilia nyererei
TGTGTGTGTGTGTGTGTGTGTGCGCAACAAGTGGTGAAACTTGTACTTCCACAGCCAGATGTGCCTACTCTTTTTAAGGCAGTGAATACAACAAAACAAAGGGCCTCCATGAGAACAAATGAGACAGGAAGCAGGGTCACGTTCTTCTTCTTTTTTTTCATGTGTAAAGTCAGGTCGCCACCATAGAGGGGGGACGTGGAGGGTTTGGTTTCAAACAAAACACCGGGCAGGAGGAGAGGGGGGGGGGGGAGAGAGAGACAATAACAGGGGGCTCATGTTACCGTGGCCACCGTGGTTTGACAGGTAGATGGAAGACAAAGAAATGGAGGCCTGGTCTTTGTTTTTCATCACATTTTTTAAATTTTAAATGAAAGAAAATACGTGGAAGGTGGAAAATATATAAACGTCTTACGAACGGATTAAGTTTGCTGTTTTATCTCAGTATTTAAGGTAAACGCCGCCATGTGAGTCCAACAGACTTTCCCTTTATTCCACTGGATAGTTACAGGGAGTTCATACGCCAAATATACCAAATAAAAGCTCAAACGTTCCTGATCACTCGTTATCCCAGAATTTGACCACGCACAGTCAATTCAACAATCCTCCTTTTTACAGTTAATGAGAAAAAAAACCTCTGGTCAGAGTGAATAACAAGATCCCGTCAGAGACACAGACTCTTTAAAATCTCTAATCTTTGTTTTCTCTTTCTCCACACTCCCTTTTTCTTTTCCTCCCAAATGCCTTCAAACTAACTGGGCCAAGGTCAGTCTGTGCACACACACACACACACACACACACACACACACAAACATGCACAAATGCCTGGTAGCTTTACTTTATATATCACCCCAAAACTATCAGTCATTTTTAATGAAGGCAGCTGAAAGGTGTGGTGGGTTACAGGAATTCCCCTGAAACACAGGCCAGCGCTGCCAAGCACACTCGCCGCCCCCCCGACTCCTACACTCTTCCGTCTCCTCGCCTTCCCTTCGCCCCTGCTGGACTCTGTCTCTCTCACTTTTCACTCCTGCACTTTGAGCTTCTCTGACTTTCTTGTGCCGTGGATCACAGTGGGAGCGAAGTTAAAAGTGTGTGCGTGTTTTGTGCACGCGTTCGCTTTGGATCCTCTTCTTTGATGCCACGTGGCGTGTGGTGGTCTCCTCCTTTATAACAAGCACTGGACTATGAAGACTATTTCCTCTTCAATGCGCTCTTATAAATCAGAGAGCTCCTCCTCTGTTATCTGCTTATCTGATTTTCTCCCCGCTCTCCAACACACACAAACTGCCAAAAGGCATCTGCGAATGACACGGAGCTAACATGCATGAAGGACACAGCTTTTGATTGGCAGGTGTGTATGAAGGGAGACGCTCAGGAATTTCTTTGACATGCTTGTGTGCATCGCTCAGAGATGTTTCTGATAGCGGTTCTTTGTTGGTAAACACGCATAAACAAAACAAAACAAAAAAACACTGTATTTCCATAAAAGCTGAGACGCAGCGGGGTCAGACTAAAGCAGAGCATCGCCTATTCAATTTCCTGAAGCGCACTTGGGCCCGGGCTATTCACAAGGTGGGCATAATTGTGTCTGTGGGGCTAGTACACATCCTGCCAACAGCTGCGAGACAGTGTTTACCTCCTTGCAAAGTCAAACGTGGCTCGTAAGCAGCATCAGTTTTTATGGCTGCAAAAGGAATTCAACAGCACATAGAGAGCGTGTCCAAAATAAATAATCTCCCTTTAGTGTTGTCCGTTTGCTTATTTATAGACTTGGAGCATGAGGTATACTGGCAGTTAGGTTTATGCATTTTTGGATGCTGGCACGACTTAGCTTTAATTGCAAGCCTTGACCTAAATGCTGCTTTCAAGTTTCACAGTCATTTCAGTGCACAGCCACCTGTTTGCAGTAGCTCATGTGAAATGCTCGCCTTTAACAGTTTTGCGCATACTTTGCGACACCCAGCAACTCTCGTCTGAAGCCCGCGGACAACAAGAGCTGATATGTTGTTTCCAAGACTTTATGTCTTTAGTTGTGACTTCAGCATACAGTGAATTCACCATCAGCTTGACATCGTGACGTGTATAATAATCCACTTCTTTACCTTTAAAAACATTAGAGTTGCTCTCACCGTCTATTCAGGTCAGTGTCCATGTAGACCAGCAACGGCCGGCCAACTTGGCTTCGTGTTGTGAGCAGAAAGCGTTGCACTTTATTTGCGCTTCACAATTCGACTGGAGTATTTTGTCTTCAGTCAGTAAAACAGGTGACTTAAACCAGGCATGCGGCACATCTAAAGTAAACACTGCAAATGCAGCAGAACCTGTGAAACGATATATTAAAATGGCTGAAGTTGAAAGTGTGTAAAGTAAAGCAAGTATTTATCTTTAATCTGTAATTTGAATGTTTTTGATACATGGCTGCCCGTTTACTACTGCAAATACATCTGAGGTAAACGTTATTAAAGCTGATTCTGCTTCTTTATTGATTTAATACTTTATTCCATCACATAATCACAAGTATTTGGAACTTATTCACTTGCAATTTAGAGATTAATGTGATTAGTTCAAATATGAATTTTAATTATTTCGTTTTACATTTTCCGACTTAATAGATTAAACGACTGATGAAGAAAACAATCACATTTTTTCACAGTGAAAATATCCATCAGTGGCAGCTGTAGCTTGTCTAATGATGTGTGGATTCATATCTTCTTCTTTAAAAAAAAGAAAAAATTCTGATCAATGTCTCTAAAGCCAGTTTGAGATCAACAGATGGTCTGAAGCGATGCGGACGCTGCGCATCAAGATAAAGTTGTTAAAGCGGTCAGTCTACATTTCTGCCCTCACCTACACCCTGGAGGATTAGGCAGTGGCTCAAAGAATGAGATCGCAGATTCAACTGGCAGAAATGAGCTTTTTCTAAATGGTATTTTGGCTACTCTTCCGAATCGAAAGGAACAAGTCGAGGTGGTTTGTGTAGTTTAGAATGAGACATTTCAGGGATGTCCCAGAGATTATGTCTCTCAGGTGCCCTGGTAACCCCTCGACATCCCCCCAGAGGAGCCACAGGTGGTGGATGGATTTTGACAATCTTTTAATCGTTTAAACGCTATTATCAAAGAAAAAGATCCAATTTAATCACGGAAGCGGACGGCATCTGTTAATATATCACTGTAATCTGAGCATGTCTGAGTTTTGGTCTGCCTGTCGGATAAACTGAGGCATGTGACGACCTCAACTCGGCCAACAACCAGTCAAGAATTATGAGCTGTTGCACAGTTTGCTGATATTTCACAGTACACCAACTGATTAATCCCATTAAAGCATTGCCACATTAGTTTATTTCATTTACAATAATGTTTCTGAGCTGCACATCTGTTTTGGGAGCGACACAAACACACACATAAACAAGCCATATAATCAAAGGACCTAGTCATCTTTCTAGCCATAACAACATATGCACTGGCCTCGCAGCCAGCTTCTTGAAATAGGAGCCGTGGGCATCCTTCCTTTCACGCAGACTCTGCTTCAGTCCTCAGAGCTGAAGTGCCAAACCTCCATCTGATTCACTGTAACGCGGGTTTCATGGTGAACTTCAGTCCAGATCCTTGGGGCCCTCTTCTTAGAAATGTCAAGATGCCCACATTTAGTGTGGAAACATCACAATGGAAAAATCAGATGGTGTTAAATTACAAGCTGCCTTCTTTCTAGATTTGGAGAGGAGAGACCTTGACTGAACCCATGAGACTACACGCAAACGAATAACAATGCCACGCTTAGTCATGATTGTTGTAATCTCGCATGGACGTGGCATTTCTGAAACAACATCGCGGTTCTCTGGTTGATAAACGAAATAACTGTAGTAAATACAGAGTTCTAATCCGTCTCCTATTTTTATAAATGAAGCTTAAGATCGAGTTAAAACTTCACAGCTGGGTTTTTGTTTTTTTTGAATGGCACTGGCCTGAATCGAATTTGACAAACTACACACTAATTGAAAGCGCAGCAGCCTCAAAAGTGCAACCCCAACACTGCAGCAACACCTTACCTCTCATATATCTGTGTAATGAGAGCCGACAGTCGTTCCTTTTTAATCATAAAACGGGGAGTTCACGTTAAGGGGTAAAACACACAAAGACGGAACGAGACGACTTCTTCTTCTTCTGATTTGGAAAGTCAAAAAATAAAAAAAATCAGACCCTGAGAAAATTCTCGTGCTGCGAAGCCTCTCGAATTCACTGCCCCTAATGAAGTGAGGCCAAGACATAATTATGAGTGACTGCTGACTTTCAAAGCTTCAAAGATCAAACAAGGAGACGGGACCGTGTTCGAGAAAGTGCTTTACATGCTTAATATCAATCAAACCCCGAGAGGCAGAGCAAAGTGTTTCTGGTTTGTGAAAAATCAAATATGTTGAACGAGAGCCTGAAAAATCTGCCCGACCACGCCAACACCATCATCTCCTTAAGCCCAGAAAATCCTGCACACAATCTAAAGTAAACAGTGCAGAGAATGGCTCACTGGATGTAGAGGGCTGGTCACGTATAGATTAGTGAAGATGATGAAACCATTAAGACTCAACGATAATATTGCTGAGAGCCACAAAGCGTCTAATCATTGGCTTTCGGTGGCAGCTAATTAGTTGATTACACATTAGCATGTTTTAGTTGTCGGCCTCTCTCTCTCTCTGTCCTCCAAACACGCAAAGTCAAACACACAAAGCAAAGCGGGCATGCTTACACATGACAATCTGTGCAGATGGAGACGGACACGCACCGTTTGCTAGGTTTTAAACAACAAAAGCAGCACTCAGAGACACTTTTCTCATAGCTACAGCTCTCCCCTAAGTGAAAAACAGGGCGTGGCATTAGCTGGGCAAGTAGCCAAAGCCCTGTGTGTGTCTGTGTGTGTTGCTTCCATGTGCACCCAGCCAGTCACAACTGTACAGTGTAACTATTTGCAGATCAACAGAGGAAGTTGCACGCCTTTGTCCTTCTCTGCCTCTAATGTACCGAGAGCAGATGTGGCATGTTTTCACGTGGCGATTCGGCCTCTTTCTCGCGCAGTATCCCCTCAGAGTGCACTTCGTTACAGGTACACAATGCCAGCTCTTCTGTGGCTCGATCTCATTCTTTGTTGGAGTACAGCTGATCTTTAGTATCACAGAAAACACGGCCTCTTACTACACACTACACCGCTGGGACAGAGAGTGTGCACACAAAGACGAGAAGAAATTAGATCACAGATGTAAACAGGCACACATGTGTGTGTGTGTGTGTGTGCGGACAGGGTTAAAACAATTATTTGCACTTAGATATATGAGTTTGCTTGACAAACGAGCAGATAAATGTGGCTTAAGAAGCCCTCAGGCTTCAATTTTCATTCTGACAGCTGAAATTATAATGATTTTAACATCATCCGGACCAAACAGTCTTTGAGCTGCAGATCACTCACAGCCACTCACAGAGTCAGTGAAGCTGAAAACCTGCTTATTAAAATATCCGAAAGACATTCATATGCTACTCGTCATTGTTGACTCATAATCCCCCCCCCACAAAAACCCTCCTCAGTGTCAGATCAATTTCTGGCATGACGGCCGCAAATGTTAAGCAGCAGCTGTCTTTCATGATTTTTATGTATTACCGTTAAAGAGGCAAGTCTCCTTTTCTCGGAAATCACCAGACTCTTACAACCGAGCTTAAATAAGAAAAACATTATAACTGCTGCCCGCAACAGCCAACAAGTCGGGAAAATCAGAGACATCACCATTAGAAACGATAATAAAAAGTTTAAATGTTGCTTTAGGTCTTGGAAAAAAGTGGAGACACGCAGTATCGGCGCAAACTAGTGATAAGCAGCAGCTTGTGTTGAGTAAATTGAGTGCCTGCTTGAAAAATTAGCCAAGCTCCAGAAAATTTGTCAGTATTCCTTATCGCTTTCCTTCTCCTCTCGCTTTTCTATTAAAATGAGGAACTCCAGGAACAGCAGCCATCCAGAACAGCTTTGTTTATGACCCACCGGCAGACTGTTTTTGTGAGACAGGATTAGGTTTGAACTCGAATGTAAATATGTAGTGACAAAGGCGAGTCAGGGGTGGTTAAGTGCACGAAAGAATGTTTTTTTTCTCTTTTGAGGTAGTGTGTGCCTGTGTTTATAGAATGAAAGTGCTGCAGGGTCAAGAAATGCGCCTTTCTTATCCCTGTATATGTGTGGTATATGGTATATGAGTGTGTATGTGTGTATGTATGTGTCAGTTTGATGTATATAAGCTCTGATTCGTTCATATTTCATATCCACAGAGACGGTTAATCCGTGAGCAACTGAAATGAGTGCAAGTGATCATCCGCTCTCCCTGCTGCCCTTTTGACTTTTAATATGCCTTTTGACTGGCACGTACACACACTTCAGGAGTGCGCCCTAGATTTACATTTTGCAATGGCGATTCTATTTAGATCCTAGCATATAGGATATGTACCAGCCTCTGGGTGAAGCCTATACACACACATACACAATACAGCGCATGCACACCTTCATCACTAACAAAAGGTTTCTATTATCTAATATTATGGTAGCAGCTGTTTTGTTTGACTGGAAGTAAAAAGACACTTAATGGCTAATAAATAAGAGTTTCTAAGCTGCTGCATTCACCCGGCATCACAGTATAACATGAAATAGTCACAAAAAAGTGATCCGTGTGTTCACGTTTATGGACATGAGAGCTCACTTTTTTATGACAGTCAGTGAGACTTTCTCAGTAATATATCGAAATAGCAAGTCTAATTGTGCCTGCAGCGTGCATTTTGTCCAGAATAAGCAAGGATGTCTCACCATGGCAACCATGAAAACAGAAAAGAAGTGGTAACAGTTGAATTTTTACCAAAGCATGGTATTTTTTTTTTCCCCTAAACCTAACTGAGAAGCTTTTTATATCCCAGCCACTTATGTAGATGTTCCATGAAAGTGAATAATATACACTCACCAGCTTCTTTATTATACACACTTCACTAGTATCAAGTTGGAACACCTTTTGCCTTCCGACTGCTTTAACTCTTTGTTGCACAAATTCAACAAGGTGCTAGGAGCAGTCATCGGATACTTTGCTTCATATTGACACGAGAGCATCACACAGTTGCACAGACTTGTCAGCTGTACATCCATGATAGGAATCTCGTGTTCCACCACAACCCAAACATACTCTACTGGACTAAAATCTGGTGATTGTGGAGGCCATTTGAGTACAGTGAACTCATTGTCGTTTTTGAGAAACCAGCTTGAAATGATTCGAGCTTTGTGACATGGTGTGTTATCATGCTGGAAGCAGATGGGTACACTGTGGTCATGAAGGGATGGACACAGTCAGCAAAAGTACTCAGGTAGGCTGTGGGATTTAAACACTGTTGATTTGGTACTAAGGAAAAGTGTGCCAAAAAAAAAATCCCCCCCACACCCTTACACCACCACCACCAGTCTGAACTGGTAAATGACCACCAGTGGTGGTAAAAATGTAGCAACAGATATATATAAGCCTATGCTTGGTAACAGGAGTGTCACCCAGTGTGGTCTTCTTCTGCCGTAGATCATCTGCTTTAGTCTTTATGCATCCAGAGATGCTCTTCTGCATACCTTGGCAGTCACTGATGGTTATTTGACTTCCTCTCAGCTCAAAGCAGTCTGGTCATTCTCTTGTGACATCAACAATGCATTTCCGTCCAGACAACTGGTGTTCACTGGATATAGAGTTAGAGATATGGGAAAATCCCAGTGGGTCAGCAGTTCCTGAAATACACAGAGCAGCCTGTCTGGCACTAACGATCATTTCACGTTCAAAGCCACCTAATCACTATCATCAATTTGAACTTTAGTACGATGCCTTAATCGTGTCTACATACTTAACCGCACTTAATTGCTGCCATGTGATTTGCTGATTAAATATTTGTCTTAATGAGCAGTTCAACAGGGGTAACTAACAAAGTGGCCAGTGAGCGTATGCAACAAACGGCATGATTACTCCTGATTACTGATGGCTCTCTAAGAACTGTTGTTTCTGCATTCTAACAAAGGATTAGATCATTTTTGTCCTGTCTGCTCTAATTTATTGTTTTGGTCAGCGTGTTAATGAATGTCGCACACCAGTCGGGGATCCAGCGATTGTTTTGACCAGGGGTCCCCAGTCCCAGTCCACGAGGGCCGGTGTCCCTGCAGGTTTTAGATGTGTCCTTGATCCATCACAGCTGATTTAAATGGATAAATTACCGTCTCAATTGTCTTGAAGTTCTCCAGAAGCCTGGTAATGAACTAATCATGTGATTCAGGTGTGTTGACCCAGGGTGAGATCTAAAACCTGCAGGGACACCAGCCCTCGTGGACTGGGATTGGGGACCCCTGGTTTGAAATTCAGCAGGTTGTCTTGACCAAGTCCACATGCCTCAGATACACTGAGTTGCTGCCATATGACTGGCTGATTAGATAACTGTGCTAGCGAGCAGATGAGCGGGTGGACCTATGGATGTAAATGTACAGTTATGCTTTTTATACTGTAGAATCTGCAGGCATGAATTGTTCAGTTAAGATTCATGAACTACTGTTTTT
>NW_005187429.1:2800701-2818162 GCF_000239375.1 Pundamilia nyererei
TGCATCTCTGTGTGCTTTCTTCAGAGCTGAATCTACACTTGAATCAAATAAGCACCCTGACAAACACGCGGCTGAATAACAAGAACAACAAAAGCACTCTGTCTCCTCTTTTTTAGGCAAAACGAGAAGAATACACAAAACACACATCAGCAACTCTGGAAAGCTGTGATCTGAATGTGTTTGCAAGTTGAACTTTTGCACCCAGAAATCATGGCAATCCGTTGTCAGCCGACTGCGCAAACATTATCAGGATTACAAACCATGTGAAGCGCGAGGAGACTGTGAGGTATCATTGTACAGTGTTTCATCTTTTCCTGTCTACAGATTTTCAGCTAAAAACCAACCACATGGAGCGTCCTGATATCAAGGGGTTTCAGACAGTGGCAGGTGATCCTTAGTTAAAAGTCACTACTTTATCGATCTGTCTCTACTTTAACCTGTATTATAGAATAAACACATTTCCCATTTCCAAAAGAACAATTAGGGAAAAATAAGAAAGCATAAACCTCTGACAAAAAATCAAAAATTATAAAGAAACCCTCTTATTCAAAAAACAAAAGATTGTAATATTTCTAACAATACAAAGATAACAAGGGATGTAAAAGATGAAGGAAGAAAGAAAGGTTAAGAGGTGGGAGACGGGATAAGCAATCTTAGCAAATACACACACACACACACGCACGCACGCACACACACACACACGGAGAGTGATGGGTTTTCTCTGAATAGATGTTGCTGAATGCCGTAATGAGCAGAGCGAATACAAGTGGATCTCACTGCTCCGAGCTATTCATTTGGTTTCTTCGTGTGTTCATGTGACAACATATGTGCGTGTGCATAAGAGTGTATGAATAAATGTGTCATGTTCTGAGAGATGTTTATGTTTTTGCGCCGCAGTATGTGCGTCTGAACACAGGGCAGCCGTGTGACTGTATGTGACGCCGTAGAGAAAGAGTTTCCACCTCATTCTCCTTCCCAACATGTTTTTTTAAAAAAAATTTTTAAAAGCAAATTATTTAAATTATGTTTGCAAATTAATAAAATCCTTTTTTTTACTATTATCTGTTAAAGAAAGGCAACCTGTCAAATATTAAAACAGACATTTAATTCATGATTATTATTATTATTACTTTTTTTTTTTTTTTTAATAGACGATCAATTTGACTTTGCTGCAGGGGCAAGCTTACCACTGTGTTGCATCACCTCCTTTAACAACACTCTGTAAGCATCTGGGCACTAAGGAGACCAGCTGCTGTAGTTTTAGCGCTGAAATGCTTCCCTATTCATGCTTGCTGTAGGATTTCACCTGCTTTACACTTTGGAGCCTCCTTTGTTGTAATTTTTATTTCCGTAATGTGCTAAATGCTTTCGACAGGTGACAGGTCTGAACATGCTGTTGCAATAAGTGCCGAATGTGGTTTGGCTCCGTTTCTGAGATCAGCAGCATGTCAAACTCTAAAACCTCTATTATACAATTAATAATCTGATGCCTGTAGGCTGCAACAGACACCGATCAGAGATGCTGGATTTGAAAACTGTATTCTGATAACATCACATCTCCCTGTTAAACTGTGAAATGTGACGAGAATAGTTTACAAAAAGAATTTCAGAACACTTCACCTGAGCTCACCATAAAGTGTTTTTTGTGTGTGTTTGAGCCCATGCAGTGATTTCCACTGGAGAATCAGGTCTGTTTTTAATGCAAGGCCACCTGAGGAGCATCTCGACCATTCAGCGCTGGTTTTTAAGTCATGTTCCTTCTGTAAAAATTTCTTTGAGAGATTCTTTTTAAAGATATTATGAATTGAAAGTAATAAAATTCCTGAAGTTGTGAAAGTAATTTCATGTTTAGAAACATTATTCTCCAACTGCTGCAATAAACACCCTAGCAGTCTTTGACAGAGCGGTCAACTCCTGCCAATCTTAACCTCTGAAAGGCTCTTCGGGATGTTTTTCAAAACTGAATGTTATCATTTAATAACTTGTTTTTTTGTTTGTTTATGGGCCATTAAAAGCTACAGATACCATAACTATTGCTAAAAAATGATGCAGGAATGCTTTTATGCACAAAACATTAGGCCATAGAAAGAATCTTTTAGTCAGTACAAACGCAATACTGGACAACACAACTTCTATAGAGGCTTCAAGGCAAAAGTGCAGACCAGCAGCTTCCATGCTTCGCTGATTGCTACGCATGCTTAGGCACAGTTCTGAGAGCTGGTCATCATTTTGGCATCAGTTAGAGCCCAAACAACAGCAAGACTTATAAGTGTCTTACCGTAATTGCAACTCAGTTATAACAGAGTTAGCTGGCATCCAAGCATTTACAAAGACGGCCCGTTTCCTGTCCATTTGCTTTATTAAAACTATTAATATTGGAAAAAGGCAAGTACTACCCAAGTCCAATCTGATATCAAACTTCCTGTTTCCTTTAAGCACTGAGTATATTTACTCCTGCAGCTACCTCTCACCTCATCAGTGTTTGCGTTAGCGTTGAGTGTTGAGAGCAGTAGTGATTATGGGGGTCGTAAGAGCAGCTGGTATTAGCTCAAAGTGTTCTTTCTCTCCACCTGCCCTCTGGACACCTGCCACTAAGTCGCATAAACCACGGACACATGGAAAAACAAGAAATCCACACAAGCACCCTTTTATCACTGCCGAGCTCGATTATAAACACCTTGGCTGTAACCAGAGCAGATGCAGACAGGCACATGCCCACACTTTCATACGTACACCTCTAGCGCTTCAGCTCCCCAGAGAGCAATACACACATCGGAGAAAGGAGCCTCTTTCCCAATTACACTTTGTGAGAGATGGCTTCTGTGTGTCACAGTGTGCATTTGAGTTTGTGTGTGTGTGCGGGCTTGCTGAAGGTGCTCGTAAAACCTCTGGAGATTGAGTTGATGGAGAGCATTAAAACAGGCCTATCAGCTGGTTCAATCACTTCACCCAGCCTCCAGGCAGGACAAAGGATCTGCCCGCCACTTCAACATCTACCTAAAAGCCTTTTACTTTTACCCCCCCATCCCCTTCTCATTCTTTCTCTCTAGCTCTTCCTTCCCGAATTTATTTGCTAATTGTGCAACATTTAACCTTTTGTAAAGGATAAGTTGACTGCACGGCTTCAGCATTTAAAGAGCTCCTTGCCCACTGGTAAAGGAAAACAGACACAAAAAAAGAAAAGAAAAGAGAGAGAAAAAAATCACTCATTGGCAGCGAGACAATCAATGCAGGATGCAAGCATGTTTGGATGACCTTTCCGTTCCATCTTTCTTTGGTGCAGAAAAAGAAAAAGAGAGAAAAAAAGGGACAGAGAGAAGCGAAGGGTGTGTCTTTGGGGAAAAGTCTGCATTAGGCGAGCATCACCTCTGATTAATTTACTCCTGTGTGGTGAGTGGGTGACACCGCCCAAGAGGAGACAGCTGCGACGAAAATAAAAAAAAATGAAAACACAAAGCAAAAGAGGGAGCGAGGGAGCTCGAATAAGAGAGAGAGCCCACCCCTTCCTTCTTACTTCCCAACATGTCAACAAGTCCACACAAAGACCCCGCCATTATCCAATATAGATCTATACAGATACATGCGCACATTAGTAAGAAAAACCTCTCTCCAGTCGGCACTTCTGCTTATTTTGTTCCCACACAAAAATAAAAGTATAACATGACAACTGCTTTGTATGTTTGCAGCATAGTTATATTTTCTACTACAAAAGTAGAAAATAGAATTTTAGTCAATTATTTCATGACAAAACAGTCCTGAACTGTACTGGCTTTTATGTTCAATTGTCTCTGGCACCTTTATAAGAACACAGTTACTTTTACTCCGGCTGTACCATTTGACGAGTTGGGGTAGCCTAAACACAGCCCAAGAAAGCAATTCTCTTAAACTGTTAGCGGTTGGATGGGGAATACAAAGCAGCAATATTTGAAAGTATCAGCAGTAAAATTAAATAAATAAATAAAAATAACTCCATTGTCTAAAATAAAAACTCTAAGAAAGAGTACCCCAGCGAATTGGTCCACTTTTAAAGCAGAGGGGGGGACGGATGGTTCACAAGAAATCCCGCTTTTACGTAGGTTACTGCAGATGCACAACATCGGAATATTTGCAGAAAACAAGAATCTGTAAGTCCCACAAACAAAGAGAAATGCTCCACATCCCTGCTGCATTATTAATAACTGTGTAGGATATCTGCATTCTTCAAAGCACAGCCCGCGTCGCGCCATGTAGAATGAATTCACCTGATGAGAGGATTTATTAAATCGCATCCGAATGCAAGTGTGGCAGAAATGACAATAAAACCGGCAGAAAGGAAAACCTACAGGCTACGTGAATGTGACTGCACTCCCGAGCTGCACTCCCGCACCTGTGTGTATGTCATCATGCCGCTCACGTCCTCAGCGCTAACGCTCTAAGCAGCCGCGAGCGAGGCCACAAATTGATGGACGCTTTCAACCAGCCAACGTGCCAATTGTCACTTAGCATTTGGGTCAACGCTGCGTCCCTTAGCTTACAGTAGTCTGCAATCAAAAGGTAAACAAGGAAAAAAAACAATGTCTCTTTGCTGTCTACCTCTCTCTGATACTGTTATCAGTTTCAGATGGGTGAAGGTTCTGATTATTAGTTACTTAACCCTTTCTATAGGGGAGCAACTACAAATGACTGGCATATTTGCATAGCTAATTTGAGGTGTGCATATGTGTGTTAGTCTCCAGTGGACCTCTGTATACATGTTGAGTACACTGCATGTTAATTTATGTGTACATTATTAATTAAAGCTAAAACATTTAAAGTTTGCATGTGAGAACGTCCAAACGAACAGCGGGTAGCTCTAAAATTCGTGGACACATTTGAAATTTTGAAAACGCTCCAGGTTGCCAGAATTCGACACGGCTCCTTGTCGTCGAACGCTCGGACGAACAACGTGTATCCGCCTCTGTGTGTTCCGTACGCTGCTGTAATTCTGCCACGCTGCCTCTTCTAGAGCTCAGCAGCAGGAGAACATCTCTCTTGTCAGTCAGAGGAAAAATACAGTCACATACACACACACACACAAAGCAGGCAGAAAAGAGAGAGAAGACAAAGGAAGAGAGGGAGGGCTGGACTGTGGGAGGGTGGGAGAGACACGGATCATGGGGGAGCGAAGAGGGGGAAAGAGCGGAAAAGCAGAGATGGAGAAAGTAAGACAGAATATCTCCGGTGAGGGAGGTAAAAGCAGGAGGGGAAGAAAGAGATGGAAAGCTCATGCAGTGATCTGGGCAAGTGGGACAGTGGAAGAGAGATGAATGTAATAAAAAAAAAAAACAAAGGGACACGATTGGCCAGCAAGAGTACAAAGTGTACTGTAAGTGGGAAAAACAGGAGGGAGGTTAAAGGAGTAAGGGGAGCAACAGTTTTCTCTTTGTTTTAGTGAAGATCAGTGAGACATCATCTCCCACACAGCAGGATACATTCAACCCAGAAAACACATTCACCTCTGAGTTAATCCAATATATAAAACCAGCTGTCAAGTCTGATTTAGCACCAGTACAACTTTATCCAGGTTAGTGAAGGCCGTGGCTTTGACTGGCAATGCAATAAGTTGTTACTGGAAGAAGGCGTGTGTGTGGCTTATGCGTAAGTTGATTTGAAGTTAAAGCGGTCACCAACACTCCCCACAAAGACCATACTGCAGGGAAGCACCCGTGTTTACACTGATATCAATGAGGGGTCGTGAATTATTCATGCTATATGGAGTACGGCTACGCAACATGGTTTATGTGCATGTTTGCAGACCTAAGCTGGAGAAAATGCTTTGGTGTGACTGTCTAATGGGTTATGTTTCCCTCCATCAAGGCTGGAGGAGCGAAAATAAGAGAGGGTGCTTTAAAAGAGAGACCAAGAGAAGGGGAGAGAGAAACCCCTGGTAAACACATCCATTTTCGGCTCATAGTGAGACAGTGCTGCCAAAGCTGCTACGATACACGCACACAAGTACACACTCAGGCATACATGCAAAAACACACGCACAACATCTGCAGCTCTGCAGCTCTCTGGTTTGGCAGAACATTGGAGTCCCACCCGACCCAAACCCATAAAGTGATTGCACACACACACACACACACACACACACTCAGACTATCCCGCTCACATGGGAGTCAAGTCGAGCATGTGGAACCCAAATCAAAACAATAACAACCTCGCCTGCAGAGCTGGTAGTCCACGTGACCGAAGCCACGGGCTCCCATTGTTTACAGGGGGACATGATACAGAAAGCATGTGGGAGGGAGGGTAATGAATCTATAGTTGGGGGAAACAGTCGCATCGCTGATATTAAGAACGCGCCGTCGGTGGGGCTGATGTTTGTCTAGGAAAACAGGAGATGGTGCGAACAATATTTCCAAATAGGGGGGCTGAGGGGGCAACTGTACCAGCTGCCTTCTGAATTCCAGCACCACCCTGAAAGTGTACACCCCACACCCCACACAAAGATACTCCTATAATCTACCTCAAAGCAAGACGTGCCACTGCTGGCTGTTTAATTACTTACAAGCTGTTTTGTACAGCTACGAGCGACAACCTGAAGAAGAGCAGCGCTGTAAGAAAAAAATAAAAAAATAAAAAATTAACCTTTTACCTTTAGGGGTCTGTGAGTCTACAGTAAGCATGTCTGCTGGCCTGCAGGTGAAGCTAATGAAGCTAATGACAAATGTCTTTAAAGAACAAAGGAAGGTGGAGGAAAAGAGAGAGAGTGAGACAAAGAAGAGAAAGTGTGAGTGGATAAAAGAGAGACAGGGAGAATATTGCACTGGACCCCTACAGAGAGGAGACGCGCCAATCAGAAGCTTTATCTTATTTGAAGGTTGGGTGGTGTGTGGCCATGGCCAATTATGATCTGGCGCTTTTATGATGCAGCTGAGGTCCACCATTTAGAAGTTTTAGCACCACCAAAAGCAGGTTTACAGATTTTAAATGTCACGATGATTTCTGAGAGACAATCACAAGGACAATAATTAGGAGCAAAGGCAGCCGTCCTCCATGTCCTTTTGTCTTCTTCCACTGAATGTAAATCTGTCCAAGTCAGTTAACCGAAACCTGGCAGATGACAGTTTAAAATCCATTTTGGAAGTGCCTGCTCACTTATTTACAGTCCTGCTCTGCTGCCTCCTCGCAGCTTTAGATCTTATTGGAGACACCAAAGACCAGGGAGGCCCCTTATTGGATTATGGAGTAAAAGGATATTCCACTGTTGTCCTATTTTGGAACAATTTATGTAGATCTTCCTCAGCAGATGGTTGTTAGATGTCAGACTCGCCAATGGCTAACTTTCAATTAACTTTATCGCTCCCCTCCTCGCAGCATAAGGCCTCTTTGTTGAGGAAGACATCTGTGGGATAGTTTTGGCTAAATGCAGAAGATTTAACAGCACTGAACTCAATTCAAAGAAGGCTGCACAGCAGTGGGCTTTCTAGCTTTCCTAATAGTTATTTCATCGCTAAACATAACAATACCAAAAAAACCTGAGAGCAAATCAAGCACATCTGCAACGAAAGATCCCCGATACACGCTGCGCTGTCACAACATTAAGCGTGTATGGTTGCTGCTTATATGAAGAAATATCTTATTGCTCCCTTTGAGGTGAAATTACATGCAACAGTTCTAAATGCATTATAGCCTCTCCCACGGTGTAAATATCTTTGATGCATCTGTTAGCCCAGAAGGTGCATTCATCTCACATCTGGATATTAACACTCATGTAGACATAATGGTTTTGGCTCGTTACATAAGTCAGGATCGGATGAAGGCCCTGTTTAATCTACAAATTTGTTACTGTACTTTTATTTTTACTGCAAATGAACAGAAAAGTGCTTTTACAGACTGCTTTTTTTTCTTTTCTTTTTTTACAGCTTGGCTGTAACCCAGGCGGTAACTGACAATCGCTTTCAACATCAGTTCTTTAAACACTAAAACGTATTCCTGTGGTTAAAACTCAGTTCTCTATCAACATGATGGTGTGCAATGTTGTTTCAAACAGCTAATTAGCAGGTAATGTGTCCTCTTCTGATCAATACTCAACTGTCATTGGATTAATACAAAAACCTTTGATACCATTAGTAGAGGATTATGGGGTCAAATCTCTTCTAAAGGAGGAAAGGAAAAATTGAAAAATGTGAGATTTGCCCATCCAACCACAAGTGTTGGGGGGGATTATTGCACTCAAGATATTTTGCTGCACAGCAAAGGGTTTTTGAAACCGAGCCAAAGGAAAATGACTAGTAACATAATCATAGATTATAGAAGGCATGTCACGATACCAGAAAATCAGTAGTCAGAGCCAAAGCCAGCAGACGTGCAGGATTCTCCATACCCAAATTAAAACCAAAACAATCTCATGTACTTAAATTTAAACTTAAACAAACTCCTTTATTTAAAAGTAATTTTAAAATCAAAATCAACAAATATTATCATTATATTTTGTAGACAGGACAGACTGAAATGTTAGAATAGTGGCTGATTAGCCTACTAAGGTTACGATGAGGTATAATGTTAGTTACATCACAGAACGCCATGGAAGTCTATTGGATTATGGATTTTGGTCTATGGATTTCGCTACAGCAATGCCAGCTGTCTCAAACAAAATGGTAATGTGTATTTCAGGTTAAAAACCAAAGTACTTTCATACCTGACTCTTACTGCCTTGTCAACAAGTTGGGGCGGCGCCATCGTGGAAGCTACACTAATCTTTCATGTTGTTTTGTGTGCCATGTGGGCGTCCTTCTTCAGCACAAAACGATAGACTAGAACACTTCAAGGTGTCTGATGCCTGGATGAATTGCTGCTGTAGTGCATACGCTGCCTATGGTTCAATCCATCCATTCAATTCAGAGTAACGGAAGGCTGGAGAATATCCCAGCCTTCATAGGGCGTGAGGCAGCATACACTAGGGCTGCACGATTTTGCATAAAATGAGAATCACAATTTTTTGGCTTAGAATTGAGATCACGATTCTCTCACGATTTTTTTTTCCAATATAAATATTTATTGCACTTATTAACTGCACATCAACTTCGTAACAGTTGAAACTGAACATAAAAACAATAAATAAACATAAAAACAACAAATGTCTCACGTTTTGTTGCTGTACTGCTTGAAATTCCGTCTCCACCGTTGCTCAACGCTGCGTGTATAGAGCAGGTAGTGCAACAATAGAAAAATAGTTGCGGGACAGCACTGTGTAGCGTTTGTCTAGGGTGTTGATCATTTTCCTAAATCCCTCGTTTTGCACAGTGTTGATGGGAGCCATATCTTTGGTCAGGTGATAAGTGATAGCCTCCGTAATTTCTTTGTGCCTGCGGGAGTTCGACGGGTATAGGGAAGCGCTGTATAAGGTTCCCGTTATTGATGTTTGGGTGGTTGACCGGGACGGATTTTCTCCTGTCACTTTCTCGTCATCCCTGACGTGCTCTCCGTTGTTTTTTCCCTGCTAATGTTAGCATCACACGGCACAGCTTCTGTATCACGTGGTATAAGGCTCCGCCCTTGTCATTTGTTGAGCAGGAAGAGTGAGCGCTTGTTTTCATGCAGAGTACGTCCCGGATCAAAATGCGGTACAGTCGTCGTCGTCGTCTTTTTTTTTTTTTTTTTTTTTAAATCGTTGTCGTTTGGAAATGAGATCGCACATAAGTATGAATCGAGATCGCGATTTTCTAACGATTAATCGTGCAGCCCTAGCATACACCCTGGACAGCCTATCACAGGGCTAACACAGAGAGACAGACAGCCATTCACATTCACACCTACGGCGAATTCTGACTCACCCCGGTCGCCCAGTGGATTCAAACCCATGACTTCCTCGCTGTGAGGCAAAATTGCTAACCAGTTTACCAGGACCTATGGCATATTTGCGTTTTCTGAATTGTGCTATCAAAAGGTATCAACAGCTTTGGTACTGATGACATCCCTAACTTAGAAACCTTTGTTGTGACCTGAAATAACCCGATATAAGAAAAACGCTGTTGGTGAGTAATATGGTAGGATTGAAACAATAAAAAGGAATTACAACATCCTTACCACACGTATATTAATGTCCCTGAAAATATATACTAGCCATAAAAGAACATGCACAGACACACAATTAATTTGATAAAAAAAAATATGCACTGAACCATGCTAAGCAAGTCTCACAGCAATTTACACATTTCATTCAAAGATCTGAGAGACTAATTGAAAGATGTTCCTGCATAATACCAAGATAAGTTACTGAAGACAGCACACCAAACAGTTTTTATATGGTGCCTCAGTCCAGCGTCTCAGCAGATTAAAAATACAATTAAGGGCCCCGCAATAAAACATATGGCGAGCAGTTTATAGGAGGAACTACCACGGGTATGCCGTTGACTTTAATTTGCACTTATCTGCTGAGATTATAACGAAGAATAACGGATGTTTCCATGCAAACACCACAAACAAAGTAAGAAAACCATTACAACATCTGGTCTATAAAGCGGACGATGCTAGCATTCCGCATAGTGACAACTCAAAAGTAGAAGAGTAAACACATACACACATGCAGATTAATGAAACACAATCAAACCAGGGTACCTCCACCCTGCCTTCACCGCCACTTCGACATACCTCGCCCACTCTGCCAAACCGCGATAAAACTGATGTGCGACACTCAAATTAAAAGGTGGCTGCAGTTAAGACACCCTCATGTGGTGCTCTTAATTAGTACATCTCCATTTTAATTAATAAAGCCTGTCAGCCTGACAGACATCAATAATTTAAAACAGACAGGTCAGTGAAGCTTTACAATTGATGGCCCTAATTAGAAATAATGTGTGCAGGTGGGAGGGACTTCAGCAGCGCCGGGTTTATGTTTGGGTTAGACTTGCAAATTCCTAATGGTACCACAATATTTTTGTGCCCCTGGGTCAGTGTAATAGTACTGATATCAAATTATGACAGAAATTGTAAAATCTGTGAGACATCACTTTGAGTTCTCTGTGTTTTTTAGAGCATTTTTTCTACAGCATGCGAGACATGAAACACACAGAAACTGGGAAACAAGGTAGTAGACTGCAGCGTAATTCCAAAAAAATCGAACCAACGTGCTTAAACAACAAGCTGCAATATATATTCCAAACCTGTAAGCACATTCTTAAAATGTCTTAGTATGGCAGAGCAGCACACAAATGCTTCACTATTTGAATATTTGTTTAATGGGTTTTCTGCTGAAAAGTCACACATGCATAGACTGGTCGGCAATCCCCTTGAAACCACTGGTTGCTAGGGAAAAATATGTATTCCTTATTTGGTTGCTGGAGGTGACTGACACCAAAAGTATTGACTTCCTTTCACACACATGAACATCCCATTCTTAATCCATAGGGGTTTAGGATGATGTCAGCCCACCCTTTACAGCTATAACCCCTCAAACCTTCTGGGAAGGCTTTTCACAAGGTTTAGGAGTGTGTGTATTGGAATTTTTGACCATTCTTCCAGAAGCACATTTGTGAGGTCAGATACTGATGTTGATCGAGAAAGCCTGGTTCACAGTCTCTGCTCTAATTCATCCCAAAGGTGTTCTGTCGGGTTGAGGTCAGGACTCTGTGCAGGCCAGTCAAGTTCTTCCACACCAAACTCACTCATTCATGTTTTTATGGACCTCGCTTTGTGCACTGGTGCACAGACTTGTTGGAACAGGAAGAGGCCATCCCCAAACTGTTCCCACAAAGTAGGTAGGATGAAATTGTCCAACATGTCTTTGTATGCTGAAGAGTTCCTGAAACTAAGGGGCACGGGTGAGTGAATACTTTTGGCAATATAGTGTATCTATTGAGATTTTTGGGGTATTTTGGGAGGCTCTACAGTATTGGCATGCATGTCAATAATGCTATATGTAAGACTTTGCTGTAGCTTCAAACAAATATTACACACATATTGTCATTTCAAAAGCACAGCAGCCCACGTAATCCACCCTGTTGCTTTTCTTGCTTTTGTTCAGCATCTGTTCACTAGTTAAATGTTTGAGCTTCGAGGAAATCTTTAAGTAAAATCCACATTAACTTTAGGTCATCATTAGTTCTTATGTTTGAATACGATGTGTGCCACTTGACAATGCTGTTAATTAGTACTACCTTATATACACACACACACACACCACAGATGAGAATAATGCACATGCGTCAATAGGATCAATGGGTGCTTTTCTTTTCCTACAGCACTCAGCAATCAGTCCATTAAAAATGGGGACTATAGATTAGTCCACTGCAGCAGCGGAGGGCCCACAGAGCTAACGTCACACAAACACTGGGTTTTAACCACTGCTGTATACATTTCAGGCATATGACAACTGAATACAAAACCCCTTGATGGAAAACAGTGATAGAACAAATGAGCAAATTTCTGGTATTTTCCGAGAGGCTTTAATTCATTGATAAATTGTGATTCTGTGCTGTCACGTCAAAGCATTTAGTCACCCTCCCCTGACAGTAATAGTGAACATTATTGCCACGTTATCTTTATTTACGGCTTCAATACCTGTTTTACCCAAGTTTTTGCTGATGGCTTCAAAACAAATGTGGGCTATAATGAGTCAATGATAGACATCAATAGTGGACATCTTGAGTTTCAAATACATTATTTAGACCAAGTCAATCAAACCACATGCAGTGAACCTTCAAATTAAGACAGGAGATCATTAATGTTTGTAATTAGTGTGCCAGATGTATGCTGGTGCTTTCAAATCTCCATCGTTAATGTCAGTGTAAATCCCGGACTACACGGATGTTCAGAGCAGAGTTTTTAATAACTGCGCCATCCAATTATGAAATCAATTGAAATGAACCACTCAAACCCAACCTGACCAACAACTCCACTGCAAGACAGCTTATCCATAATTCTACAATTTTACAGCCACAATCCAGGCTATAAGCTAAAGCCCAACCAATACTACATATTTAGGTGCTAAAGACCACAGCAGGTGTTACTCCTGCCAGCAAAGAACAGGAAAGTGAGAATACAATTCACACACAAAATTTGGGCAAAAATAATCACAAACTGGTTTGAGATTATAGACAAGAAATAATGCAGTACTGACAGCAAATGTGGTTCCAAACGGGTACTAGCAACGTGTATCTGACAAATTGTTTAAGAAGTTATATATATTATTATGTTCGGGTACTCATATATTTGTGATAGACAGAAACCTGCCAGTAATATCAGTCATGCCGAGCCTTTTAAGTTACAGGATATTGAATTATGTATAAATGTAGCTGGAGTGCAGTCTGTGCAGGGGGAAGAATAGGTGTAAGGTATACTAGCAATCACAGCCCAGCCAATAGCATAAAATAATTTTTTGATTTATTCAGCCTATAACAGTCTTTGTCGCTTTTTGACCCTGACCTGCTCGAACTTATATTATTTTTTATATTAAGCTTACCCAGACCCATGGGTTAGAGGTCAACTTGCACATAACTCACTATGAGAGCCCAACAATAACACACACCTTGCCTGCACACTTCCTGCGTCCAGCGCTTTGGCAAAAGTTCATATTGGATTCAGGCCAGCCGACTAATCCATAGCTACCTATTCCCCCATGTACACTAGCAGCACACTTAATTAAAAACCCATTTGCATATAAATTTAAACTCACAATTATACTCCTGTCAGGTTTGTTGTTCTCGGGAGCGAGATCCTTTCAAATGTCCTGGCAGACCAACTCCGTGTGGCTCTCACTTGCGTGCCTCAGATATTGAGAGGAGGAAGAGGAGTTTGCCTTTGATTAGTCTACGTGTAATAAATCTAAAGCTTCATTAACAGCAGGGTGAGGTTGATCTGTGAATACTGTATTTGAGATTAGATGGCGGCAGCAAATCCTGCTGAACAGAGTTAGCCAATTTAACCTACTTTCTTCACTTATCAACAACATGTCACCAACTTGTGGAGGCAGAACCCCCGAGAAACAACAGGCATGATATTTAAGTAATCCATGCAGGCCTCTGTTTAATAAGATGCGCTCCACGGAAAAAATAAATCCTTCATGCGCGAAAGCTCCAACGACACCCTGCGGCACATGCGCTGCTTTTTTGTCTCAGCTGGGTTTCACGTCTCCTGTGCATTTATTCTTTATCCCCACAGAGAAGATCTAATTTGGGCTCATTACGCTGAGTTATATTTTACTGAGACACCAAAGATGTAAAATGGGAGGTTAGAGAGAAAGGGTGTGGTATTGCACTGATGCACGTGATAGTTACCGCACAACCCTGACACTAATTAGATTGTATCAGTCTAATTTGGGCATGTTTACACTGGTTAGCTGATCCTCTCAGAATTGATTTTAAGATTCTGCTGATCCATTATAAAATAAAATAAAATAAAACATACACAAAAAAAAAAAAAACCCATATGCACCTGGTACCGAGTTATGATCAGAGACCTTTTAACCCCACATAAGCCAGAGCCAACACCTTGAGACGATCCCTAGTGGCTGCTGGGGCTTCTTCTATCAGGGCTCCACGACAATAAAGCATAAAAATAAAGCTGTCTTTATCCTACTCTAAGGATAAGGCAAGATAAAAAAATCTAAGAGTGATTTAATCGGGATGCAATGAATGTGAAATCCTGAGCTGATATCGATGTTTAAAATGATTTGGCCAACAGATGATACAGACGTCATTATTTATCTCCCCTCGTGTTCAAGAGAAACAAAGAAATCTTTGTTTTAAGCTCCTTCAGCTCTGAGTCACATGCTCTTTAACCCTTTAGCCTGTACAAACTGTAGTGACACAACAGATGAATATCGGCCACTGACGTTCAATTAAAAGTTACTTATACAGCACCAAATCAAGCATCTTTAAAGTTTTCTGATCAGTGTTCAGGTTTTATTCACCACAGGACATCCAGTGGTGTTTGGGGTGGGAGCTACTGGGTGGCCTGTAAACACACTGCATCCAAATGTGTTTTTTTCCTTCTTTTCTTTTGTTCTCTCCATTTTCCATTTGCTTGTATTTAAGGAATGTGCTAAAGGAAAAAAACTTTTTCCTTTAGCTTTAAATAAAAAAAACCTAAATAAATAAATTAAAAAATCCCAGCTAAGGCTGCCATCAAAATAAATCACAACATTCGTATTTTCAGAAGCCGTTTTTATGGTTCAAAAGCAGGAACGCTGATTTACACATGCTGAACAATGTTCCTTTTATATGAATACAAACACATTTCTGTTATTTTTAGCTGTGTGTGGTAAAGCCAATCAGATTGTCGGGATATTTGCCTCAGCACACCTGGTTTGGTCAAACTGTTATGAGGAGAAAAAAAAACCCCATCAACATCCAATCAGATAAAGGCCCACTGAGATTAGGAAAGTTAGACAGTGGAGGAGAAGGAATGATTTGTCTTTTCAGATAGTAATCTTCTGGTTTCTAAACTCCACTGGCATCCAAACCAAGAAAACTGTTTTCTTTGGCAAATGCACAGTGCGCTTTTTCCCTCCCTCTCTCGCTTTCCCTCTATGTCACTCACTCTTTCGAAAACCCACGCCGCTCCCCTACTTTCTCTTATTTCGAAACTCGAGCGCCGGCGCTCACCGCAAACACAAACACGTTGTGCAAAAGCAGCGAGAGCTGCAGCGGTGTTTCCAAAAAGGTAAGAAAACTCCATAAACACAAACAAAACCACCGAACAGCAGGAAAACAAACTGATTACAGGCCGTGCCACTTTATCAAAAGACAAACGATAATTTGAGAGTCCCTCTGGGCCTCTTTTTGTCTTTGGCCTTGTTCCATGCCTGAGTTGGCTGATGCAGGCGGCTCTGAGAGTGGAGCACATGGTTGGCTCAGCACACTAAACTGGGTGATCTGCAAGCACACTGATCAACAATAAAAAAAATGACAATAACAAAATGCTCTTGGCAACAATGCTGGTTTTGAAGTTGGTCCCCTCCCAAATTCCAGTCCACCCCACCAGACTCCTTGTCATCAGTTACCATAATTAAATTACATGTGTAACTTTGTTGAGCTTTTATGTATTAAAAAAAGAAACAAGGAAAGAAAAAACATCATGGAGGAACAGCAAGGGGTCCAGTCATTTAGAAATACATGAATAACCTCTGCTAATGCTAGACAGATTTGGGGTGGGGTGGGGGGGTTGCTGGCTTTCTGAAGAGAAGAGGATCTGCTGTTTTGGGATTTTGTAATAACAAGCAAAGCACTCTTGATTTTGCCTTCATCTAGGGTTATACTTCACTTCCCCTGCTAGCAATTAGTCTCCTGAATGCTATTTGTCAAGAGCCAAGCCATTCGTTTTCCACTGGTCTGGCCCCACTAGCTCTTGTTACAATTGGCCGTTTCCTGAATAAAGAAAACATAAGCCCTTGGAGGAAGGAGCAGACCCAGCAGCTGGCTGAGACTACAGTCTGACAATGTTTAACCATGTCTGATAATTCAGCAAAGACAAACATGGCAATAAACAAATCAGAACCTGCCGCAGTGAGCAAATCTTTCTACTCTTAATGTGCAGAATAAATCTTTTTTTTAAAGACAAAAAAAGGAAATCATTTCTGAGCGTTTGAGGGTTGTAGTGATGGAAAAAAATATCAGTCAACACATGTCAATCATGCAATGCCATCGATTTCTGTTTGCAGGACTCATAAAAAGTTGCCAAAGCAAGCATCCTGCAAACAAAAGCAATGTACGCAGCTACTCGATAAAGCACAGAGAGCTGGACAAGCTGGCAGAAGCATGAAATGTAGTTACAAAAAGCCCCCCGAGGTCCAACATCTTATATGGCACACTGTCATTTTTCCTCTAGTTTCCCAATGATTGCAGAAGAGGCATTTGGGTACTTCACTGAATCCCAGCGAGGGAGGGAACCTATTGTATTCTAGGTTGCAAGGGATCTGGAGAGCCATCAAACAGCCAGACATTTTCTTGGTAAATCACAAGTTGAGAGGGAACTTTTTTTTTTCAGAGCGCAATTAACAACCTCAAGGTCAGACTTCTCTGGAGAGTTCTCTCTGACAAAAATCCTCAGGCATTTTCTCCCTTTCCTCTCTCTTTTGCTGTTAACTTAATAGCTACACATGCTCTCTCAGCTCCGTTACCTTCTTCCCCTCCGCTGTATGCACAAATTTCCCCTCGGTGCTTGGGCTTCCTTGGGCTCCCTCGTTCCTTTGCCACCATTACTCCTCGCCACCTCCCTCCCTCTCGTCTCTTTGCCCCTTTGTCTCCATTACAGATAAACGTTACTCTGTGGTCAGCGGCGACACAATTTCTTCCCCAATGTGGGAGCAGGTTTAAAATTGGTCGCAGGTGTGCAGCGGATGAGACCTTTGGATCTTAATCTTGAGGCAATAATGGAGCTGTATACCGAAGAGGTCACTGTGGGGATATCTAAAGAAAGAGCTTAGAATCATACCTGCTCTCAGAGGCAGCAACAATGAACTTTCCATCTTCTTGATTGTGCAAGCACACTTTATGAATTG
>NW_005187429.1:2818182-2826857 GCF_000239375.1 Pundamilia nyererei
CTGCTTTTGCACAATTATAATCCACAATTATTCTTCTTCAATGCTGAAACTTTATTAAGGGGCAAACAAGTCATCTGCACATATAGACATTTGCTTTATCTTCCCATGTCTCCTGTCTCTGTCATTACTGTGTCTGCCGAATGAAGGCAGAAAAATAATGTTCAGAAACAGAAGAGAGGTGTCTTTCAGGTATAAATGAAAGTAGAGTACTGTACAGAAGTTCATTTGTTTAAATTTATTGCGATGAAAATAGGAAGGTGGTGCAGCGATTTATTGAAAAATGGAAAAATCTATGGAAAAGTGGCTTATGACTTCAAATGGTATTTATGTGACTTTCATTTTTTGGCTCACGAAGTGAAATAACTAACAAATCCCTAATAATGACAAAGTTGCTGATGTGCAAAAAGGCAGTAACACAAACAGCCCCAGAAAAGACTTAAAAATACAAGATCTGATAAGGCCAGAGCATTTCAGCATGTTTGACTGTTTTTGCTTTTTTAGCAGCTTTTGGTTCAGATGCAGATGGAAATTGTCAAACTAAAAAAAACTAAAAAAGTGAAGTGTAACCTTGACTTGTCAAATGAAGATAACACTTGCTATCATTTCACAAAAGTCTGTACACAGAATTGGTTTCAAGGACTTCTTCTTAAATGTTCGTATTAGTGTTTCAACAAGTGGCAGCCAGAGCTTCATTAGAACAAAGCAGGGAAAAAAACCAAAACATAATTACAGGGTTCTTTCCAAGTTTACTGTGAAAGATCTGCTGCCCTTCATTAGAGTGGATAGTGGGTTTAGGTACCATATCCTAACCTCTAACCATGAGATTGGAATTAGTGCGATCTATTCTGACAATCTGACACGACTAGTTTTTGTTATAGCACAGCCCCCGACTCCAGAAGCACATTGCAAAACGCCATCATGCCATGGCAATGTGCTAAAAGTAGCCATGGCAGCCATTGTTAGCTTTTCATTTCACACCCAAATACGCAAAGGTGTTCATAGTTTAAAACCAAATCTAACTTTAGTCATTGGTTGCTTCTATATACACACGTATTTAAGAAGTATTGCACACAGTGCTCATGTTTTTGGTGCCTTAGAGATGTCTGCACAGTCTAAATAAGATCACAGCATACATAATCCAGTTGGAATTCTGGCTGGAGAGCCAATTTGGATTTTCGGAGTGCTGTGTGTGCCCACACCAATAACTCTGAAGATGTGAAGCTCTCTGAAGGTCATGTCTTATTTCAGTCATTTTATGAGGATTTCTGAATGTGACTTATAAGACATCTCCCCGTGGCTACATTGTTTTTAGCTGGCCTCAGCGGGAGGAGGTGCAATCACTAGACAACATGAAGTTGGTCTAGTGATTGCACATAAACTTGAGCAGCAAGATAATCAATAAGACATCCAACCATAAACACATAAATATCAATATTTTTGCAATCCCCATCCAAAGGACAAGTATGAAATTCCAGTCTAATCTATGCGATAGACCTTTCTTCCTTCTTAATGGGCCATAAGGCAGCTTCTAATCAATGACTCATCAACAAATAACAGTTAAATTTAAGGCAATAGCTCAGGATGGAGTGATAAAGTTGCACAAATGGGAAACTTTTGCTGTACTTTTCAGCAAGTTGCCATCGATTGGACTCCAGCAGCAGAGTGAAGGCAGGTAATGAGGAGTGATGTCCAATAACAGCAAAGTGCTTTACAAGGTATTAGGGTTTCACATTTAATTGAGAAAGAGTGTTGTTCCTTTATTAGATAGAACTTCACTGTCGTGCACTGCTGCCCACCAATGGTTAACTGCTCTATTGTGGAAATGGCTTATGTGGGGAATTAGTCTGGTGGTCTAAAATAATATTTGTGTGCACGTGTGTGTGCACGTGTGTGTGTGCAGTGTAAAGAGAACCACCGAATGAGTAAAGAAATAACTAATGCATCATAACATAATAATTATTTCCAGTTGTATAGGGTTATGTTCTGCATGTAGGATCAGTTTGGAATATGTGCTCCAATGTTTATACCACATGAAAGCAACAACTGTACATGCGGGCTATAAGGGCAAAGTATTCTGCAAGGCCACGGTGTCTTTGCTGTGTAGCAGGAAAGACGCTCAACAGGGTAACTGTTGAGAAACCACCAGAGAGGCATGCCGTTTAAATAACAATACCCATAAATGCTTCTGCAAGTTAAAGAAACAGCATCCAAAAGCAACATTTTGCTGAAAACCTTTTAATATTCAGAACACGGATAGAATCCTAAATCAACAAAATGTCTGGATCGGTTTATAGAGGACCTATTATGCTCATTTCCGCCTCCATATTTTTACTCTTGGATTCTACTAAACTAGCTTTATGTGAGTCACGATTCATAATAATCCACATTTATCTTATAGTAGACACTGGTGTAGTTCACGCTATGTCAGGAAGCAGTTTTAGCTACCCTCCCCCTCCCTTGAAGTCAACTTTCTTGTCTCGATCACAAGGAGAAGGTTTGAAAAGCAGTTCTTTGAGGCATGTTCTCAGACAGCTGTCTGCCCGAGATGACATCATCCACATTAACAGTAGAAAAAAAACAAACAAACTGTTGAGTGTTTACATCAGTCTGAAGCCTGAACCTTTGGATTATATGGATTTGGATTACTTGCACATACACATCTATGCAACTATATATCTATCTATTTATAATAAACACACACACACACACACAACACTGTATGTTGGAAGAGTGTAGCATGTGTGAGGCCATATAATAAAATATTTATGTAATGGAGTAAAGCAGACTCTTGCCAAATTATCTTGTAAACTATGTGCTGCAAAAATGGCTTCGAGGATCAAATAAAATACAGGATGTCAGCCCACATAAGGTCTGTCCTATTTGTGAGATGACATATCTATGTCATAAACTTTTCGTGAACTTTGCCTGTACCACTCTAGCCAAGCTGCCTGCAGGATAGGAATCAGACTGTCACTGCTAGAGAATTTCATATACACAGTCCTACCTAGCGTGGGGGACGTCAATGCTGGAGGAGACTACTTTGCGTTTCTGCTCCAGCAGGGACACCGATCGGGTGTCAGAGTCCCGGCTAACACGTTTTCCGTCCGTTGAACGCTGCTCCTCCGCTGGCTCTGGGCTCAGACAGCCGCCCTCCACCTTCTGGCCATCTGGAGCTCCGTTACTGGAGCTCTGCTGTAGAGAGGCGAAAAAATGAAATAATTCAGTGCTTGTGCAGAAATACCACATAAATAAGTTGGAAGAAATGATGAAGTAGCAATCAGCTCCTTCAAATGGCCTCTTTTTTTATTTAACAAGGTCATAATGATAAATATCTTTTGCAATTCTGTTACTGGTGAAGAACACATCTACAGAATTAGTCCATTTCAATTTATTATTAAAGAGAGTAACCAAAAGTAAAAATAGACAGAAAATAAGGTCTGGGCATTGGCTGCCTCAAAACCTGGCAGCTAAAATTTGAATTTGAATGTTTACATTTCAAATGTGATAGATCACAGTCTAAATACGGTTTAAGAAAATTTCCACATTCTTGGGCCTAAAAAAAGTCTTTGCCAAAACACACTGGACAGAGTCAAAAATGAACAGTGGTCAGTCACAAAACCAGTCTATTATTCTTCCTGCAGACGTTTTGGAGGGATGAGGTTTTCCACAAAAAACTGCACTGTCATGAGCAAAAATATAATAAAACATTACATAATAGCACCACACTTGCTTTTAAAGTAATTTGTTTAAAAAAAACTAAAAGAAAATTCATTTTTAAAAACAGCATCATCTGTACTTTCACAAACACCATCAGGTTTTAGTGGAAGAAATGTGAGCAATTTATTGATAAGGCCAGAGAGTGAAAGAAGGGTTTACATGTATGTATGTATGTATGTATCACAGCCACCTTATTAGGAACATCTGCTTAACTCCTTGGTAACACAAATATCTAGTCAACCAATCACATTTCAGCAAGTTGATGCATTTAGCCATGCAGACATGCTGAAGTTCAAACTGACCATGAGAATGGCGAGGAAAGGTCATTTAAGTAACTTTGAATGGGGCATGGTTGTTGGTGCCCAAAAGGCTGGGTGAGGATTTTTCCCCACATAACCATCTCTATGGTTTACAAAGAAAGGTCTTAAAAAGAGACAACATCCAGAAAACTGCCAGACCGGTTCAAGCGGACAGGACGCTGGTTACAACCAGTGTGTGCAGACGGTATGGTCAGAATTTGGCATAAACAACAGTAAAGTGTAAATCTGTCCTTACTAGGCCTTACTTGAAATTGCAGAACTGGGCTTTTTAATGCTTAAAAAAACAAATTATATATATATTATTATCCTAAGTCTTTGGTCCCAGACATTCTTATACACAGAAAAAACCCTATCATTGTATTTTAAACAAATACATAGAGAGGAAGTATATTTCACTGGTTTCACTACATCATCACATTGGTTACTTATCTCCCATAGCCAAGCCTCAAACAGAGTGGTTTTGTCAGATATAAGAAGCAAGGGTTGGATCAGACTGAGAAACTTGGGGACACTGCACACTTATTCAGTAACTTCTCAAGAAATAAGAATATAGGTCAACCCTGCTACATTGCATTGGTTTACTTAGAGCTGGGCGATATGAGATTTTTTCATATCACGATATGTTTTTTTCATTTCAGGCGATAACGATATCTATCACGATATAAGCCAAATAACTATATTTGTAAGATTTAAATGTGCCGTTGCTCACAAGTAAAATGTGAAATAATCAGCAGCTTGTTTTGATTTAAATATTTATTTCCCACAATAAGTTCAACAGGGTAGATGTACTTAAGGAACATGAGACTTTTTCAGATAAATAAAGGCAAATATTGCAAACTACACAAAAGGCAGCCGCTAAATCATTTAAGTTTCAAAATAGAACAAACGAAACAGACTAAATTGTCAATTCCACTTAGAAACAAAATATTAATTCTAAAAATAAATCTTAGTTTGTTTTACAGAAGAACAGACAAAACTGACTAACTTTTGTCAATATCAAATAAACTGAGAACTAAAAGGAAATTCTCAATCTCTCCTTGTTGTATAGCTTAGCTTTTCAAACAGTTTTAACAGTTACTTTAGTCTGACAAAAGCCGAATGACGAATTAGCGCTTCCAGTCAGAGATTGAGCATGCACCGCTTTATTGTATTTCCAGACTTGTTTTCGGCACAATTTACAGTGCGCGCTACTCTGTTTTTGTCAGACTTGAAATAGCCAAAATACTTTCACACTAAGGAACTTCTATGGCTCTTCCGTTCGACAACCATCATCAGTTTTCTCTTCGGTAACCTTCGGTCACGCTCTCGGTTGATTTTTCTCTAGTCGGCGCACTCTTTTCCTCCATTACCCGGGCGGCACGGCGGCTGGCTGCTTCCCAAACAAATACACACGTGCGGCTTGGCACTTGTGCTGTACGTAACAAGTCACGTGATGTGACGCTGCGGCTGTGATTGGTTCGGCTCTGCGCTACTTAATTTGGATTGGCTGTTCTTTTTTTTTTTTTAAGAGGACAAGAGCGGTGAGGTCTATTGCAATAGTTTAATTTTTCTATCGAGAAAAAGTTATTTCGCGATACATATCGTTATCGTGCTATCGCCCAGCTCTAGTTTTACTGTAAGACTACAGATTTCATAACGTAAACATTGTGTTTTATTAAATAAGAATCAAACTGTCAACAGAGACTATAAAATGTTGACTAACATCATAGTTCACGGAAGCCAAGGAGCATTTTCACATAAATAGTCATCTTTTATGTACAGTCTATTGCCACAACCAAAGTAATGGTGTTTATTAATTAAATAAATCCTTAAAGGGTAATAAAAACAACATTTTTTTTTTGTTACGGCAAAATAAAGTCTCAGATAAACTGCCTGTTTTATCTCACAGACATACTGATTCATCTTGCTACGATTCGGGCAACATTGCAGAAGCAATAAAAAAGCAGAATGAAGTTCAAGGTAGACTGGGGTAACCAGCAACAATGGCTTTCTTTGTTTCAGGGCTTCAGCCATTAAGGTGACCTGCTCTGGCAAGATTGTCGGATCAAAAAACAAGCGCAAATGCACCCACCAACACAGACACACAAATACACACGCACCTCTGTTTGTAGCTAAAGCCACGGTGATCTTAGAAAAACACACTGAGAAAATGGCAAAACAAAAGCAGAGTGACACACACAGCTGCCCACACCGAGCGCTGAGGAGAATGGCATTCAGGCCAGTGTGTGTCTGTTCGTGTGTGTGAACTAGATCATTATCTTAAAGCAGTGCAACAGGATTAGTCTTTACTGTGGAAAAGTCAACACACACACACACAGAATGCACACGCCAAACACACAACACCATTCATTTCGATTAATGAGACAGAAAAAAACGTGACGAATGGATATCAAATATCATTCATGATATAGTCTCGTCACAAAAAATGCCCAGTGCTGTGCAAAATACACAATGAAAACACAAACTTGAGCAAAACAACAAGATGGATTACACCGGCTGGGAGAAGATTAGGTGTTGTGTGTAAGATGAGTGTATTCCTCGGATAAAACCAACCGTAATTCCTTCCTTTCACCGGGCTTATGAATTATAGCGTTGCAGAGAGCCAGGAAATTGTGAATCATGCCAAATCAGTGGTGAAATGTGAGTCGCATATGTCAAAGCTGGTGTGTGTGTGTGTGTGTGTGCGTGCCTGTGCAGAGAACAAATACCCGGAGTGTCCCTCCTCTCCTCATCTATCATTCTCGTTCTGTGTCCCACTCAAAGAGACACAAATTAAAACTCGTAACCTACTTACAGCAGTTTGTGAAGCGTAAAGATTCTTCTACCTGTGCAGGTCAAAGGTCATAATAAAGAATTTCAGTGGAAACCACGTCTGTTAGCTCATGTGGGTCTTTGTTGCTGGGAGGAATTTCTATTATGACTATTAAAAATAGTTCTGATAAAGACAGTTAATGGCTTACTCATAATCTCAGTTTTTCTAATATGGCATTCCTGGACTGAATCACATCCTGACCACAAGTTTAAAAAAAATGCAAACAAACATTGGCTTTTTTTAAAACACAATTTCATTCAAAAAAAGTGCAGCAATATATTTTTTGGATGTTTTAAATATTAAATTAAGGGGGAAAAGTGTATCATCCTCATACAAAAATATCCTGGCACATGGCAATAACATCACTTTTTTTTTTAAATTAAAATTAACTTACAATATGAATACTTTGTCAAAATGACCCTTTGGCATGGTGCCTGGTGAGTCAATCTAATCAGGCTGGGCCAAATATCCTGAGCATAACATGTGCCAAACTGTGGGCTATAGCTGCCTGTAGGGTGTTATGTACAAATTGAAAAATCTACATTTTAATTACACAGCCCAAGGTGTCTAACTAATTTAAAAATAAAAGACAGATTTAAATGACTGTGTTTAGTTTGATTATTTTAGCTGGGCTCCAAATGATCTCAGCTGGATGCACTGTATACATTAAGGTTTAGTGAGTGGATGAAGTTATCACCTTTCTTATCCTTTTACTTATGATGTACTGGTTCCTTGACTTGAGAACATGTCGGTAACGCACAATAGCTTTAGCAGCTAAGGATGTTTGCTGGTGTCATCTTCTTTTATATTCAGAGTATTACTGACACACACAATAGACTGTGTATGAAAAATGAAAGTCGCTTCAAGGTCTGAAAAGGGAAGCCAATGCAGAAGAGTCTAACCAATACGGGATTTTTAAGACCAATTTCGACAGACATTTGGTGATTAAAAAAAATCGTATATTCTGATATTGCCAATATTTTTTTCTTTCAGACACACGAGACATACACAGATTTCTCTAATATTTGTAACGTGTATTTACTCGTGTACACTCTGACCGACTCCACTCAGGTCAGCTGGTTGTTGTGTAGGTAGCTTCCAAACCCGGTTTCGGAACAGAAAAATTGTGGAGTGCCCTCTGGTGGACAAACTATGCATCATCAACAATCATAACATCAGTGAAGGGCTCTTTCTCTGATTTCTTTTTCTTTTTTTTTCCATCTGTCTTTATAAACGTCAATACCAACAGTTCAATAGATAACTAATAATGGCTGAAAATATCGGCCCACCGATAAATCGGTCGGGCTCCACTTAAGCCTGCATTCTTTTCAATGGCCAGCAGGCTGCAAATTTTTCAAACTCTATAACTGCCCCAATGTGTGATCTCATTAACAGTTTCTTAATGAGTTTATGAGCTCCATCACTACTTTTAAAATCATACTGAATACATTAGTGTCAAAAAAAGAGGCTAAAACCAACTCACTGTGTACCTGTCGATCACAAGTTGTAAACCAGTGAGTGTGTGGTGTCCCTGAGTCCACTTCTGATTGGTTACATCTTAATACCAAGATGATACTGGTGAAAATACTCAGCTCGAAGCTTCACAGCAGAACTTCACTAACCCGCCATTGCCATCTTAAATAGTCTATAAAATGGACACAGCTGGAGAGTCTTATCAGTATAACAAGTGGATGTAACACCTTGTAGACATAGTCCATAGTCTAGTATGGTCAATGTCAAACACTCAGAAGCAAATGATGGTAAATGAGCCTTTATGTACAAATTATTATTATTATTAGTAATACTTTTTTTTGTAGATAGCTTAC
>NW_005187429.1:2826943-2838284 GCF_000239375.1 Pundamilia nyererei
ACTCATAACCTTCCTTCACCCTCAAAGGATTACTCATCCATTTCCACATGGGCGCCAGCATCCAGACTGACTGTAGTTCCTGCTGATGTTGCTCAGCGAACCAATAAGCACAGCCAGCGACGGGCCCGCCTGAGATCACCGCCTTAGAACAAAGAGTCACAGCCTCTGTCAACAAGCTTGCTTCATTGACTCCCGCATCGGTGTGCAACAAACACAAACAACGACAGCTCCGGCCCAACAAGAAGTAAGTGAGATCTCTTTGTTAGCAGCTGGAGAAATCACCGTAACTTAGTTCTCACACAACATACATTTGCACAAAACAGCAAGTCAACAAGTGGCATCGTGCCCCCCCCACTCCCGCCCCATGCAAAGCAGGGACCATTCGTTCGCCATTCTGGGCACAGAGCCAAGCATCCAGATTCTTTGGAGCACGCCACCCGTTGCCAACCTGGGGGCGCCCACTTTGTCGGCCGTACAGCTGCTGCTGTTCAAACGGGGTGGCATGCTCTCACAAACAGCTCCTGTTCCAGGATTTAAAGCAGTCACATCTCACTCGTTAAAGATCCAAAACACACAACAGATGAAAATCACATTTATATTAGCGCCCTAATGCACCCAAAAAGCAACACAGATGCACATGTGAATGCATACACACACAGACACACACGCACATACAGAGCATACCCCTCCTCCTCATTTTATGGCTTGTTTTCGACATCAGCGGGAATTGAGTCGTGCTGAAAGAGAATTGACCATTGTGCTGACAGGAATACGCTCTCACCCTCAGCTGCACTTCTCCAGCCAGCGCTGGGGACTGTAACAGAATTGTGCAACAGCTTTTGTGTTGATCACTGCATGCACAACTGCAAAACGGGAGACCTAAGTTCACACTGCATTTCCCATCACTCACAGAACTAACAAGTCCCCCCGAAGAGCGGCTTTATCTTTGGGAAGATCTGGCATCTGTTTGTAACGATTTAAATAACAGTTTACGAGATTTATGTGCATTTTCAGGCAAAAGAGTACAATTTACTGCTGCAGGAACTGTGACAGATCCACAAACTGTGGCTCAACATTTCAGCTTTGGTCATAGAAATAAGACTGAAGATTACAGCCTGCAAGTTTCTGCATCAACAACATGAAAACACACACACAAGAAATGCAATCAAAATCACAGCATCAAAAAAAGTTGTTATTCAGCCACAAGCATTCCTCAGTCACTCCCTCGCTATAAAAAGGATGAACACAATACCCCACACACACACACTTCCCCTATGTTAGAAACAGTGTGCTCATCCAAGAGCTGAATTGGCCTTTTCTTCCTCGCACAATCTTTATTTGGGGCCACGTGACAGAAAAGCATTCAAGTTGGATTGCAAGGCAATCAGATCATCGCTTGTTAGGCCTACATCAGGACTGCAGATTTGGACACCGTCACAACTTACTATCTTGACTCTAATGCAACAAGAAGTGCGCGTGATCTCTTTTATAATAGCTCTTAAAACAATAACACCCTTGAGCAGAATGAGTGCACACAGAGACGATCGATTTTAAACTGTGTAACATGCATTAATATATGAATGAGAGAAAAATAAACAACAACAAAAAAACCTAAATGTAATTAAGTCTTTAACCAAATGTGCAATTAAATGCCGGTTGCGCAGAATTATCTGTAAGAAATGTCACATTCACATACATATATGTATAAAATATAAAGCGGCGAGCATGCAAAAACCTCGGGCCGGTTATTTACATCAATCTAAAACGCTGCAGTCAGAGCGTGTTTGTTTGCCTCATCTTACCCACCCACTAGCCCACATAAACATTGCGCAGGCCCCATCAAGCCCTTTGTCCTATATATCTGATGTCGCCAAATGTCATGACAGTCCGTTATATGCTTCAATATGCAAACGACTCATTATAGCAATAACAGCATAATGCATTTTTTTAAATCCCAGCCGGTTAAATCTCTCGTCCGCGGCGGCGGGAACGGCGGCGGTGACACCGTTAAATCCGCTCCGTGCAGGAAGCGGTTAAACGCTGCAAAACACCGCACAACAACAACAGTGAAGCGTCGCCTGCCGGTCGGACCCACGTACCTTCAGGCTGGACTTGAGTGGTCCTTTGGCTGCGGTGTGGTTGAAGCCCGAGGCTATCTCCTCCTCGGAGAACTCCTTGAGGCTCCCGTCTTGCATGAGCACGGTGTAGACGCTTCGCCGGGCTCCCGCAGCCGACAAGTCTCTGTTTTCCTGCTTGACAGCCTGGACCACTCCTGTCACCGGGGCACCGTCCCCCGTCGGACTCGGCGCATAAACGCGGCTGCCGAGGACCGAGCGCTTCACCAGGCGCCTCGTGTGCATCTCTAAAAACTGTTTCACTGTATTCAAAGCCGGCGAGCCGGTAAAATTAAATCATTAAGCGTCGAATTATAGCCGGTAAACAGCGTCGTGAAAAACACAAAACTGCAGCGGGTAGACTACGCGCTCCAACAGCCCTGACAAAATGTTAGAAAGGGGCAACATACTCGGAGGAGGGGGAAACTCCAAACAGCGTCCGGAATGCACCGCGCACAAGCACCCCGTAAAAAAAGAAACAAGAAACCGACCAGCTCTGAATTAGTAGCCGACGACTACGATTCATTCGCCGCTAAACAACCTCTACATCCAACCGGCTACCAATCTTCCTCCGTTCGACCTGTTTGTTTTCCTCTCTGCTCCCTGCGAGCTGAAGGGGCGGCGGGAAAACGCGGACTAATCGCCGTAGTCGTGAGCCGAGGCGACACTTATACACGATTATGTAAAAATGGTGGCTAATACAGGGCAAACAGCTTGAGCATAGAGGTACGGGAGCCAGCACGTCGAATTTTTCCGCCCCACACGGCTCTGTACCCCGACACCTCGCCGTATGTGTTACAAAAGATTGAAATTTGACCGTTAACCGGCTCCGGTTCCAACTACTGCCGCATCCAGTCCGCCGTCACCTCAGACCGAGCGGGGACTCTACCGGCGGAATGCTGCCTGTAAACATGTGCGGTCCGGCGGCCACGGCGGTCTCTAATTGGTCGGCGCTGCACACGCCTCCACAAGCCCCCACCGCTCCCCTTCTCCTCCGAAAGAAGGTAAAGCAACCGGGGAGGATGCTCCATTGAAAACAATGACGCAAGGAGAGATTGGAAGCGAGAAGGGAGGGGGTTATGGCAGAGGGAAGAAAGGAAAAAGGCGGGAATTTAGGCTGTGGAAGAGAGAAGATTTGGACCAGGCAGCAAAGCTTCATGCTTTAACCTACTTGTACAGCCTACTTTTCAGGTGCCGTGGGACCTCTGAATTACTATGATCTGGTTAAAAATAAATAAATAAAATGAGCTGAACTGGTCTGCGTTTTTGCTTATAAAAACAACAGGTTATTTCCCTTTTTTTAACATGCCAGTTTTGTTCTGGTAAAACTGGTTGTCGAACATAAGGTCCGGGGACCATAATCGCCCTGGCAAAGACTTTAACCGGTCCCACAGTTTTATAACAAATAAAGGAGGGTATAACTTTGGACTCTTAAATATATTTTCACAACTTTTACTGCTGTTTTGTTTTTTATAGATGGATAGATAGATACAATTGCATTGTTTTTATCATTTTTCATCTTTATACCAGCACAGTGGATTTTACACCAAGTGCAAACTTTCACTTTGAATTCAAGGGGTTGCATTCATACAGTCATTTTCATACAGATGCTCAAAAGTAATTGGAGAGTTAACCAAAGGACGATGATGTGGCTACTGATAGAAGTAGCAGGATAAACAGCAGGATGTGAAGTGTACAGGGCTACACTCTCCGGATAATGTCTCAAAGCATGCTGCAAAAGCAACCCAAAAGTTTCTCAAATCAAAGAAATTGGATATTTTTCAATTGCCAGGTCAGTCACCTAATCCCAGCCCAATAGAGCATGCTTTTCAATCCCTGAAGAAAAAACTGAAACCAGAGAGAACCCCACAAACAAGCAAAGAGGCAATACAAATAAAAAAATGTGCTGCTGTATACTAATGGACCTAATTGTACAGAACATCGTAGAGCAGGGATGTCAAACTCATTTTACATACTGGATCATATAAAGCCCATTGTCATCTTAATTGGGCCTGACCAGTGAAATTTGCTTTTTAGTCAGTGCAAAGAAGTTGATTAAAATGATTAAAATATAGTTAAAAGACCAAAATTTATGCTGTTCTTCACATTTTCCAAAGATGTCCAATAGGCCAGATTGGAGGCTTTGTTGGTCAATTCTGACCCCTGGGCCTTATTTTTGACAACCCTGCAATTGAGCCTGAAAAGGAGGGAAAGGAGTAGAAGAAGCAGAAAGACACAAAGAACCGAAAGGGGAGCAGAGGAGGACAGGAGGGAGACAACAACAGGTGTGAGGACCCTTCGATTAAACAGCATTATCCTTATAGGAAGAAGGAAAAAAAATACTTTACATACTTAGGGATGAATTTATATCATCATAAATACATTTTAATTTTCCAAGGATAGACAGCGCCCTCCATAACGTTTTAGAACTGTAAGAAAAAAGTCAGCAGGGTCTTATTAAACACTTGTGCCCAGGGGTCTCTAACTTGATGACCGGGGTAGTCCCCTTCCTTCAAATAATCTTAAAGCCGCCTCAGAGGGCTGTTAACTCTCATATAGCTGGCATCACGTACTAAATGAGACATTTAAAAGTGTGATTTCACAAGCTATCGCTCTCTGAGAACCAAAAAAGTCCCGGGATAAATCTCTCTCTTTTGAAAAGAAAGTTCAATTTGATAAATCAAGTGTGCCAGCACGCTGATTCATCGTAATTATCACCCAGCGTGGCAGAGAAAATACACCAAAGAATGTTATCACAGAAACAAATGACCTAATTAATGTCAAACGTTAATGTTTTTGGAAACTCTTACCCAGCGTACAATCCTTCTACAAGACATCGCCCCAGAGAATTAAAAGACAAAATGGCACCATTTATTATACTTATATATTTAATAGAACAATTCATGTCATAAAATATTTACATGCACAGAATGGAAATTGGACAGAGTGGAGTGACAGATGTGGCTATAACCGCCAAACCAGGCTTTGCCCTTTAATCAAAGGCGGGTGTCACCATAGAGTTGTCTGATGGTCGTGAGCGGGAGGAGGGGGAGGAGAAGGGAGGGGGCGGGGGGCAAATCATCTCATTTAGTGAGGGTGCTTCTCCACTGCCCCCCCAATCCCTATAAGGAAATATGTGTTTATCTGACCAACAGCTTGAGAGAATAATCTTTTGGTGCAAGTAAGCATCTTTTAGCGGTGTGTTTAAGTTTTGTCCTGATTAGATTTGGCACCAACACCCCCCCAACTTTGGCAGATCTTCCGTCCTAGTGAAAAAGAAAACAACAAAACTGATAATTAAAGATGTTTTTCTCATAAAATACTGGGAGGTGGGTGTGTGGGGGGGGGAGTGGCATTTAAAATCCTCTTTCACAGTAGCAACACTGGGAGATACAACAGCATTTCAAATGTATATAATTTATTAATCCGATAGCAGTCAGAGCAGGCCGTATGAAACCACGGGCGAGCTCCAGCATGTCTAATGAAACACAAACCCGATGCTGGGGATACTGTAACGCTGTAATATTCTGATGTGGGTGGAAACAGATGACACCAATTTTTCTGCTAAGAGGTTACATACTGTAGCAATGATAAAAATAATAACGACGACAAAAAAAAAGATATTTACAGCACAAAGCAGAGGCAGTATTCATTTAAAAATAAACAGTAACGAGGCAATTTCTTTTTTGTGTTTAATAAAAGTACCACAGGTTTCTTAATATGCATGTACCAAAGGGAGCTGTACCATATGTCTGGCATTTCAATGGATATTCTCAGATATGAAATGCCATCAACTTTGAGTTAAAATAACATGAAAACATGGTTGAAGTTGTTTTTTTTTCTTAAAACAAGTCATACAATCAGTGCTTTTAATCTTATTTTAAAACTATATGACTCTGGACATTGTACAAATAAGTAAAAGCTCACATTAAATTTTCCAGCGAGTAACAGTTGATTAAAATACTCCTCTAACTACAAGCCTCGATTGGCACTGTCGTCAGTTCAAGCTACACAGAGACAGGCATGGTTTCCTGTATTTAAAAGAAAAAAAGAAGCGCTAGATGTTGAAAAGTGTGCAGCGATGTTAACTGCTTTCGATAATCTGTACTTGTGCTTTAATGCCGACAGAAGACTGTACCAAGAATAGACTCGAGGAAATATACGAAGTACAATAATACAAGCTCGTCGCGTCATTTCATCACAATACGTCATCTGAACTTGTTTGACCAAAGTGTGCAAAATGACAATATACACTGACACATTCATTTTTCTTTCTTTCTTTCTTTCATTTGTTTGTTGTTTTTTTAAAAACAATGAACTCTTTAAATGCTCTGGGGGGGAACACGTACCTAACTGCCACAATCCTCGCAACTCATTTTCATTTAGTATCTCAGTAAAAACGCTAGAAATTTAATTTTTTTTATAAATGCCTATTCGCTTTTTTCTCTCACAGACATACTTTAACATTTCACAATTACACAACAATAATCGTCTTCAAATAAATATGAAATTCACAAAAAAAACCCTTTGACATCGACTGTAGCTCTTCTAAAAGAACAACAACAAAAAAAAGCTTTAAAAACGTGTTGCGACACTTCCCTTCTTCCTTCACTCCTCGTTTTCCGTTTTTTTGGCTCGCCACAGATGACTAGCGTCAACCTGCGACACGCTAAGCCCGCACACATGCGCCGTGTAGTCTGAGCAATGACACGTGTGCGCGGCAGGGAATTCATCAGCTGTGTTAAATGGTGAAAATCTACTGAATGCAACCTCTGTCTCTGCTAACCGTTTGGCAGCAAAACTGAGAGGGGTGGGAGAAACCTCATTTCTTGTGGAGAATGCACAGTGGAGGTGTTGCCGACCTGACAGGAAAAAAGCCTAAAAATACACCACCTGACACCTCAATAAAACATGACACTGAGTCACTCGGAAGAAACTAGAAAGACTAGCAGCTGCAGAGAGAGCACACAAATAATATAACCTTCACGTGTGTAAGTGCATGAATTTCACCATCACTTTATGGCACTGAATTACTTTTTTCTTTTTCTTAGATAGTGTCGTTAGCTAACTATTAAAATGCTGCATGAATGCTGCGATTGGATATTTATTTGATAGTTTAACCATTGAATATTTTTCTTCCACAATCAAGTGTTGTTAAGGCCCACCAGTACCGATGACATTCACCATGACTGATGAACTAAAGGAGTCAAGTTTGGATGTGATAAACCGTACCCAGGCTATAAGGAGGATGCTCGTGCACGGCTGGGTGGATGCTGCGGCGAGCTGTTTTCTGTTCACAAGTCATGCGCCCAAAGCATCCTTGATAGCAAGCTTAAAGCACTGCAGCGAAGTCTGTTAGATGCATCCAGGCGATACGAGGAGGGGAGCGGGGACGATGACTTAAAGGCGGGACATTTCTGGGCCCAGACCCAGCTCTCCGACGCTTTCATAGTCGGGCTCCGCCTTGCCCACGTCTGACCCCTCGGCTCGGTGCTCGTCCTCTGAGCTATTAGTCTTTGGGATGCGGATGGTTTCGTAGCCTGGGTCTGTGCTGTCGGCGGGGCCGGGCTCATCGGGTTGGCTGTAGATATCTCGAACGGTGGCGTAGAGGTCACCGGAGGAGGAGGCCGGGACCAGACCTTTAATCTCCGCTATGCTGCTGTAGTCGTGCTCTTTGTCCTCCTCGTTAACAGCGTCGTCACAGTTTGTTTTGTTGACTGTGGAGTACACCGCTGACTGAAAGGCACAGAGAGAGAGAAAGACAAAAATGACACAAACCGTTAACCACAATCGTGTTGTTTTTCTTCTTCTTCTTCTTTAGTTGGGTTATTACTCATCTAATATCGCCAAAAAAGCTGCACGTCAAAAACGGCACAACAGTGGAGATAATAAGATTGTTAAAACACTGACGCATTCATACTCAAGGACCCCTGCTACGTCCCCCCCCTCCCCAAGCACATTGTGTGATGTTATCTGACTATTTTTCCACTGTGTTCTATTTTTTTTTTCTCGGGTGCTCGGAGCATTTGCATTCGCACAGCAGAGGAGCTGCTGTCTCGGGACCGGAGACGTCAGTTTTGGGAATAAGGGAGTTTAACACACACTTACCTCATTGTCTGACAGAACGTGGTTGTCGAACTTCGGTGCAGGAGACGGAGGGGAGTGTAACTGGAGGAGAAAAGAACAAAAAAAACAAAAAGAACATTTAGATATGGGAGTCGGTGTATAAAAGGAAAAGAGTGAGGTTTTAAGAGCTTCCACGGTTGCTTAAATCACCCAACAGCGTCCGTTAAAAGAATCTGAAGGTATGTTACACATTTTCATTTTCAGGAATTTAGATGTAAAAAAAACCTCTTTTTAATATATATCAAAGCAAGGCAAACCCAATACAGCAAACAGAGCTGATCCAAACGCCTTTGAAGGAATCAAATGAAGACATAGTGGACTTCATATCGAGCTTTAATATTAAAACATGCTGGCAAACTATCGACAAGTTCTCAGAAACAGTACCCAGCAGAAAAGCACCGTGAGTATGAAAGAACGCCTGGTAGCTGATCGATAGTGAAATTCTAAAGTGTTCCCAGCAGTGGGAGGAAAACACGCTTTGCATTTTCGCTTTAAACAGCCGAGCACGCAAAGCTACAGCTCGCAACAGGCACTCGTTCATTAAAAAAATTAATAAATAATGGAGTGAAAGTCGCTAGGCAGCGACGGAGAATGCGATGCTTTTGTGCAGTCTCTGTCCACTCCGTCTTATGATCAATGAGAGGGCCATTAATCAAAAAAGCACATCTGACAGCAGCACAAAACACCTCAGGAGCCTAATAAGAATCTCAATAACCCCGCCAGCACTGACTAAAGAGTTTATGTCTAGTGGAAAATAAGGGAAAATATTGTTAGGTTTTTTTAAATTCAGATGTAGTCCTTGGACAATCCAAGGTTAACGGTAATACACTTAAAAAAGAAAAAAGCGGAAATGTGCTCCCTGCTGAGGCACAGCACTCGGTGCCTCACGCGAGCTACAACGTTAGGTACTGAATGAAAACCTGTGCTCGGAGCCCATCCATCAAACTGTCCACCGCAGCTGTACAGCCGAGTATCTTCATGCAGACACATGTTTCTCCAGCGTTTTCTCCAAGCACTTAAATCAATATGATGACTTTATGGTTAATGCATGTTTGGAGACATGATTACTTTTATAGATCCAACATACACTCGTGATGCAGCTGACGCCTTTTACGTTTCACTTTAATTAGCCAACCAATTAGGCAGAATGCCCCCAGAGGAGTGTTTGCACGAAACAAGGACGTAGGTGACATGACCCAGACACCGCACCTCCAAGTTTGTTAATCTAATGTGAAGCTCGCCTCAAGTATTACTGCAAATTAAAGTGGAATTTTTCATTTAGTCGGACGCGCATCAAGCATCTAAACTGCAGATGGGTGTTAAAATTTGAGTCGTAAAAACTCGATTGTGTCCGCGTGAAACATTTCTTTTATTAAACGAAGAACCGCGACAGGACGGGTGCTTGTTTTGTGTCGATACACACCAGGACATTACGTCTGACAGATTAATATTTTGCTGTGCTGCAGTAAGGTGGTATGCTTATGTCTGTGGGTATAAGGGAGGATTATGGGAGCTTGTTTATGTGCACGTAGGTGACACAGTGATATACGGGGCAACAGGTTTGACTGTAAGCTGATTATAGCTGTCTCAGAGGATGGGCGAGTCAGGTGTCAGTGTGTCCGTCACAGTGACGCGCATGTTAAGACACATATATATTATATGAGCATGAATAGACCAGTTCAGGGTGTTGGAGTTGCATGTAGTTGGTCAAGTACATACGGTTAGGTTTTGCCTCTGTGAACAGTTGAGATATAATTTGAAGGAAGACCTTCAGCTTCAATTTAAGGGGTTCAGCAAAAGAAATGCATTAAATACAGGCCTTTTTATTTCTGCAGCCACCTGTAGTTGCAACTTGTTTGTGGGTCTTTCTGCCTTCAGTAACTTAGAAGCTGCTTTAGTGGGCAGGAAATCAGGTGACTGACTTCAAGAGTATCACATTTCTTTGAGAAACTTTTGGGTTGCTTTTTCACTTCACTTCGAATCATTATCCATTTTTGCAGTGATGCATGTTCCAATCAGTTTAGCAGCATTTGTCTGAATCTGATAAGGGAGTATAGCCCTGTACACTTCACAATTCATCCTGCTGCTTCTATCAGCGTTCACATCATCAATAAACACCAGTGTCCCAGTTTTACAGGCAGCCATACATGCTCATACCATAACATTGTCTGCAGCATGTTTGTTCATCTCTATTTGGTCCTAAGAATTTTTTAGTGCGGGCAAAGTCTAAGCTGGACTTCATGTTCTTGAGTGTAACCAGTGGTTTGCACCTCTTTTAAGCTCTCTCTGTTTCTCCATACCTTGTAGACCAGGGGTGTCAAACACGATGCCCGGGGATTAGAATCAGATTCCATTCCAGCCTACTGGATGTAAAGAAGGGAATAAATTTGGACGTTTAACTGCATTTTCAAAGTTTACAGCTTTATCTCGACTGATAAAGAGAACCCCCATGGCCATTCATGCTTACACCAAAGTAATTAGACCTCATTTTGACAGTTCCATTGAACAGCTATGCTAACACTTTGAGAAGAACCTTCACACAACACTGAAAATGCTTCAGTTGAGCCTTTGAAAATGGGGTACTATGTACAAAAATGGCTAAAATTCCTAAAAAGTTAATGCAATAATTTTGTGAGACCACTTCAATTAAAGCTGAAAGTCTGCACTTCAATCACATCTTGACTGTTTGATGTTCACCACCAACTGCGATGGCGTACAGCCGCAAACTTGTAAACTACATTAAGACTAATATATATTCTCTCCCATACCACAAAATCCATCAATAGTGATTCTCTTTAGCAACAGCTCAGCAGTGCTGACACGCCACATATCACAGTTCACCTGGACCGTGCCCCCCAATGTATACCCCGGCAGCCCAGAGGCTGGGTCAAATTCATTTCCTGCACCTTGCATGAAAAGCCTGCAGGCGACACACAAGCAAATGATTGCAAACAAGTGTTAGTGCTGTTTATGGCAGTTCAATCACTGTTCAGTGCACACAATCACAGAAGCCGCGAAGAAAAGGTCACAAAGGCTGCGGACGTGTGTTTCAGTGTAGCTGCAGCAAATATTACAATAATAATAAGCAGGTGTGTGTGTGT
>NW_005187429.1:2838395-2863893 GCF_000239375.1 Pundamilia nyererei
CATTCATGCACCTCTGAGATTGCCTGTGTGTGTGCGTAAGAGACAGAGACGGAGAGAGAGTTTCTATAGTCCATATCATCCATCATGACGCCAGACTAACTGTCGTAGAGATGGTGGCCAGCTGGTGCTCACTAGGCGCGCGCACACTCACACACACTTGGTCAGACAAGACAAATCACAGACGACTTCTGGTCATACATGGGCGTAAACCACAGGGAGCCAAGAACATTCATGCTTAACCTTAAATACGCCCCAGGGTGTCTATGCGTAGCAGAATATATGTAAACACACACACATCATAAAACCTGCATGTGTGTTTGGTGTGTGTGTGTGTGTGTGTGTTTAACTTGAGGGGATGGGGGAAACTAATATATATGCGGGTGGATGTTAAATTCTGTGTATTTTAAAAATGTGCAAGTGTGTGTGTGTGTGTGTGGGTGTATGGTTTCCAGAGCTGTGTGAAGATACATTTGGAATTTGCAAGATTAAGATTTTATCACAGATATGGGGGTTAGACGAGGCCATGCCTGCTGTCCAAACGAGCAGCAGTGATGAACTAATTGGCTACAAAAACACCAGAGACAAAGGAACAAAGACGTGTGAATAAAGTAAAAAGATACATCAACACAGAAAAGAGGGACCCAAACCTAAAGTTCAGAAAAATACAGAACAGTTCCGGTTTATAACAACATGGGTCTTCTTGTTGCTTAGTGCTGTTATTTGTATCAGTTGCAACAACTTACAACATTACTAAGAGGAAAGCAGCAGTTAGACAAACGAGCAACCAGACAGATTATCATAAAGAGCGTATTTAAAGCAAGGACAGTAAAAACATAAATAAATGGATTTATCTTCCGAGTTGGAAAAGCAAAGCCAATGTGGAGGTGCCTCAAACCTGCATTCTATCTGATGGCCACCAGATGGCGACAGCTGTGGTTGAAGAAAGACTTTTACTCCTATAAAAGGCTAATCCGCTTTCCTTTCGAATTTCCTTTCATCCACTCATTTTCGATGCTATTAAATAAAAATTTTAGTCTATTTTGAAAGTTTTGGTCTTGGTTTGTATTTTAAACGGAGGATTATCTGAAGTATGATATTGCACGCTCATTGGCTAATAAGTTATCTGTCACAAGTTGCAGTCAGATGTTTTTTTACAACCAAGATGGCGATGGCAGAAACACTCATCTCCGGGTACTGCACCTCCCTCCCACATTTTAAAGACATGTGTAGGGTTAGTTTAACTGGTTACTGTAATGTTTACTGCTGTAACCACTTTAATCTAGTTGGCTAACCCCTTAGCAGTCCTACAAATTTACAATTAGTCCCCTAAACCATCCAATGTACCGTGGGCGGTACGTCCGACTGCTAACAGGCTAACTGACAAATATTCACTAAATAGAAACACAAAGCATAACAGAGCATCAGTGTATTTAATTAGAAAGTAAAGCAAGTTATTGACCTGACGCTAACTTATCTTAAGAGGAACAAGAACACCTGTGCTAAAATGCAATGGACCAACAACACCACAAACTCGTATATCTTTTTACACTGCCCCCTGGTGACAGCACACTGGCACAACACTGTAAACAAATGTATGTAAAAAGTGCTGTAACATTAGAAGTATAATTTAAAAGTACTTTAAGTTAAGAGATGATCTCTGTGGCAGGCTGATAATGTGATTCTTTGTCTGATGCAATTCTTTGAGCTGAGAGTGTGTTGGTTCTCTGATGGATCTCAGCATGCTGTAAGCAGCAGCAGCAGCAGCTCTGCCCTGCCTCGTTCAGTCCATGATAATGAACTGCTATGCTTCTCTTTTTACCTTTTCTTTTACTCTTCCTCCATCTCTTCTTCTACACATCTCCACATCTCACCCTCTGTAGCAGTTTTCTTCTCCCTCATCCTTTTTTTCTCGCCGCCTCCTTGTCGATGACTTCCTTTGTATGCTCCTGGCTTTCTTTCTTTCTTTTTTTCCCCTCCTTGTCTCTCACTCCTCTCTTTCCTCCTCACCCGTCATGCCTGCCAGTCCTTTCCGAGTTTTTTCAAGTCTCCCATCATCTCTCTGTCACTATCTCCATTTCATCTATTACTCTCTCCTGCTCTTCTCACTTCGGCTCCCATTTTCATTTTTTTCTCTCCTCCCTTCACTCCCACACCGTGTTTTTTTTCCCTTCTCACCATCAAATTTCTTTCTTCGGTCTGCCAGTCTCCATAAAGCAGCACGAGATGTCAGCTTAGCGGATAATAATTGTAACGGCGAGACACATCTCTCTTTTTCTTTCTTCTCCGTGGTCTTTATCTCAAGCCAGGCATGATGTTAAGAAGATGACCGACATCAGCTATATATTGGTATAAATTGCGTTATTAAGATGGGGAGAGTGAAAGAGTGAATTCCTATCATTACCGTAGGATGATAAGTTTCGGCCTTTTTATGCGTGTGGGTTTGTCAAATGGAAATCTTATATTAAGACTAAACTGACTCAACTTTTTCCAACAACGTTCTGTTTTTCCTCGTGGAATAATGCCACAATTAAAGCCCATTTGCTCAAGAGAAGCTTTGCTGTGTTTGTGGTTGTTGTGCTTCGAGAAAAAACCTCGGCATCCCCTTCAGTAGCAGTGCAACATTTTTTGGGTGGTGCATCAAGTGCCATGATGCTACCCACTTCTACTGCTCTTACCCATTTATGTGATATCTGCTTATTTAACAAAAGTTTAAGAGCAGTTTGCAGTTTAAGAGCTCCAGGGTCACAGCGTAACTGAAAATTACAACTCTACTTATTATTCTTGTTGTTAAAAATGTAAAAATTAATTTAGTTTCTCCCCTTTTTTCCCTGCACAGCTCCATTAAAAGCTTTTCATTTCTCTGTTCCATCAAATTAACAATGTTCATTATGCAGATTCTAGCTGATTAAATCTACATGCAGGAGACGCATAACACACGCTGGGCACCGCACTCAGCGGAAGCTGAGAAGCGGCGAACACGTCTTTCTCGACCGCACGACTGAATCAAACAAAAGAAAGTAAAATGCAATGTTATATTTTTAGGGTGACATCATCGTATCAAAGATTTATTTGGGTGTTGTAAAATATTTGTAAAGATTTCATGACATCCAGTGCTTAACAAATTTATTAGACCACCATTCAATATATAAGGTTCGAGCCACACTTGATGAAAATTAACATTATTGGTAATTACCAAATTGTTTTCTTAATTTAATCAAAATGGACTTGATTTGATTTTCTGATTAAACGACAAACGTTTTTTTACTATAATGTCTAGAACTGCATTGCATTGCTGTATTTTTCTTTTTTGTTTCATTCTACATAATCTTAACAACAATAGCTGCTTCATTCCTCCCCTCCATGTAACCTGTCCTCCCTGGCCTTTAAACACCCTCATGCTCTCTCTGAATGCATTATAGCGAATACGAATGAAATATTATCACTATCATCTTCTTTTTAAAGCGGTGTTTTGTCAAGATGGTCGAGAATGGATTCATAGTTTTTACCGATCGGAGTATTTTATGCCAAGGGAAATTGAAAAATTACTTTCCCTGTCATATATTTTCATCATCTGACTAATGCTCATTTTCCCCGTCGTCACAGGTTACTTTTCTTCTTTCCTGCCACGCTTCCTCTCGCTCACGATGACACATTGAATGAAAGTTGACTCTAATAAAACTGCTCGCTCTTTAATCAGACGCCGCCTGTAATAAGCAACTGCGGTTATACAGTACAAATATTCAATCACTGGAACGCTCCTACATGCAGCACAGCATAAATGAGACCTTACTTACAATTCACGTGGGGCTTTCTCACAAACATAAGCTAATAAGCACACCCACGAGCACCATCTTTGGTTGCTGGTTGATTCAGAGTGTGTGGAATCATCTAGCGTCCCCTTAGTTATGGTTAATGGATTGGAAAATGGAATTTATCCAAATTTCATCAAAAATGTTTGTTTTCAGTTCTTGTTTTAAAGTTGTTGTTTTTTTTAGTAGAAATAAAACCTAATTATGATCCAGTCGCAAAAATGACATAACGTTACCTTTTCACATCTGTATGTAAGTATACGGAGAGAAATTTGCCTCAAAAGTGTTGAAAATGTGTACGATGTCATATCAAGTATAAACTAAGTGATTTGTGCGTAACTCACACGAGCATGCTTCATTCCATGCACAAAAACGATGCAATTATTTTACACATGCACACATCCAAACCTGAATAAATACGAATCATTTATGCACAATTTATTAAGTTCTCCTCATCAATCTAATAATTTTACCTTTCAAAAACCTTTCTGTGCGTACAAATGTCGAAAACTACACATATTGATGCCCACGTAGGGTTTTGAGACAAATTCAACACTGCCAGCTTCACATAGATCAACAAATGTAAGATGCATTTAAGTCCCATAAATACTTTGAAATCTGTTACAGTATTCATTACTGCTGTCACTGCAACGTTTATAGAATATTTATGGGCCTTTAGTACACAAGATCAGAAAGACCTCTCATTTACCTGAAATATAAATGAGAGGTCCCCCCCCTGAACATTTATGCAGTAGATCAGCTGTGTCTGTTTGTTGGCTGAGGGAGCCACACCTGATGTGCGGATCAAGTCCATCCCAGCTTCGGCGCAGCACTGTGCACGATGCAGACGGCAACAGATTTGTAACAGACGGCAAAAGATTTGCAATGTATCACAGTTAATTGCCGCATTACTGCAAACAGATTAATGTAACTGCCAACTTGACCTCACTCACTCAAAAACTGACCGCAGACTGACTCCGTCTTATTGCCGTTTCTCCCATTTTATTGCCGTCTTGATGCACCAAAGACGGTTTGAGGACGCCAATTCACTCTAGTAGTAGTAGTAGTTTCAGACCACGACCCCGTTTCAGTGTTATTCTACTTCAAAGGCATAAAGATCACGAGCTGATTGCACATGTTCACAGCAATGTTGGTGGCGCTGTGGTCTCTAACCAGTGTTTCCGCCAGTGTGACTGTAGACTTGGTTTGCGTTCGTTTTTACATTGAAATAGGTGTTTGATGGCATCGTGAAATCTGGAGCATGCCTTAGTGAAGTCATCAAACGGACATAATGCTTTCTCTAACCTCAAAAATGCCAATTTTTGGTCCTCACAAAGATGTTTAAACAAGTAGACACACACACACACACACAGTACCCTATAGTCACTCAAAAAAAATCTCCCAAAAAGTCCTAGAGACACACACACAAACAAGCTTACCTCTCCATTGTGCAGCCCAGCCTCTGCGAGCCCGTTCATCATCAGCGCTGGCTGGTTGTCATTTTCATCCAGAACCTTCTCCGGTACCGGTGGCGGTAAATCCTCCTCTGGCTCCTCCTGAGGCTTTTGTTGAGGAACGGCAGCATTACCAGAGCGCCTTTTGGCCTCCATGTCTGCGCTGTGACGGCTCTTCTTATTCAGGTTGACAGAGGCGTACTCCGCCCCGGCGAAGATGGGCCCCCGCTCAGGTGTGCTTGGGCTGATGTGGCCGTTAAGAAGAGCGGGAGGATGAGGCGGAGGTTCGTCTGGACTCGGCTGGATGGTACCGTTTGGGAGGCCAGCCTCTGCAGGACCGTCTTTGAGCTCCTTGACCGTCTCGTACAGGGATTCATCGGCACTGACGTCACGTGAGGCCACGGCCATCTCCTTCACCACCTTAACATCAGAAACACACACTGGTCTTACGTGCATTCAAAAACAAGAAATAACTTTTTGATGTTTCTGCCTCCTGGCTCGAAAATCACTCAATTCACCAGCCACTTGTGAAAAGATACCTAGGCGTAATCAATCAATCAGTCATTTACTCAGTCAAGCAGCATTCAACATTACAAGCTTTAATCTCCTCCAGTGAGCATGTCCGAACTTACTATGAGTAAAGAAAAAAAACCCATCATTCTGCTGTTTAAAGGTGACTTTTAAACACTGACCTCATAAGTGCTGTCTCCTGAGGGTGGGGGTCCGTTCCCGATAAGGGCGTTGTTGGGAGGGATGCTGGGAAGCTCGCGGTCCTGAGGGCACTTGGAGGACCTGAGCTCTGATTGGCTGGAGAGCATCTCCTCTGACAACTGGGGACTGGTGTCCTGTGTGTCCGTGAGAACTGGAGGGAAGAAGAAAAGAGTCAGGGCGAGGAGGAAACAGCATCTTTTTACGACTGCATTTAACATTGACTATAACACGAACCAAAGCTGACCAGCAAACACGCTTCATAACAGCCATCACGTGTCAGGAAAAAACACACTGCATGGATGTCGTATCACGCGGTCTAAATATTAACTACGCAGACAACAATGGCAGGACATGACGAGCTGATAGGAACTCTATCGGCTTACTTGTACCGCTGGTGAGAGGCCCATTGTGAGAGGTGCTGACCGCCGCGTCAGTTGCTGGACTGTCTGCTGATTGGCTGATGTCTCTCTCTGAAACCTGCACAACAAAGGATAAGCTCTTTGTCACTGCTGCACCACAGCTTGCAGGCTTCAAGCAGGTAAAACCTCAGTCTCAGATTCTTTAAATTACAAAAACCTACAGAAATGAATTTGCACGTCTTCCTTATGTTGCACGGGATGGACATCCGTCACACCTCCGTGCAATCGAAAAGCCATATGTGCGGTGCATTACCTTCAGGATCCTTGAAGCCCAAATTTAAATTTTCATGCTTTCCTGACTCTTTATCTCGCTTCTTCTAAGCTTTTCCAAACACATTATTTATTACTTTAAGGTAATTATAAAACCGTTATGCATTCCTAATTAAGTGTAGCTTATTTTTACCTACCAAGAAAAGACATCTAAAGACAGCTAACAGCTTCTGCGAGTATGAGTAACAGGCAGCTCTTGTTTTATGCAGCTGATTTCATATTAATTCATTCATAAGAGGCACTAAAATTGAATCAAGCATAAGCAACACATCAAGCAGAACAGGGTAAAAGGACGGCGTCTGTAGTGTCACATTAATAATTATAATAACAATAGGAAGACGCTACCTTAAGGATACCCACAGGGTAATTTGTCTCCCTGCTTGTCTCAATAGGAGGCTAAAGAACAACAGCTGTGAAGCTGGCAGGGACTCAGTTGTGTTGCAGTCGGGTTTAAACCATGCTCTGACAGTTTCTGTGCTTGCAACATCATATAAGCATGGAAAAAAATCTGCATCTCTAACTCAACTAGCACAGTACAAAAAAAGCAGAAGAAGAAGAAGAAGAAGAAGAAGAAGAAGAAGAAGAAGAAGGGTTTAAAAAAAGCTCAAGTTTCCTGTTTTATCAGCCTAAGCTGAGCAGAATCAACTCTGAGAGTGAGCAAACACTCAGATCAACAGTGAGAAGAAACTAGTAATTAACAGAGGACGATTTATCAACATGCACTTCATGCATAAACTGTAATGCTTTAGTTTCCACGACGATTGCTCAGTCAGTCACTAATGAGAGAGCAGAGAAAGTCAAAACCTTTCAAAGAGTGCACGCCAAGACTGCTCTTTGTCTGGGGTTTGCTGTTTTTCCTTGTGTGAGCAGAGGGACATGCATCAGAAGCTCCATAACTCCACCTAGTGGTCACGCACTCTCACAGCTGTCGGTGCCAATGACGTAATCTTTAGCTGTTTTGTGAAACCACTAATTGTATGCTGTCGTTTCGTGATTTAGGCACACGTTACATCCATCTTTCTTTTTATAGTCCATTAATCTTGTGTCATCCGTCCCAATGAGAATATCTTGTGTACACCACAGATGCAATAACTCACAACTTCACCACCACTCAGGAATCACAGAGGAGTGTAACGCTGTTTTGTGACTCGGACATGTCATCTTTGTTCTTATTAACCCCAGGCAGTGACAAAAGAAGCGTAAAATAAAGCATAAAGTTATAATACTCTCCAAAAATGAAAGCTAAACAAGAACCAGCGTCACTCTGATCCAAGCCGTCAAGGACGATAATCACTGTAATTCTCTTTTTTTGCAAATTCTGTTACAATCCCATGACAATGTCTCATTAATTGCTCTCCCCAGACATTCACATTCTTTTACAGTTTCGACACAGCTAACATTAACATCGCCTTGCTGGTGTGTCAAATTATTTTTTTGTAGGTCACTAACTGTAAAAAATCTGAGTGACACAAAGTATTGACAGCACAGATTCAACAAGGTGCTGGAAACATTCCTCAGAGGTTTTGGTTGGACTTGTTTGCTGTACATCTGTGACGTGAATCTCCCGTTGCACTGGTTCCAGCGTCAAGAAACCAGTTTGAGATGATGTGAGATTTGTGACATGCTGTTATCCTGCTGGAAGCAGCCAACAGAAGCTAACTGTGGTCATAAAGAGATGGGCAAGGTCAGCAACGACACTCAGGTAGGCTGCGGTGTTTAATCAATCCTCAGCCGGTACTACGATGTGTCCCAGGAAAATATTACACCACATTGCATCATTGTATCACCAGCCTGAAATGTTGAAACAACATTGCTTTCACCTTATTCTGACCCTACCATCCGAGTATCACATCAGCTACAGAGTCTTATAAAACCAGGTAATGTTTTTCCAATCTTCTACTCTCCAATTTGGGTGAGCCTTGTTTTCCTTTTGTCAGCTGAGTAACGTACACTCAGCGTGGTGTGTTGTGTGTTTACAGATGGTTTTCAGCATCCCTTCGTTGTAAGATATGAAGCGGCCATTCTCCTCTGACCTCAGGCATCGACCCAGAGGACTCACTCTCATCACCATCTTCTGTAAACTCTAGAGATGGTTGTGTGGGAAAATCCCCGCTGATCGGCAGTTTCAGAAATACTCAGACCAGCACGTCTGAAACCGACAATCATGCCAAAGTCACTTAACTCTTTCTTCCTCATTCTGATGCTCAGTTTGAACTTCAGCAGGTCGTCTCGGCTTGCTGCCTTGCTGTAATGTGACTGCCTGATTAGATATTTGCATTAATCAGCAACTGAACAGATTGAACGTGTTGATGTGTTTGTCCTACACTGTGTCGCAGACACTCTTTGCATTTGTGATCAAACTGATTGAGCAACTGCTAAACAATCACAGAGGCTGGTCTTTAATCCTCTTAGAACAAAACGGATCGCTTTGCCCTGCTTCTGACGGACCTCCACGGGGTGCTTCCTGTATCTAAACTGACTTAAATACTAATTTTGGTTAATCTGCACCCTGTGAGTTTAAAACACCTGAACTCTCTAACGATGGGGAGAAACAGGAGGGACAGCGTTCACTGATGCTGGCTGCAGGAGAGACAGACAGATTGCAGCTCAGCGAGGAAGAGCTAATCTACTCAACCACAAAGACAAAAACCCCCATTTAACCTGTCAGGCTACGACACGGTCCGTCGTACAAATGGGTCCCTCTTGAAACAATTTGATCACCTGGCAATTGGGCTAATGCTTAAAGGTTGCAGTGAAGATATCAATCAAATGCAAAAAGGCTCTGAAGAACACACACACACACACACACACACACACACACACACACACACACACACACACACACACACACACACACACACACACACACACAAACGCATATAAACACACAAACCCCCAGAGGGGAAGTCAGAACAAGAAAGTAAGTGGATGTCACTTAACCTGTGAAAGCTCGACATTTGTCACACTTAAGTGGTGCTTGGTTACTGAAGCATCAATATTATAGTAGTTTGTAATGACTACCTCTGCCCATTACACAGTCTTCAAAAGGACATAGCGGACGTTCGCCACGCATCATTATGAGCGTCGCATAGCACGGGGTAAAAGGTCAACTCGACAAATAATAATAATCGTTTGTTTTTCTTAATAGTATCCCTCTTTTTTCTGTTTTAAGGCAGCACGACATTAAAATAAGTGACATGTGACGAGCAGGCAGTGGAGTTTCCCACGTGTTTTCTTAGCGGGAGAAACCACTTCCCCGTTGGCAGCCGTGAGCCATTCAGAAACAACCTCTCGCTAACAACTGGAGGCTGCCAATCAGCCGTACGCAGGGAGGCTTTGTTCTCTATGTTTCTGTGTCAGCGTGATCGACGTGGGTTACGACGCAAAGAGTCGGAGGGTGTGTTCTAGTGTCACAGGACGTCACGTAAGGGCGGAGATGTGTGTCAGTGTGCACGCGTGTTACTGAGGAGGCACGCAGCTAAACTCTATCCACAGCTCCACTTGCCGATCGCTCCAGCGCCTGACTAAAGATACACACTCTCCCACACTTGGACTAATGAGAAGAGTATGCGTGGGTGCTTTTGTTTAAGTCGATATTTTGACAGAGTTTAAACCAAATGGCTGATCTTTGACTGCAAGAGCTGACGGTTTCTTAAACTTCCTGAAATCTGACCTGATGTATCTTTTAAAAAAACAATTATGTTTAGAGAAAATATTTGTTTATGCAAAAAAAAGTGCCTTTCAGTGTATGAGTGTAATCACACTATGATTAAGCCTGAAAACATTCAGCTGTTCGCTCTACTTGTTCTTCTTTCAGCTGCTCCCGTTAGGGGTCGCCACAGCGCATCGGCACCCTATCCCCAGCTTCCTCCCCTGTCACACCAGCCCTCTGCATGTCCTTCACTACATTCATGAATCTCCTCTGCGGTCTTGTTTTCCTCCTGCCTGTGAGCTCCATATTCAGCATCATCTCATCCAAATCATCTAAACTTTGTCTCCAAACCCTCATCTCTCTTCCACCTGCTCCCTACTCTTACAGACCCCAATGCCGTCTGCAAACATCATAGAGACACGCCTGCCTGAATTCATTTAACAAAAACAAACTTTATCAACTTTTCATTCACTGTCATTAACCCCCTCCCCCAGGGGGTTGGTGTTAGCTGGTGCTGCAAAACAGCAAAGTGTGAAACCATTTTTGATTAGTTGTCTTTCAGAGGTAATACCCACAGACCTCAAATACCTGCCTTAGAGCTTCCTATGTTAAGGCTCAAATAATGGACCTTGCAGATTAAAAACCAAACCACAGAGAGGTTTTGCAAATAAACTGTGCCTTGAAGTCCTGCATACACACCGCTTGACTTTTTAAAAATGTAACAGTGTTAGTATGCATCCTTGCTATTAAAAATAAATAAATAAAACATTATTATTTCATTCCTCTTCAGGACTGTAGCTTTGATATATTGAGAGAAAAGGCTGTGGAAACCTGAAGGAAAAACTCACTCCATTCACGAGGCTCTGATGATCTCCCGCTGGGTGTCCATTCACTGCTTTCTTCTGCCTGAAGAGAAGAAGAAAGGAGAGATGAGAAAACAGAGCAACACATCAAGTGTTAGAGCAGCCTGCACAGCTAAACATGGGGGCTCAGCTGTGCATGCAAAGAACTGTGAAAGCAAAGTGTGCCTCCAGATTAGGGACCAAAAGCCTGTTTTATAATTGTACAACTCTTCCACATATTATGCTTTCAACCCAACCATCAAATAAATCCAAGAAAATTCTAATCTTGAATCTTCTGACAAATTAAAAAAAAAACACAGAAATCAAATATTAATTTGCAAATATGAGTTTTATTTATTACATTTGTTGCTTTATAGCTTTTTTAAATAGCACTCCTTTTTCTTCTGTTAGAGTAATCTAAAATTAAATCAAACATTCAAACAAAAACAACGGAACTGGGATCAGTAAAATGTAATAATAACCATCACTAATAAATATTACATTCCTTCAGACACGTCCGCTTTAACCTCCTAAAACCTGAACTCTTTCATGGAATGGCTTTATAAATTTATCTTTACTATTTGGGCTGATTGGGACCTGATGAATGTAAAAACAAAGAATTACCTGATTTTTTTGTTTCTGAGAAAAATAAGATCCACATAAGGGGACATCTGTTTTAAATTTCGATAGAACAGTGGCAGTATAATGTCCTCGTAAGTGGATATCAGGCCCTTGTAGAGCAAAATTTAGTATTTTGGTCTAGACAACCCAAAATGTGATGTCTATATATGTGGAGGCCAGGTCCTAGGAGGTTAAGGCAGACCTGCTGTGAGCAGGTAAACCCTGTGAGGCTCAGCCTTCAGCCTGCTCAGAAACACTCCATTTCAGACATTTTTGTTCTACTCTGGCTCTCTGTGATGTCACTGAGAACAGATAATCTAACTGTGGGCATCTAAAGATAGACAACTGTCTATCTTTAGCTCCACCTCGAAACTCCTGTTCTAATCAGATGAAGAAGTTGCTCTAAAGGAGGAGGAGCTATGTCGAGGGACAAATAAAGACTGCATGTATATGCATGTGCAACACTGCTTTCATGCTGCTGTGACACTTAGTTTTTCATTCACGGGTTAATCAAATTTGACTTTATGTCATAAAACAGGCTGCGGCGAGCTGATGCATATCTAACTGCATTATACTTGTTTCGAATGTTCTGCTCTCATCTACATGAGAAGAAAAGTGACATCTTCTTTATTTACCTCTGCAAATCTGAAAACTTCAAAACCTGCCAAACGTCTCCCTGCGGGACATTAACATTCAACTCAGCTCTCTGCAGGGCGAAGAAAAACTCATTTCTCTTAGCTCCTGGGGGCTACATATAAAAACAATTACAATCCCACACGTTGGAACCGCTGCTTAAGAGGTGGGCGTTTGTGTTGAATATACAGCCCGTCACGTCACGCCGCAAAGTAAATGCCTCATTAATCTCTTAGCCATTACTTCAGTGCAATCCCAATGAGACAAAACAAAGCTTTACGCACTATAGCGAAGTTCGCAGCATAGACTCGTTAACATTAAATCTTCATTACGCGCTGGGTCGTTAAGTCGGTCAAATTAACTTTTAGTTTCAGTTGTGCTGCTTTATTTGGAGTCTGCTTGCATCAGCTCTTTACGGGGATTACACGAAAGGAAAGTTAAATGACAAGGAAACGTGTTTCTCTTTTATATATATAGATAGATGGGAGTGTGTACGGCTGCTTAGAGACAGCACATGCTTCCATTCATAATTATTAATTAAATAATTATGGCCTACTACCCTAGAGGGCATTTTTAGTGTTACTCAGCAGCACTGCTCTGTACTGCTGCTGTACCTATAATTACTGGAGCTAAGAACGGCCTCTCAGGTATTTGTGCACTGTCTGCATTTCCCAGCAGAGCAGATCTGCTTTGGATAGCTGACACAGCAGGAAGTGAAGCTTTTTTTGATATGTGAGCGTGCCCTAACAGCGATGACAATAACACCAGTACACGGCATATATGGGTGTGTTTGCTTGGTGATGGCGCTCACCCCTGGCAGCTAGCGCAGAGCAGCAGCAGCACCGACACCAGCAGCAAAGCGGTAAGGATGCTGAGGGTGACGATCAAGATCAGCTGCTCGCTCCCCAGCCACGACGCCACACCGGTAGAAGCTGCCGTCCCCGACCCGACGACGCCTGCCTCCGGCCCCCACCACACTCCACGCAGCACCGGAGCCATGGCACATCACACTGTGGGGGAAGAGGACATCAGACTGGTACCAGCTGGGGAAACACGAGAAAAACAAAACTTTTTTTGTAGATGTGAAATTACAATCACATTTAAACCGAAGCAAAACTATTTATTTTTTACAGTTTTACCAGGAATGACGTATATTGTAGATTTTTTTATGTTTTTAAATGTGAAAAAAAACTTGTGCAGCGTTTTTTTTTTTAAACTTTTCAGCAGATACTGAGAGATCGCCGTTGGCTGAGGAGGAGCAACGTTTACTGAAGGATACAGTCAGCCAAACCGTGCAAGCTGTGCTCTGTTTGTTAGGAAAACATACTGAGAGGAGAATTTGAATTCAGCAGCCACCTTAAAGCTCAATCATGGAAACCTAAAGGCGACTCATGCTCATCAGACAATCACTGTTTATAAACACCTTATGAATCTTTCAAACCCAGGTTGACTCGAATGCAGACAGAAACAGAAATAATGACTTTTTATTGTTTGCTATTATAAAGAAATCTGAAGTTTTCCAAAATATGACCTGCGGGCAAAAAACTGCTTTGCCAAGTGTCCACTGGGTGACTTCTTCTTCTTTTCTTTTCTTTTTTAAATAAAATAGAGTGAAAATGTGTAACTTTAGATTTGAAAAGCTAAAAAAGGGACACTTTGCCACTGCTGGGTTGGAACCTCCTTTTTTTTCTTCAACAATGTGCCAGAAACACTTCTCAGTGTTTGGTCCATGTTAACATGATGGCATCACACAGCTGCACATTTGTATATCCATGATGGGAATCTCCCACTCCGCCACATCCCAAAGGTGCTCTATTAGACTGAGATCTGGTGCCTGTGGGAAGCCATATGAATACAGTGAACTCATTGTCATGTTCAGCAACAGTCACCATCTGAGGATTATTTCCTTGTTATTGCGTGATGTAATGGAAGGTGATTATGATACACACCCTAAAAATATTCAACATTGCTTATGCTTTTCAAAGAAATGACACACCTTAATAGAGGAAACCCTCCATATTTCCTGGCTATGCTGCCCAGCACGCTGTGGGAAATGTTTTCATCTCAAATCTCGTCTAAACTCCTTTAATATCAGCTCTAAAATGTAAAAATATGTTTGGCTTTCTTTGGTAGAAATACCAAACCTCTACACTCGCTTTTGTTTTGTCACTTTGACTGCACAGGTCAGCTGTCCCAGTTCTTCATGTATAGATTCAACAAGATTTTGGTCCATGTTGACATGAGAGCTTCACACAGTTGCTGCAGATTTGTCGGCTGCACATCCACGACGAGAATCTCCTGTTCTACCTGAACCCAAAGAGGCTCTATCGGACTGCAATCTGATTACTCTGGAGGCATTTCCTCCCGCAGATCTGCCATTAACTGGTTATTTTCTCTTTTTCAGACCATTCTCTATAAACCCTAGAGGTGGGTGATAGATCAGCAATTTATGAAACACTCAGACCAACAACCATGTCACAATCAGCGTCACTGACATTACTTTTTCCCCCATTGTGATGCTCAGTTTGAACTTCGGCCGGTCGTCTTGTTTACACATCTAAATGCACTGAGTTGCTGTCATGAGATTGGCACATTGGTACATTGAAATGCACATGTAAACTACTGGACTATTTTCTTAATTATCTGTGAGAGTGACTTTAAATAAGCTACTACACCAACGCCTAGTGGAACAGAGGACACCAGGTGCATTAGCTGTTTTGTGTCTTGGACACCTGTGAAGCTCCAACTACAGAGACGCATACTACAATAAATGAATTGCTGTTTTTGACTAATTCATTTAGATTCTTTAACATTCCTTATAAATATTTGAACTGCACACACTGACTAGACATGACCAGCAGGTGGCAGAAGCGAGCAGTGTGAGACCGCAGTGCAGACAGCGATCTGCCTCAGTCTGCTGCAGTGTCCCTCACAACAGTGCCTCCAACAACTGGTGTCTGGGCTCTGCGCACAGCATCAGAAACCTCATCACGTCTCCGTCTAACAGCTAAAGTTGGGTTTAGCTGAACTGATGGAACCCCTGATTTTATCACGGATGATTTATGGGGGCTGTGTGGAGCTGCGGGTGAGTCACAAAAGGGTGGGGAGGGATTGTGAGCCTAAAATAATAAAAATAAATAAATGTGGAGAGGGTGGTTTGTATCCCACTGTGTGTGTGCGGGGAGGGGATGTCGTGCACTCCCGTGACTAAGATAGAGAAATAGTTCAGGGCAGACAGTGTGGAGAAGGAGTGAAACCGCACAATGAAAAATGGGAGCGAAAATAAACCGCACACACTCTTTCTCCTTTCAGTCACAGCACAACAGAGAGCTAAAGCAGACCTGGTGGCAAGTGGCAGTGACAAAAACATGACAACCTATCTTCCCTCGTCTTTTTTCTTGGAGAGCGCAGGAGCCAAACTCCTGTCTGGAGTGTATGTGTGTGTGTGCGAAGAATGTGTGTACTCTGTGCCGGCGGTGAAAAACTCCATTGTGTCTCTCTGCTCGCCTATGCTAATGTGACTGGGGAGTGTGGGAGCTGATGTAGCACTCGTCGTATTCGAGCAGCATGGAAGTTTTGTTTGCAAATCAGATGGAGCTGCAGAGCGCAGTTTTAATTTCGCCTTCGTCTTCTTCAAGAAGACGCTGAGGAATTCCCGCCTTTGTCAGAAAGCCGATTGTGTTTATCCCTGTACAAAAACACACAGGTGCGCCTGGTACGAGACACCAACAGACTTAACAAAGCCTTACCTTGACACCTTGGATGATTAGTCAGGTCGGCCTTGCCTGGAAGAGAGCAGATAACAAAAAAGGGGGGGTTAGATGAGTTAATGTTATCATTGGAGGGTGGTGTTGTCCTGCGAGTGTGTGTGCGTGCACAGATGTAGGCTGGGCAGGCATGTGAGTGGGAGAGCAGCGAGGCTATTGAGTGTTTGTTTTTTAATGCCCATAGCAAATACATATTGGACAACAGGCTGCTTGCAACCTCTCATGCACAAACACACACTAGCTGTATGCAGTACACACAATAAGCACTGCACAGCATCTTTCACACATGCGATGTATTGATCAGTCAGCCCATGTAACCGAGAAGATAATAACCAGGTGACATCATCACTCAACTGTGTCCCATAACATGTAACGTGCGCAGTATGCACTGCAGTATTTTACATTGTACACGTACAGGGTGCAGGTTCAGTTATACACTCTGATTTTGCTTGAAATGACTTAAAAATAGTCCGAATGCTTTGGGGTCCCCTGGGCCAGTTACCTCACAGACGCCGTAACTGACCTCGCCTGAGAGGCTCGTGTCCAGGTGTCACTATCTGCCGCTGCGTGCCAGCTCGCCCGCGGCTCGCGCTGGCACTTAAACCAGAATAATTACCGGCTGCCACGGCGCTGTGTCGCCATGGCAACATTTCCTTCTACCCATCGCCGCTATTTATGGTGGTTGAGTGGAAAAAAAGGGAGGAATAAATAAATAAATCTCCGCAGGGATGTTTTGTGAAAGAAACTCGTAGGAGATCACGAGCCTGTAACTGGTGGTTTTGGCGTGTTCAGCACGGTAGGGTATCCTGCTCGACTCAATTTAGCTTCTGTGGATCAAAACTAATCCTGGAACCACTAAGCCAAACTTATGAAATGTCCTTCAGTGCTTCAGTGTGTCATGGCAGATTTCAGGCGGTGTTTTCTTGAAAAAGTCAGCAACAGGTTGTAAGGATAGTTTGAGGTTTGAGGAATGAAAGACAGTTCAGACCTCTGTTTTTGGATGCGTGAGTGGTGTGTCAGGAGTGTTAACCAGCCTCCAGACACATGTAAGCAAACCCCACTTTAACACTTAACTTTGGATTTCTCAGATAAGATTTTTCAGTATGACAGGAGCATAAAATTAAAAATACGAAAAGCAAAACACAATAACACAATAGTTTGAAAAGTTCTGAATGTATCCTAGTAAAACGTTACAGGGGTGTAGCCTGAGGTCATCTTTAACTGTCATTTAAATTTGGCTTACATACACCAAGGTCTTCAAGGTCACGAGTGATTTCACTCAGAAACCAAAGGACGCTGCACACATGCGTAACTGCACCTTGTCAATAACAAAGCAGTAAAAGGACAAAGTGTACTCTGTCTATTTTACTCTATATTGGACCATAAATGACAAAATAAACATCATACTGAATGAAATGAATCTTAAAACCAGTAAATGAGACCATGACCTCACCATGAGCCTGTCTACTGAGGTCATAGATCGAGTGATGAGTAGGAGCATTTTCTCATAGACTTCTATACAATCGACACTTTTCCCCAACCAGAGCAGTCACCCCCTGCTGGCCATTAGAAAGACTGCAGATAGCAAGCTTACAACATAAATATAAAACGCCTTTAAGGCACTCCTTCACTCACTTACACAGTCTTAATATTTAGACTTAGAGTAAATTCCTGGCACATGAGGCCATTCCCATACTTTCCACCATTCCAAGGCACCAAACTCTCTCTGCAAAAGTCTTACATTTATCATCTTACTCCCAGAGCAAAAGAAGTTGGATACCACTTTGGGTACCCTGCTGTGTACAAAATATGCGTAGAATAAACCATCCGCTCTGTCATCAAAGCATACTTTTCTTTCCTTAATGCTTCATAAACACTACACATTAAAGCTCCGAGTATCTTTTTCACAGCGGAAAGCTCTCCACAGGCCACCGTTATGTGATACAAGACTTCAAGCCAACGACTACAACTGTGCTTTCTTTTGCTGTCACTCTTCTTTCTCCAAGCGCTCCCTGGCTTTGATGAAAGAAAGCAGAAGCCTTGGAACGGAGACAATCAGTGTGGATGTCTTCTGTTTACAGATAATAACTGACTGGAAAAGTCATTTTAGAAGGAATGTGTTTGGAAATTCGAAGGTAAAAGCCCAAATTTTACCCTCACCCAGCTGTCCACACACACTGAGACCTGACATAATCATAAGACAGACCACTGCAGGACTTTATATGCAAGACACCGGAGCCAAAAAGCCACGGCATCTAATCTGAGCCGTGCTGCTCTACAGGAAGAGCGTTTCCCTGACTCTGAGTGTGGGTGTGTGGGAGTTTTGTCTACTGGACAGGTCACTGGCAGGGAAATGCAGAGAAGAAAAATTTGCATCCACAGGCGAAAGCGGCGCTTCGGTTTCCACGTATACTCTCGCAGCACGTGTGACACCTCCCTCTGCAGGGTCCTCTGGGTGCACGCAGATGGGGAAGGTTTACAGCTGGATGTCTGCAGCGAAATGAGCCCAGGGAAAGCTTCTGAAAGGACAGCCAGAGGCATTTCCACAATAATAAATAATCGAGTTTTCGGGAGAGAAAGAGCCTCCACTTTCTTCAAGAAGTCGTGCTCGTGTGGAGCTCTGCAGGAAACCCAAGTAACCTTTCAAACATCATAAAAGGAGCTACAGAGGGGTTTATTGCAAACGATGAGGACTTCTGCTTCTGAACATCATTCTCCACTGATGGGAGTGGGGGTCATTATGCAGAATCCATCTTTACAATAGGAGTATACAAAAAAGATGATAATTTTCGGTGACCTTTCTGACCAGTAGGATTACAACAATGCACTTTTGGGGCAGGGGCTAAACATAATCCAAAAATATATATATATATATATTTTAACCACGAGAATACAGTTGGTGTGGGAATCACAGAGTAAAGCCCCATTCCTACAGGATTAGTATCCCCAGGGGACTTCATGTGATTTAGAAATTACCCCTAACGTCTGTGCTTCGTGCAGCACATTTGCACGGGAAAAAACAAAGGCTGCATTTTACTCAGATTTACTGACATCTGTGTTTGCTACCCACAGACTCTAATCTGATATGAACAGGCTGCCACATAATAGCTTTTAAACATGCTGAATGCTGCCTTGCACGTCCGCCTGCATAGTGCCACACGCCCTCCTCCTGCCATCCAAACTTTAATTTCATGGAGCAGTCACACCAGATTATGATCACCGGTAGCTTTCACAGCTAATAGACGTTGCTAGAGGTAAGTAACGCTATGCAAATACTGCAAAACATAATAATTAACATAAACATTTTTTTTAAACATCTGGCACATGGCAGTGATTTAAATCAAACTGTTTTAACTGTGCAGACGTGAACACGGTAGTCACACTTTGAAGGAGGTGGTCTGTGGCCCGTTCCAAATAAAAACTGATGGTTAGAACATGATCTGAACCTGATTTATGCTGCAAGTCTGAGCTAAACGTGGTATACAGACACACTCAAGAAAAGGGATTCTTCACCCAAAAGTAGCAGCTGGAGCTTTTCTATGTAAAGTTATGCAACTGTATGGTTTTCCTCCAGGTCCTACGTGTAATTAATGACTCTAAATTAGCTGTAGGTGTAAGGCACTTAAGTCTATAAAATGTCATTAAGCAATAAACATAAATATTTCTCATTCCATTCCTGCTGTATAATACACTGTCTGTGCATTAATGTTAGTCCACTTCAGTAATCTGGGCATTTGATTTGCTCTGACTTGCTGTCCACGTTTTTTTCCCGTGTGAGTTTTGTCCTCGCTTACTTTCAGTTCATCCCATCCTCATTCACTTGATAAGCACTGATAAGAGGAGTCACAGAGACTCTGCTAAGTCGAATCCCTTTGGAGCGCCTTCATGATTTAATAAAAAACGTCGATACTTCGTGCCAGTGTATCGATTATTCAGCTCTAAGAGGATGTGATGCGACATTGCCGTGTTTCTTTTGTCTCACCCCTGAAATACTGTGTTTACCAAATGTGCTCTAAAGCCATCTCGATAAAGTGGAAAGCAGCAATATGCTTGCAATGCCTCCCTTTGCTGGCATAATAGCATCAGAGTAATGTGGACATGGTTAAGGGAAACTGATGACCTCTTAGTCTTCCCAATCAGTGCAAATGACATTTGCATGCACGCACACACACATTAGTATACAGAAGCACACATAGGCAGCATTATCATGATAAACACAGAGATGCATGCAAGACACTCCTGCAGGCTGTGTGAAAGCAGAAAAAAAAATGCTCCATGAAATCCAAACACACTACTGAGCATCTTGTGACTTGACCGGAGGGCCATTTGCTCAGTGGAAGGGGTGAGATAGATGGGGGAGGGGAGGAGAAAGATGGGGGACTGATGTCAAGGGTTAAGAATTGAAGATGAAAAAGGGAAAAAGAAGCAAAACAAGTGTACGGTGTAGAAAAAAGAAAAAGATGTAGAAAAACCACAGCTACTAGAAGAAATAAAGAAGGGGGAGGAGTAAAATAAAAGCCGAGACAAAAATACATGGCGAGAAAAAGCAGAAAGACCGCATAGGCAAGCAGTAGTTCACTGTGACACACACACACCCATCCCCAGAGAGGGTAGATGAAATACAACTCCCCGACAGGATGCAGTGCAACAAGGGACCCTGCCCCTGACTGAGACAATGCAATTAAATGCACGCACACATGCACAGAAACGCCTGCAGGTGCTGCAGGATCTGCTTACTCAAATCCATCACTGCAACTGAAGAAACCGTCAAGTTTCAGTTCAGGAAAGTGTGTGTGTGTGTGTGTGTGTGTGTGTGTGTGTGTGTGCGTGCGTGCGTGCGTGCGTGCAATCCAGGCCTCGCACAGTCTAACTCACTGATCGCTGCATACGCCCGCATGAGCCAAAGCAATGGTGCGTCCCCATGAAAACAGGTGCTTGCGATCAAGAGACATAAGAGTGTTGCCATGGCAACACCAGCCATCCTAAGGGTTAATGGTTTTAGTCTGAGAAATTGATCTATCCTCCCTAAATGGGGAAATTGAAACTGCATAATTTAGCAAGGCTGCCTCATTTTCTCTCTCTCATATTACAAATTTGCGTGCGTGCGTGTGTGTTTGTTATAGATTCACCCACAAGATGACAACCCTCCTTCTTACAAGATGCAGTAACTATATCTGCTGGCGGTAGCATTCACAATCATTTCCCACCGGGGACATGTAAGTGAAATATGAAGCATGTAAACGTTTTGTAATGATCCAAAGAGATTAAAGGAAATGCACAAAGGTGCAAAACCAACCAATCTTACATTATCTAAGTCCACAGGGTTACATTTACACAAGTATCTTCTTTTTTAACTTTCTTATACAGAATCTTAAGAAAAAAGGGGGCTAATTTTAACAGTTCACTGCCAACTCCCTTCTTCCTGAATCCCAAACAGCTGCAGGGCTACAGAAACAGCAACATGTGTCTTAAGCTTTCACCAGAAATGACACATCTTCTCTCTCCCAAAGCTTTTCCCTGACCTGTCCTGACCTCGCGGAGCCACTGCAGTACACAGAGGCTCTGGGCATATGTGCGAGGATTGTGTAAACATGTGTGCGCGTCTGTAAAATCTGCCTCCACTTAATGTCACACTGCCCCATGGGAAAAGCCACATTTCCTGCCTTCCTGTGCCAGTTTTCCGTGGTGACCCCAAAGTCTTTTTAGAGGCCCAGGGAGATTTCTTTCAAACGCACTTGGAAATGCAGCTGAACCAGAAGCTGCCGGGCTCTAATTGGATGGGCAATAAGCATTGATTTGATTGCCTGGCTGGATAACCTCTGGCATTCTGGGAGCTAACAAAACATGTTTTCTTTGTGGCAAAGGGAAGATCTCAGGTTCACAAACTGTATCCTGAGCAAAATTCACACATTTTTGCCATCAGAGGTAGACTATCCTCCCCTTTTTCTTACTTTATCTGCTCCTTTATCTTCTTCTTCTCCTTTTCTTGCCAAAGCCCCAGGCAGCTGCTCTGCATGTAAATCATTAGGACTCGAGTCCGTGAGCGTTTGTTCAATTAACCTCAACAATGTGTGTCTGTGTGCAGCACGGAAAACACAAACTATTAAAAGAATATTCACTCACAAATACTGCAAGCATCTCGATTTCACTTCTGCTTCCTTTCCTCCCTTTCCTTCCCTTCTTTCCTCCTCATGGTGAACAGCTTTCTCGACCTCGCTCAGCTGCCTCCTCCTACTTGCGATTAATCTTTAGCTTTCCACTGTTTTTCTCTCACACACACACACACACACTCCCTCCGCTGAGAAGCAGAAGTGTACTCTTGCTGTCAGAAACATCACCTATCTACAACATATACTGTAACTGTCTGCTGCCCTAAACTCCCCTCTGAATGTGACAAACACGTGCTTGTGGTTTTTTTGCTTCTCTGCAGGAAAAAGCAAACTGAAATTTCAAGAAGCAAGCTACGATCTGCACCACAAGCCTCCACGCGCGCCTCGACAAAGCAACTTTTATTATCCCCGCTCGGGCATTAAAGACGTCTGCCGTTGTTTCAAATTGATTAGCTCGGTGTCGGCGGCGCTGCGCGCCTAATAATAAGATGCTGAAGCACAAAAACAACTTTAGTAATTGTGCAGCCGACCAGCTTACAGCAATTAAACAAACCAGCCGGGCGTGTCATCCAAATATGTAAATGGAGGCATGCTGCCTTTAATGAAAAGAGAAAAAAAAGGAGATGGATTGTTTTAACGATTTCAGGGATTGTCACTCACATCGTAAGTGACCTTCTTGGCAAACACTGACGGTGGGCTGGAGGGGCAGAAGGAGGGTGGGGGGATTGAACTCTGGGAATTTGAGGAGGGACAGCCTGGATGTGGGCTGTAAAGTGTGCCTGTTTTTGTGTGTGCAAACATGTGCCGTGGCTTGTTTTGACTCCTGCTCCCGGCCCAGAAATGAGGAAATCAGATTTATTCAACTCCGAACGACCGCATGCATAAAATTTCTCCATCACTGTCATCCCCAGATGAAGATTATCACCGGGGGGGAGCGAGGAGTAGATATGACCGCATCATTATTCAGTGGCATTGGCCCTTTATGTGTTGAATAGCTGCCAAGATAAAGGGATTATCAGGGTGGATGGAATAGGATGAAGGGTGCTCTGTGTGTGTGTGTGGGGGGGGGGAATCCACTGAGGTAATTCATTCTAAAAGCTGCTAATGATATGCAACAGATGCCTGTTCTCGCTCCGGCGAACGTGCGCACACACAAACCCATGCACATTTATCACACTGAGGTGACACATGGACAACCCAGACGCACACTTTCACTGTCAGAGATGCGAGCAGCCACAGACGTAATTCTTTCTTCTTCAAAGCCTTGAAACCACCCTCCGAAGCTGCCGCTGCTTCTGCTCTGAAAATTGCCACATGCCACTTCATTTATCTCCCCCTGTGACACCAACCCTTTTGGACAAAAGACACTGGCCAAAAAAAGGATTAACGGAGGTGTGCGCCTGCGACTGAAATGGAAATGTGATCCATCTTTACGAGGCTCGGACAACAGCAGGGGCGGGTTTATTAGATGACCCAGACGGTGCCATTGGTGGTGGTGGGGTGGGTCTGAGCCTCTCGAAAGGCTTCTATAACACATTGGGGCTTAAGTAGAAAGTCTGCTTTGCTAATTGGTGTACGTGTGCGCTTTGAAAGCAGTACTAGGAGGCGTGCTGTCATGGCCTCTGACCTTTAAGAGCAACACATTTTTCAGACATGCTTTAACAGGCTGGTAATTTTCACACAAATGCACGTACGAGCCTTATCCAACCCTTTCCGGCTCTGCTGGTTTTACCCCCTCTTCCACATCCTATGTTTTGTCTTTTTCCCCCCCAGTTTCCTGCCATTTATATCCCCGCTCTTGTCCAATCTCAGTCCCATTTGTCAACCCTGGCTTTTAACAATCTGCAGTTAAACCTTTTCGGCTGCACTTTCAGAAGCCTCGTCCCTCTTTGGAGCTCGCCATCGCATATTCAACACGTCTTCTAGCTGGACCATAAAGATATGGTAAAATATGGAAGCCTGCAGGAACTCAAAGGGCACATCTACAATCAGGAGCAGCCGGCAGGTGGGGAGTGGGGGGTGGAAACAAATGGCAACCCCCATCCTACCCCCCATGCCAAGCAGGGGGGTAGGATGCTGCAAGACGTGGCAACCTTCAGACGGCTATCTTCAGTTCTTGGCGTTCTGGTTAAATTCAAGCAGCACACGCCTGAGCAACACACGAAGATTGCAACAGCACAGATGAAGCTCTCCCTTCACCGTTTTCACAATTCCATTTGATTTCTCATTTCACAGACCAGAGGTTATTCCATTTTTCATAGCGGTGAGCGGAGAGGGGACTTCCAAACAGAGAGTAGGAAAATCAAAAGCAGATATGGAGAGAATATGCACAAAATTATTGTTTTTGTTAACAAAGTCTATATTTTTTGACTTTTGGGAAATATGCTTATTCACTTGTGACTCTTGAGTCTTTATGGTAAACATACACTTTCAACCTGACACTGCCGGAGGTTTCTTCCTGTTAAAAGGAAGTTCTTCCTTTCCATTGTCGCCAAAGTGCTTACCTTACAATATTAAGCACCTTGAGACAACTGTTGTTGTGAAATCTGTTTGTAATTCAGTCAAAAGACTGAGACACAGCTACCTGCTGAGCGTTTAACATGATGCCGCTTGTCTACGAACCGGTTGAGGAGATGATGACGACAGGGTGTTTGTAGGCCCTGTGAAGCTCTTTAATACATTACTCACAATGAAACTTTATAAAATATGCACAGTGTAATCAAAACAGGAACCTTTGTTGAGACTTTAAGGTTTTAAAACACTTTTACTTACCAATATTTCTAACCTAGGTAGCTGCAGCAGGCTGCCTGCAGCCTCCAGCAGAGACTTAATTATGCTCTGAACGTAACAGGCACAACTGAAGCCAAAAACTGCATAATCCCACTGCTGAACCCTGTGTCGTCTAACACACTATTGCTCAGCTACATGAACTAGAGGGCCAAAGCGTGTATAATAAATATGTAACATGGTAGAATATTTATTTACAAAGCAGCAGTGGCTGCCACAGCCCTTCTCAAATCAGTTAATGGGGGCGGCTCTGTGTGTCCCCAGGGAGGGCTGAAAACCAAATGAACCAGCTGAATGTGCATCAGAGCAGTAAACAGGATGCCGGCTGGTGGCAGAAAATCTGCTGTCAGTCACACACACACACACACACACACACACACACACACACACACACACACACACACACACACACACACACACACA
>NW_005187429.1:2863913-2946474 GCF_000239375.1 Pundamilia nyererei
ACACACACACACACACACACACACACACACACACACACACACACACACACACACAAAGCCACACTCGGGAATTTAGACTCAAAAAATACACCGAAAATGGTCACGCACACAGAGTCATTGGAATAGAGATGAACCAATTAGCAAGTGGCAGACATCAGCGTGACAGAACGAGGTGGAGGCAGAGAGGAGTGAGTGATGAGAAAGAATATATTAGAGTGTGCAGGCAGCCGGCCGAGAGGAAAATGCAAGTGAGGCACCTTCACACTCTGACACTTTCAAGGAAGCTGAGGTGGCCAGTGGCAAATCCACCCTGCCGCAGTGGGTGGATAATGTGGCAAGATGTGATGTGAGCAGAGAGCAGGACACACACAGAGGTGACATTCACTGATATTATTCACAGACGTGTACGGACATAGAAAGGTGAAACGTGGAGGAAAAACCTGTTTTATACCATCAGAACTGCTTAGCGGAGGGTCCCTAGCTTACAAAACTACACCTCCCACACCTTTCTTACTTTGCCTCAGGGCGGTGCTTCACATAGGAATGCAGAGCCTGCAGACTTTAAGTCAAATCAGGCCGTATAAACTGTACCTTAACTCGAAATCACGGCAGTATCTGTTTAGGGAGGCCAACAAATTTTGATGATAATTATTATGGAGAAAAAAGAATATTAAATGTATGTTTTTAGCACAGTGATGCAGACACCTTCTTGCCTCACAGGAAGAAGATCCTGTGAGGCCGGTTTCTCTATGCTTGTGTGGGTTGTCTCCACGTACTCTAGCAGTCCAAAGAGATGCACGGGTCAGGTTAATTGTCTGCTGAGTGTCAGCATGAATGGTTGTCTGTCCTTCCAGGGTCTACCCTGCCTTTAGTCCTATGACAGCTGGGAACATTTCCGTCCACCTGCAACTTGACTTGAATATGAAGATGGATGGATATTTTTATACCAAATGAAGCACTTATTGTTTATCTACTCAGCTGTGATAGTTTTCTGCCACAGGTGCTCAGAATGATCTAAAAAACAAAGCCAAAGGTGGCACTTAACGGACACCATTTTTTCTAAAGGGGCAGTTACACATTACATCTTTTATTTATGTAGTGATGTATCCAGGTTTCTCCTGGTATGTGGAACGGAAAATGACTTGACTAGTTCTTTCTTTTAGAGGACGTGTGGATGTTTTATCACTAAGCTGATGTTGATTTTTAGCACACCTGACATGTTCACCAGGTAATATTCCCTAATTGATGGATGATCGAATGCTACCTGAAGTAAACGTTTGTAAAATTGTGTGTGGGTGATAATATGAAAATTGTTTTGTACCTGATGAAGGTGAGCTAGTCTGAAGCTTTGTGACTCAATAAAATAGTGGTAAGTGGGAGAGTGTGCAGAAATTAAAGTTCTAAGACTTGTGCAAACTCCTCTGCGCGCACAGACGTCAGAATGCACACTCCTCTCGAGTGCCCCTTAAAATCAAGAGCCCTTACAATACAGCGTTTGTAAATGACCTCTCAACGCTCCTGACCGCCAACTCATATTAGACCATTAGCAGTGCCCTGGAGACTTAACACACTGCACAACAGAACCACTCTACATCGCCCTGACCCCACCAGTGCTGCTGATGGAGATTTTATTTCTTGTTGACATCACCCGGGGTGAAACGCGTAATACATACGACACGGTATGGTGCTAAAGCTTTATGACTTCGTGAGTGTCTAGCAGTTATTGTAAGCCAGACTATCAGGACAGACAGGATGCTTAGTGTAGCTCTGAAGCTTTTCCCAAAGGAGGAAGTCAATTAAAGAAAAGCCAACACGATCTCCTTAAAGAGAAGCTGAGTGAACGAAAGCATCTCTTGGATTTCTTTATCTCCTTTAAAAACAAAAGACCCTAAATACCATGAAAATGCAATTCAAAAGAAAGCATGCGATCTGAAGATTAAGAGGGAGATAGAAAAGGCACCCAGTCTGCCGTAAGCTGACGCAGCAAGGAGCACAAAATCATCTCTTGAGGCGGAATTAACAGCGTGAACAAGGCCACAGACGAGATTGCAGATAAGCTGCTTTGGGTACAAAAATGACATTTGCAATCCCCTGACTTCCTACAACAAATTTGTTGTGTAATACTTTCCTAGAAGCCTCCATTAGTAGACCGATCATGGAAGGATGACAAATCAAGAACTTTAATTCCAAATGTCATTTTTAAATAAACCCCTATGCTACAAATAAACACCACATTCCCAGAATTCAGTTAAAGAGTCCATCGGGATATGCGCTCGGTTGTGTGTAAGTAGGGCTTCACTTTCCAAATGTTTTCCAGAGAGACCTCTGAGAATATCACGGACGCAAATGCCTTCCCAGGCGCTCCAGCACAGGATCCGAAGAAACAGAGAGAGGGATTCCCGTGAGGAATGCCTGGAATGTAAACAGGCCACCCACGCAAAACGAAATCACACATCCTTTTCTCTGCATCAGAGGCCGTGCGATGACGGCCTCAGCTGGAAAAAGATGCCCCAGAGAGCAGTGCAGTTTGTCCTTCTGGTTTACCCCTTTCATCCGCACACATCCCTCCAAAAAAGAAAAAAAAATCCCATGAGAGGCTCCAGGAATGCAAATGCATGCTGGGAAATGTGTCGACCTTCATCCTTTCATTGCAGCAAACACCCTCTGTGCAAAGTGTTGCAGAGATATGGTCAAAATGCTAAAACTTAGAAGAAGAGCTCTCGTAACCTCGCCTACACACAAACTATATACACACAAGAGGCAGCTGTAATTAGAGTGTAGTGGTCAGCCGTCAAAATTTGAAGCTTTCTTTATGAACCCTCCCTGGTTTTAACACCTTCTCAGCCATATGACACCGCTGCTGTTATTAGTCCTATGGCCCACATAACCACCTGCTCCAGAAATGACTTTCTGGGTCGCCGGGGGATTACTGTAGGGCTAATGCAGCAGCACACCAGCAGTCCTGGGGGCCACAAATGGGTCAAATACCGCTTGCTTCATTTCAACAGCATCATAAACAATAAAACGTGCAACAGTGACACTCAGAGCTCCTTCCTTTGAGACCTGAAATCCACCAGGGGGCTCTGTGCAATTAATTAGTAGGAGCGAATGTAGGCAAGTGAAAGTAAACAGTGGCTAATTTCCTGTGTTTTAACTGCTCGTGGCCTTGCTCGGTGGCTATTCCTGCTGTTTAGCCGAGTGGCGTCAGCCACCGCCCCGCCCCCCGTGCATGTGGCCGCAACAGTTATTGTTCTGCTGCAAGGCCGCTAACAAACAGCCAGCTGGAGCCCGTGTTGTTGTGGCTAAATGAGCCACAACTGCCTTTAAAAAAAATCCACAACAACCCGGCAAGCGTTTGAAGTCGCCCGCCTGCGAAAGGGTGGATTCCTTATTGTTTAAAACTGGAGATTCCTACTTTAGCAAGGAGGGAAACCATGTTTTCATTTCAGCTTTCATGTCCTTTTTATAGAGTGTTTTGTCTGCTATGAAAGTGCTGACACATTTGTTTTTAAAAAGAAAAAAAAAAACCTCAGGGGTGAGGAACAAGGAACAACATCTGAGGAAATACAAAAGGCGGAGACGATCGCATGAAGGCAGGGAAAGTAAAACCTATTTTTAACTTTAAACAGTTCATCTGGAGTGGAAAAACATGGCAGACTTACAGTGTGTAATGTTTAAGGTTTACTTAAAAGCTCCCTTTTCACTGGTTCCTATTTAGCACTAATTAAAAGGAGACTGGAGAAGTAAGCAACACGATAAAACAACACACATCCTATGGTAATAAAGGCCTTTACTGCATGGTCATCGAGGACCATTAAATTATCCAGCCTGCATTAGTAAAAGCGTCCAGCTGAGAGGCCTTTCATCTCAAGCTCTCTTAAGGTAAAAGAAGTTAGAACAGATGTCTGGAGTTATTCCAAAAGGCCACCAGCTGATCTTCAAAGATGAACTGACTACTGAGCTGCTGAGCACCTCAATCTATAACGCCCCTCGAAGGAAAGTGTAGACTTTAAAGCTGCAAGAAAAACACTGGATGCTTTACACACTTAGAAAAACACAAGTGAACACAGACAAACTCGTGATGACTGAATAACTGGTTGACACATTGAGCTGTTGGTCCACATGATGGTTTGGTAATGAGCTCCGTGGCCTGATTCGGAGATTTAGTGACTGGAGCGTGACACCGTTTCTGAGGGAATGTGGATTTTATTGATTTTGAAGTTTGAAGTCAAAGCAAAGACGAGGAAGTCCTCGAGTGGAAACTGATGTGTGACATATGTTACAACCTGGACTCGAACACGCAAGAAAATGAGATTCATTAAACCAGTGACCCACGAAGAGGCGCCACCGGAGATGCAACTGCACTCACTACTCCATGAGCCACCCGTCTTACTGTTGACTGTCATTAAACTTTCATGGGTTTTTCCCATTTTAATCTTTTTAAAATGATTTCTTATGAGCTATTTGGTGTTATCTTAATGTGGTTATTATATCTTTCTATTTTTAAACTCGTGCTTTCTGTTCTGTATGTTTTTATAATGTTACTCCATCTACATCGACTCCTTTTTAAACGTGCTGTTTGAATAAAAGTGACTACCATTAAATACTGAATATGCTATCTGCAAGTGTTATTCTCAGCTTTAATGGCTAAACATCTGTCAGCGTCTAGCCTTACACAGACTAAATTATTGAACTGAACTGGAAAAATAATAATAGGTAATGACAATAATGCAATTAGTTACAGTCCTTTAAACAACGGAAAAAATCCACAATGGACATTAAGAATGAATGCAAAACAAAAAAAGTGCAGTTTGTACTTCAGAACATTAATGTTTTCAATATACCAATATACTCGTTCTTTATATTTGGAGAGAAATACGAGTGAGGTGGAGTGATTTATTGAAACGTGCAAACATACGGAGTTTGTACAATTTTAACAACTCTCTTTGGCTTCCTGAAGGACTTTTAAAGATCTTTTTTTTGATGTTGGCTAACTTTTGTTTCATTTTCTATCAAAATGATCCCACGCTGCTTCAATAATCTCGAGGTCCGGGCTCTGGGGAGGTCAATCCCACTGTGCATTTTTTTCTACCTAGGTATGCTTTTAATGCACAGGCAGTGTGTTTGGGATCATTGTCATGCTGAAAAATTAAGCTGTTGCCAATCAGACATTGTTCCAGCCCCAAACCATGACAGCCTCCACCGTGTTTTACAGTTTCAGACCTCTTCCGTACACACAGATGGTGATCTTCAGTCCAGTTCTTGTAATTTGGAATACCGGTTTTCCTTCTTTAAGAATTGCTTCTTGACAGCCACCCTTCCACTGAGACTATTTCAGATCAACTAAATGTCCAGATCTCACAGGAATGTCCGATACTGTTGATCTGCCTAGATAGTTTTTTTTTTAAAGCCCGACACTTCTTCTTTTGTCCTCCACTTCTCCAGTTTTTTAAGGACACACTGTGCCGAGAATTCAGAATATCACTCTGAAAGTCACCGTGTTGGTGCAAAGAATTCTCTTTTCTATCTGTCAAACTGTGGATCTTTATCATTTTCATAGATTCAACTAAAGGAATAGGAACATAGTGTGTTTCGTGACAGGCTGCTAATAACAACGTGACTAAAGATACTATTTAAAATTGGTTCTTTGGTAAATTGTCTGTGATGTGTAGACATTACACCAGCTCTTTGAGGCAGGTGCCTTCGCTATTCATAGGTCAGAAGACTTTTGCATAGTATTGTGTGTTATGTGAAAAAATCTTCATCAGTTAAACATAGTATGACACATTTAAGTCTCCTAAGATTTATATATGAAACAAAAACATTCACAATTGGATGGAAGGAAACATTCTCCTCCGCAGGGATCAGCTGAGTGATGTAATCAAGTACTACACCCCGTGTGCAGTCACATATGTGTGAACATGCACGCTGCATAAAAAACAACCAGGGATCAAGAATAGCTTGTTAACATCCCATCTTATGTTCAGAGGTCGAAAAAAACAACACTCTCCCCGGGTCTTATTATCGCCTGGCACGCTGCCTTGCACCAAAGCAGCGTTTCCCAATAACAGGCTATAAAAATGACAATGCGCATCGACGGCCTCAGAGACACTCGGGGAGACGCTCCAGAGGATATAAAGCAACTTTGAAGTGTGACGCTGTGGCGCATGAGAGATGACACATCCACAAGCGCGTACATGCTCCCGCAGACGCAATACATATCGATAATCCCAGACGACTGGCTGGCTTTGTACGTCAGCGGCGTGTGTCTGGGGCGTGTGTGTTTACGTCTAAGTGCGGGGTTGGCCGCATGACAAATCTGCAAAGAGCAGAACGTATGAACGTCGTGAGAGTTACAGGTCACTAGAAGAGCATTAGCATAATCCTATGATAAGTCACGAGTAACTACATAGTAATTATGTAATTATTAGACGGTTTAAACCTATGTTTAGCCACAATATGACGTGCATTCAATTATCTGTCATGTGCAAACACAGGCAGCTTGGTCAGTATCTGTGAGGCTTACCTAAGTAAACAACTCTCTATGCAGGGTTTATCTCCAGGACAAAACATTAAATGCTGCTAACATTTGGTGTAATCAAAAGAAGGCTTTCATGAAGCAACACTCATGTTGTGTAGTAAAGGCTTTTGTGTTGTTTGTGTCTGTCACCAGGTAGACTGTGACTAAAGAGGCACCAGCTGCTTTGAATGCTGCAGGAACGAGTCACTGACTGCAACTGAGCAATGAAGTTTCGCTGGCTCTCTAAATCACAGATACACACACAATATAGAAGCAAAGTTATGTGTGTACGCGTGGGGTGTGTGTGTGTGTGTGTGTGTTGGTCATCCTGCTCATTCGTTGTAATTCTCCCATAATCCTTTACTCTGCAAAATGACACAGCTGCCAGACATATCCTCTTTGCTGGCGCCTCAAACCTCCACTTCTTTCCTCTCTCTCCCACTCTCTTTATATGACACACACACACACACACACACACACACACACACACACACTGTGACACACACGTATTTTACAACCATCAACCATGCACAGAGATTATCTTGACGATTACATGATCAGCATCATGTTAACTCGTGCGCTTTACAGTAAAAGCATGACACAACTATTTCTGTGATTCTGTGATGCGCACAAAGACGTGCCTCCGTCACCATGACAACACTATTCCTGGAAACAAACAGGATCTCCATTCCCGATGCATTTATGATTCCTCGTCTGCTAATTGTTAAAAGAAAAGGCACCAGTTGGGGAAGGATGATAAAACAGCGCGCTGGCTTCCTGTTTGTGAGGACAGAACACACCCTGTTTACACAGCGAGCGCACAAAACTGCTTCCTAATCCCCCACATGGCTCGGTGCTGGACTCGGTTGGTGGAGTGGGTTTTTGAGAAGCACCTGCTGGGGACTTATCAGCTCAGTTTAGAGGAGTTTAAAAAAAAATCTCACCTGATTTTGAAATCGGGTTGCATCACGCTCAAAAGGAGACAGTTCTACAAGATGTCGAAATAATGGTGCAACACACACGTACTTTAAGAAATCTTTAAGATGATCCTAGCAGAGGGAGAAAAGCAGCATCTTATGTGCGGATGAAAAAGAAAACTGCGGTGCAACAGCTTGCAGCTTAGCAATGAGCAAAAAAGCAGAAGGTTGAAGCTAAATGAAAGGTGCTAGAGAAATGCGGTCAGCCTATTCTAACCTAGTCTATTTAGAAGGGAGAATTTAGCTTCTGTATTACATATATATCTCTAGCAGCATTGCTAAGTAGCAGTAGTTAACGATATGAGCCTCAGGGGCTAGAATGGCAACGGCTGTACTTCCATCTCAGCTGACTAACGCACCGGTAGGCCCTGTGGTAGTTTCAGATCTCATTCTCGTTGTAGGCTCTCCATCTCGATCTCAGTGGCTGCTTTGAAAGTGATGATGTTATAATAATCACAATCGACTGAATTTTAATTTCTTGTGACACCCTGATAAATATAGGAGCAGTTTGAGATGTTTTAGACTTGCGCAGAAATGGATAGTCAGAGCCAAAAAAAAACAAAACAAAAAAAGAAATCCAAAGAAAATGTAACTACCAAAGGTCCTGGACCCGATTTATCCCACTGAAAGTGCTGGTGGCTAAAGTGACCCTAAAATCCTAAGAGCCCAGCACAAGAAAGCTTCTTAGTTTGTATGACGTGGTCAGAAAAGCGATCCTTTCGCTGCTTTTCACCTGGCAAAATTAATTTACAGCCTCTCTGATATAAGACAAAAGGGAACATATCAAACAAAAAGAGCAGACCAGAGATGTGGAGCACCCCACATGCCGCGCTGGCACTTTGGTGATGCCAGTCTGTCCGTCTATTCCCTAGCAACCCTGTAACCCGGGGCGACAGGGCCTCAGCAACAAACAGACAGACCAGAACTCCGCTTGCTTGTTGCCAAGAGGCTGATAATGCAGAACTTTTCAGATCTGCATACAACCACACACAATAGGAACACAAAGACAGGAACCTCCAGCATATACATACAATATTACCATCATACTTCATCTATTCGCACTTGCATGCAATCACACACAGTGTAAAGCAGGAATAGAGACATTATACATAAGTGATATCCTGCTTAGCAGCATAGCATGTTTTTCCTGGCTTAATACATCCACAATATTAATGATGATGGCATTTGTTAAGTTGAATTGATAGAGACAGAGACATGCTCATGTCACGCATTCTGGTTTGAATTATTAAAGCTGTCAAACCTTGCACATCCACACATAAAAAAACATTTTTGGGGAAAACTTTTTGCAGGAAAGAGTCTAATGTCTCCATCTCTGAGCATTCACACAGATTCTTTGCCTGCACCGTGTGGGAAGGGTGGAGGTAGGGAGGTAGAGGGGTTAGCGAGAAGTCTGCTAATTGGCAGGGCTTACCATTCTTCGAATGACTGAGTAACTGAAACAGTTAATATCCTACCTCAAGAGAGAAATGGATGAGCCTCGTCATTCATCACCTGTAAAACAAAAACAAGAGAAGACCGTGTTTGAGAGTCAACGCACACGTCTGCCGGTAACATAATAAGGAAAAATAACCCCAGAATATGCAGAGAGCTCAGGAAAAGAGCAAGCACACTGTGTGATTCACGCAGGGATTCAACATCCACTCGAATGGCCTCCTCGCAAATTCTTGTTGATCGAATCTGAGCATGCTCGGTTGACAACGTCAAGTTAGGGAAGCACGAGGGGGATAACCCTGCTATAGAGGATAATGTGTTATATGCTCGCTTCCAGCCCTTAGTGGATGCAACATAACAGGAGCAGGGGGGAGAAAGTGCTGAAAAAGCTCCCGTGTGAGGCAGCAGCGCAGACATCAGAGCAAATGGGATGTGAAGTTTCTGGAACAGCGTCTGTATTGTTGGGGGAACGCAGCAGGGGGGTTAAGCTCATGCAGCTTCTGTTTACTGACAGAATATAGGAAAGCACAGCGCTCACCTGCACCTATTAACTGATATCGCGTCGCAAGCACCCGTATCCAGCACAACTACAGAGCTTACAGATATTCTGCCATTAAGTCTGAAAGAACTGTGTGTGTAACAAGTATTGCAGAGTCATTAATAGTGTTCCTTTCACTGTTACAGCCTGTTTAATGAGAGGCCACAACCACGCTGTCTGAGTGATTAGTTACTGTGGCGGCTGACGGCCAGCACTTGTCTTTGTATGCTCAAAATATTTGGAGGGAAAAGGAGGTCTAACTGCGCGCCACGCACCTTCAATCATTCCAATACCAGCTTCTAGTCTACTTCCAGCCCCCTTTATATCGTCTAAAATGCTATAAAAACAAAACATTTACAGGAATTCAAAATCAAAGAGTAACCTACACCCACAGGCACAGAGCCAGAAATATGTGTTCAGAAGCCAAACCCTACTAGCGTTGTTATTTTATGAGGTATTGTGTAGATGACAAGAGTCTAAAAATAACCTTCATAACGTGGCTGAAAAGAGGCTAATGTCCCTGCTTCATTTGTTGCTCTGAGTCAGGCTTTTAAATTCCCAGTTAATGACCTGTTTTTGAGCTCTTGAGTTTCTCTTTCTCTCTCTGTCTCATATAGCGTGTACATGTACATACCCATACATATACATACATATATATATAGCATATTTATAATGATGTGTATAGGATCAATGATGGAAAGTGACTAATTATAGTGTGAATCGTCCCGTCCTGCGTCTCTCCTGCTGAAGGAGCCACCGCAGCTTGCTCTTTATCGAAACCGACATAGCTGCTTTAAAAAACAAAACAGGCCATGTCACATTCTTTCTTACTGGTAGTGACAGGTTAGGAGGAAACAAATCTCTGAACATTTATTTAAATCTGACAAACAATGCAGAAGCTGAACACAATGGCATGAAGGGAATGAAGGGAGGATGTAAATAAAACAGCTGTAGGGGCAGATTAGTAAGCAGATTATATTAGTGACCTTTGCGGTCAAACGGCAACACGATACTCTCTGTAACTTTTAGAGATGATGACATGGAGAGAGGTGAATTAAAGTATTAATGCCTAGAGATCACCGGTTTCTTGGTAAAATTTATATTCCCCAACCAGTTGGTGAGTGGTTGCTGGAGGTTGATGGCAGCTGCTGTGAAATTTATTGCTTAAGTCCAAATCACACAGGTCTAGAGAGAAGTCATTGACTCCCTGGCAACACCTGGTTGCTAGGGGAAAATGAATCTTCCCCAACCAGTTTGCAAGTGATTAATGAAGGTTACTGTCAGTTACGGTAAAGAGGTATGTGGTGCTGCACTGATAACCTCCCTGTGATTGCATTGGTTGCAAGAAGACTGCTGCAGTCACTTATTGCTAAAATGGAAGATGCAAACACTGAAAACTAGTTTTGAATGCAAATTGGAAACATTAAACGTTCATCTTCAAAGTAAAAGCTGTGCCTTTTGTAACATTGTTGTAGTTGCTGAGTTTTTGCTGACAAGCCTCCATCTTACACACAAATTAAAGGGAATTGCAGCACTGTGGAGGTGGTAAATCATAAGGAGGTTTTTTGGGTGCAGTGCCTTCTTTGTGATCAGTATCACCCAGCGTTAGCCTGCAACCTCCAGCAACCACTCTCCAACTGGTTGGGGAATACAAATTTTCCTTAGCAACCACAGGTTCCCAAGAGGTTGCCAACGGTTCTCTAAGCCTGTGTGACTGAAACCTAAAGTAAAATCCTGAATAAATAAGCAGAGAAACACAACAAATGCAGAAGCATCCACATCCATAAATTGTAATATCTTACATAAAAAATAAAATGCTGTTACTCATTTCACTAATTTGTGCTTTCCTTGTGTCCCCTGCCCTTAGTATGCTCTGTTAAAGGATGTCTAAATTGCTAAAATGCATCTGGAGCACAGAATACAGCAAGCCTGTATTACTACACAGAGTTTTTACGTTCAGCTCATAAAAGAGGCGTGGCACACAGCTGGGACATCCGAACTGATTGGAGGACTGCTCTTTGAACAACTATTAGCGTTTTTAAGGTAGTCAAACTTTCTGCTCTTCACGACACGTGTGTGTCACACTAATTAAATGGTAAATGGTTTGTATTTGTATAGTGCTTTTACTAGTCCCTAAGGACCCCAAAGCACTTTACACAACCAGTCATCCACCCATTCACACACTGGTGATGGCAAGCTACGTTGTAGCCACAGCCACCCTGGGGCGCACTGACATCATCATCTGCCTTGACTCTTCTATCCACAGGTTTCTGCCGGACACTGGCGCCACCAGGCCCTCTGAGGCAACGGGTGAAGTGTCTTGCCCAAGGACACAACGACCGAGACTGTCCAAGCTGGGGCTCGAACCGGCAACCTTCCGATTACAAGGCGAACTCCCAACTCTTGAGCCACGATCGCCCCATAATTAAGTGTGACCCTGAGTACAAAACATAAAAAATGTCTTAAACACTTTTACACCTGAGGTCATAAATCGATGTCGCTGTGTCAAACTACACAACTACAAAACAAGTCTGTCTCATCATCTGTCTCGACTCTTCTATCCACAGGTTTCTGTCTTACTCTAGTGTCTCTCGTGAGTCAAGGAAAGGAATTGAGAAAGTGCAATTTGAGAAATGAGAAAAGGTTCAGATGGCAGGAGAAAAAGGTCAAAGTAAGTTCAATGCGGGGGCACAAATGGAGAGTTTCAGTCACCAGAGCTTTCCAGATGGCTTCAACGGGAGTAAAGATTGGTCTCAGAAAGACATCGTGGTCAACGGCACACAGTAAATGACCGTGATTCTTGTGCACTATTACAGGTCGGCATCAGATGTGATCACACTGTCAGCAGTAACAACAACAACTTCAACAACTAGACAAAGAGGGTCATTTTTATTGCACATTACAAAGACGACTGCACATTTGAGAGCTCAGTAGGGGAAACACCATAAATACTGATATGGAAAAAAAGGTGATATGATCAGATAAGTTGTACTTTATGGTATTCACAACAAATGGGTGAATGGAAGTGTGGTGTACACCCAAAGATTAGGACAGGCCTGAATGCTTGACCTTTACATCTGGTGGCTTTGATACCCTGTAGGCGCATTTAGCTGATTTGTTTCATATCACTGCAAACTATGCTCACCTTTAAACTCGGTTAAACCTTTCTATCCTTGCTGGACTGGTTTCTTCCAGCATAACAATCATGCACAGTCATCTTCGCCAGATATCAACCGAACTGAACCTGAGGGAGGTTTTGAATCCAAGGTGTTAGACAGCACTTTAGCACCTTACGAGGAAATGTTCTTTGAAATAATGGTATTTTATCCCTCCAGAGACTTGCAGAACCAACGAAAAGACACAAGCAGACTACACAAAAGTAAGGTAAAGTTGATGACTAAAAGGATAGGATAGTATAAACCAAAGGATGTAACGTTGTACAAAAAGGAATATCGATCACATAAAGAGACCTGTCTCTGACCCAGAGTCGGCACGCCCCCTTTTTCAGCAAAAAAGGAATTTTCCCAAGTGAAGAGAAGTGACAGGTTTCGTATCTGTACCAGCGCCATGCTAGTCTGGTGTGGGGAAGAGAGACAAATTACCCATCGACCGGTTGAACTCTGCATAGTGACCAAATAATAATGAGATGGTAGATACAAGCAGTAAAAATGAGCTTCTTCTGCAGGGTAGCTGGACTCACCCTTAACAACAGATTGAGAAGTTTTATCAAGCCAAAGCGAGTAGACCAGCAGCTCATTCACACTAAAAGGAGCCAGTTGATGTGGTTCAGGCATCTACATAAGACTAGAAGGCCTCAAAGCAGACCCAGGAAACACTGGAGACACTAAAACTCTCAGGAACGCTGTGGTATTCCTGGATTTCTCTGCCTAGACTGCGGCCCTGACAACCTGGATGGACGGACATGGATGGATGGATGGATGGATGGATGGATGGATGGATGGATGGATGGATGGATGGATGGATGGATTGAACTCCTATTATATTCCAGTCTGATCAAAAGTTGAGGTTCAACCGGGTCATGTACAGTTCTGGTACTTGCTTTGTTCTGTCTACCAGTTTTTCACCACCAGCTCCTCTGTACACTGACTAAATCTCTACAAGCTATAAAAGGTTGGAGCCTCACTTCAGGATTAGGAAAATTTTCCAGAAGGACCACGTCAGACTGAAAACATTTTCATCAGTGTGCTAGAAATTTCTAAGAATTGTTATGTCTAGCAAATCTGTCTCGTTTGGCCCATCTGAGAGTTGCCACTGGCTCTTATCCCCAGCTATAGTCTTTCATTCCTAAATTCCTCTGGATCAGCGAACACTCTTGAATTCATTTCTGAATGAGTCATACGCAAAGCTCCACCTAAATTGCACCCTCTAATAAATTTCCACTGTTATCCCAAAGGGAGTCTTCATGTTTGAATTCCCCCCTTTGTTTAAGAGTGGTTGTAGGTTTCGTTTTTTCTTACAGGAACGGTGTCCCCTGGAGAATTGTTGTTCTGTTTTAGAAATTACTTCTCATTCCACAGCTTCATCCCGTACTCTGTCAAGTTGAAAGAAGACTGTGGAAAGCACTTTCCTTTACGTCTCTACCCAGGTTTCATCTTTTTCGCCTCTTTGCCGTCCTCTCCGCGCCCATTTTCCTCTTTCCTCTTCAGTACTTGCAACTCTTTTCATCTTCACCCCTCCTGTCTAATCCTCCCTTTTCTTAAACTTTCCTATCCTCCCATCATTTCCTCTCTTTTTTTTCTCCTCTCCTCAGTCCCTCAGTATCTGTATAGCTAAGGGGCCTGGCTCAAGTTCAAAACCTTTTTCATGTTGCTCTTTAGCGCAGCTCAGCAGAGCACCCTGCTGTGGTGGGTCTCCTTGCCTTTTTCCAAGCTCACATCCCACATCTATTCCTCTCTTTGCCTCTCACTGGCACTCAGATCACTTCCTTTACCAGGAGCTAGAAGGTACACTGCTTTCATCTTCCCCTCCTTCTTTTTCCTGCTCTTGTCAAAACTTCTACTTCCACTGTCTGAAGAAAAAGCGCTGCTTCTGCAACGCAACCCAAGCGTTTAAGCTTTGCTGGGATTTTTTTTAAGTGCTACTCCCTAGGCCAAGCATGCTGTCTTTGCAATGTCACTGATCTATAAAAGAAAAAAAAAATTGCTCAAGTAAATGATCAGCAAACTGTCAACTGTCAAGTTGTTGCACATGACCACTGATTTTGGTTTTATACTCAGCTTCATGTCTTGTGATTGAAATACACAGTTTGCTTAAAAGTTTTCAAGATAACAACGATTTGGGTCGAGGTTACCTTAGAACTATTAACAACTGAAGGACTTATTATTCAAATTATTGAAAACATTTCCAGTGCAAACAGCTGATTCGCACAACCAAAATAACACTTCAACATCGAACAGGTTTCCTATTCTTCTATAAAATCCTAACGATGTTTAACCCAATCACACAAAATCTTCCAATAAAAAGACAAAAGTTAATTTTGATAAAGCATTGTGATGATGGTCGATGATATCAGTGATAGATGACAGCCAAAGTGATGGGCGAAAGCTCTCCCATGGAGGCTATTTTTAGCTCTTTTTCTTATTAATGCATTCAAATAATATCATTACTATGAGGTTCATGATGAATTGAATCTGCGTCGCTATAGTTTCATGTTGCACCGCGCCATGCAACTGATGCTTGCAACACAGACATGTCCAGGCATGCACGGGCAGATACCTTCTGCGAGCTTTTAGGTGTAGCGTGTGGCGCATCATCATCATCATCATTATCAAAAATCACAGCTTCTCAGAATGTTGTGCAGATCATGTCTTTACACACCACTTTGCATTTAAACATTCTTTTTTATTGATCTCTGGTTCTCTTCCACAGTGTTTTGTCCTGTTTCTACCAGAGGTTTCTTCCTGTTAAAAGCAAGTTTTTCCTTCCCACTGTCGCTAAGTCCTTGCTCATAGGGGATCGTCAGATTGTTGGGGTTATCTTTGTATTATTGTAATGTCGTTACCGTGCATTATAAAGCACATTGAGGTGATTTAGCGGTACACAAATAAAACTTGAATTACAGTAAATTACTAATCAGAAAGTTGTTGGTTCAAACCCTGGCTGCACCAGTCTGCATGAAAGATACTAAATCCAATACACTTATTAGAAAATGAATGGGTGTTAATATTAGATAGAAAGCGCCTAAGAGTAGAAGTAAAGTGCTTGCATGTGAATAAGTGAATGAAGTGTATTGTATAAATTGCTTAGACTGCTCAAGTTGAGTAGAAAAGCGCTTTATAAGAACCACAGCGCTGACTTATGAAAATAAACCAGGATTAAGTGATGGTAATAGAATCAGTAGCAGGAAAGAACTCACAGACTTGTGATGGCACTCACATCTGAGACATTTTGTAATAATAAAAAAACAAACATATCAAAAGTTACTTTTTCTTAACAAGTACCATAGAATTAAACTACCAACCGAGTGGACCTGCTGAATCCTGTAACTTCTCCTCAGAGAATCTAAGACAAACATCAGGGACCAACTGTCCAGGAACTGAAAGGCCCCTCAGTTTACTGCGACAATCAGCTCTTTGTCCCTCCACTTGGCTCCAACATCTTTCCTCCAGTTCTATTTACTCATTCATTCAGCACTAATTCTCTGTCTGTGTCACTCTGTCTCTCTGCATCTTTCTCTTCTTTCTTCTTTCCTTTATGTCTTATCATTGCCATTGTCTCATCCTGGACACAGAAGCATATTTGCCAGGAGCCAGCAGAGGCAAACAGGGAGCCTATTCAAAGAGCTCATCACGGACACGAGAAGGGTTAGAGAAGGAGGAGGAGGATGGAGTGGAAAAAGCAGAAGGAGACAGAGAGTAAATTCCCTGGATGTCTTGATATCAATAAGCAATTTCTTCAAGAGAAAACATTGGAGGGAAAAATAACTAATGGCTTTAATTGCATCCTTTTCAGACCTTCTAGCAATTCTCATGTTGCACACTGTTGCACTCAATCCAAACCACACAAACAATATTTGCCTTGCTCTTTATCATCCCCCCACATACACACACCCCACGCTCTCTGAGGACATAATGCCCTGAAGTCCATTAACAAATACAGTCCCTGCTGACAGACAGTCATTTGCAATCAGTCTGAAAGAGAAAAATGCATAGTTGCTCATATCCTCTGTAGCAGATGATAGCCTCAAACAATTACACACTCTGAGCCAAGACAGAAGTCAGAACTGATCACTTCCTTTATTGCTTATTGCTACTGCTTGGGCGGTGAGCGAAACGCAGTGATGAAACAGACATTGTCTCACAAATATTGGCTGTTTCTCTGATGAAGGAAAGATCAATAGGATTGCAAGACGTGCCCTCAAATCGCTGTTGTTTTATGCTCGTCATCTGATCCCTGATCTAATGTGTTTTACATGCCACAGAATTTCTGTCACAGACATAAATGGCTGAAGTTAGCTGCAGTTTCAATATTCAGCCTGCTTGTAAATGAAGCATTTTCACACGTGCATTTGAAAAGAGGAAAAAGTGACTTATTTGAAATCCAACTCGCCGTGCTGACTCTCAAAGGAACAGAAAGCAGCTTTTTAGCTGAGTTGGCAACAAGTCAACAAAAGAGGAATGGAAGACAGACAGTTACGACAGATGGGTGGATGGTACAGCTTTTTAAATAAACCGTGTGAATCTACTGTTAGCAACAAAGTAAACAGACACTAAACAAGGTAACACATTTGCTAAGTGTTTGGCAACAAACATGTTGAGGTTTTAGGGCTTTTTTTTTGCCTCATAATAAAAAGTTTCGTTTTAGTTTAAAAGAGAACAAATTGGACAGTTGATGAGCACCGGCTGCCTGGAGTCAATCTTCTAGCCCAGTGGATGAACTTTCCTCTAACTGTGAGGCTGTTCCATTGATTCAAGTATTCAGGGTGTGAAATATCAAAATTCAGTCTGCGGTGTTACATATTTCTGGAAGGATCTAGACCTTCAAAGCTGAACCAATTCACAGACAGTTGACGTGGGACATCGAGTAGGGAGGCAGGCGTGTGTGTTTGACGGGGTTTTCTGAGATTTTGTTGGAAGAATTTTTTTTAATTTAATAAAATAAAACAAAATATGAAATGTAGTCACCCTTCAAGATCTCCATCACCACTGGTTGACTTGAATTGTGGAGCGGAGACTGGCCCTTATTCAAAAAGCAAGTACACAATAGAAATAATAGAAATCTCACATCATGTTAAGATTGTAATAAAATATAATTCTTCTTTTTCGCACAAGAATAACACCACATAAAACCATAAAAGTGGAACTAAATACAGCCCAACTCATGCAATCATCCATTTAATACATTGTGAACTTGAGTCTGCCCCCCAGCCCCCACCCCCTCGAGTCTTTTCCCTCCACACTCAGCTATGTCTCCATCCAATCAACCCCCCAAAAATTCCACATCACACTCAAGAATTATTATTTCGCCCTGGAGAGCTCCACACTTCACTTCATTTCCCACATTTCTCCCTTTTCCTTTCTTGCTTATCTGTCCGGCACCTTTCTGTGCCCCATTACCACGCTGATGAGCACAAAACCGTTGGAGAGGTTTGACCATGAAATATCAGCCTGGAGCATAGCAGAGCACGTACCCACACCTTGTTTGTCTGCGGCTTATATTAATAACGCTGGTACGCGACGAGATAACAAGGGCATTTCCTATTATGAGCCTGCTTGGGAAAAGGGAAGAGGGAGGTACGCTTTAATTGTAAGCAGAACAGACCGTCAATGTAAGTGTGTGTGCGTGTGCGAGCGTGAAGCCAAGAAAGAAAAATAAGTCGTCAAAGGGAGGCAAAAGGGATAGACGATAAATACAGAGGAATTTAAAGCAGGCAAACTGAAGAAAAATGGGATTGAGTGAGATATGGAGAAGAGGAAGAAGAGTGGTATGCAAAAAAAAAAAAAAGAAGATGACGACGGAGAAAGAAGAAAAAAAAAGTAGACTGGAGAAAAGATGGAAAAAGTGGTGCACATAGCCAAAGAAACAAAGAGAAGGGATGTGAGCAGGGGAACGGCAGACAGACAGAAAAGAATAAGAAAGCGTAAAAATGGCCTGAAGGCTTTGCTGATGGATGAAAACCAATCCCCTGCCCATCCCATCCGTCACCTGACTGCACATAAATGAAGCAAACAACCACCCTGTGGAGCACAAAACCTGATCACAACATCACCTGCATGTGTGCACCTTGTAGCTTTACTTGTGAACACACTGGGAGACATCAGAGAACCAGCAGATAATCATCTCTTTGTGGTTTATCTTTTCATTTAATCTCCAATAAGCTTCATTCAGCTCCAGCTGTAAAGTAACCGTGAACAGATATCTTAGCTCTCCACGAAAACCTGACGTTGAACAACGGACCACACAAACCAGCAGCTAGCATGGTTTTAGGCCAATGCAGCGGGAGTGCCACGTTATCCAGTTGTACTCCATTTGTGGTAAGAAAATGACAAATGATGAATAAGAAAATGACAAATATTTCAGTATGTTTAACGCTTGCACCTGTCTTGTAAGTGCAGTGAAGCTAAAGTAGCTAATAAAGCACTTAGCATGGGTTTGAATCCCACCTGTGGTCCTTGTTTTTCTCCGTTTTCCTGTCTGTCTCCACGATCTCTATCAAATTAAGGCAACACGGCAAAAACAAGAGCACTCAGCACTGCAGCTCTGTCTGAAGACCAAGGGCTTTACTAAAACTTTGGATTTTGATGGTGTTTTTATAACCACATATTACAATGTTAGCCTGCTATGGTGTCCCTGTAACATCATAGGGCTTCATATCACAAAAACAGTGTCTTGTACAGCCCTCTCCGTGCCCTTTCATATGATATATCACTCGATATAGTTTCTTCAAATTTTGTTTTCAAGGTCATCTTTGACCTTGGGCGCTAACGATTAAGGTCAAGGTAAAATGCTTAGTCAACTTAAGTACTCCCCCCAGGTATAGTATACTGTTGTAAAGTTTGAAGATGGTCTGTGAAAAAAATATTGTGGGTAATATGAAGTTTTTACTGATTTCCACATTTGGTGTGAACTTACCCTTGACTCAAATTTCACACAAATTAAATCAGCTCGAGTTGTTTCGTGTTTCTTCCTTAACAACGGCAGAAACAAAGCAGAAAATTACTTTGCAAAATATAACGATTTTGTTCTCACAAAGGCAAAAATGAAAAAGGCTGTACAGAATATAGATAAGACTCTGTATGTGCGTGTAGGAGTGTGCATGCAGGCCTTTGTATACAAGTCATGTACGTGTGTGTGTGTGTGTGCGTGCGCCCTCCCTGGAGTGCCTCAGCCAGCGGAGCGTGAGATGAGGCGGCTCCCTTCGAGCGACATTATAGCGTCCCAGCCCTGCAGTGTGTGACTGTGTGCGTACACGTCTCCACCCGCCGCATCAGCAGCTCTTTACACCAAGTAGGTACACGCGCTGCGTTCACTCACCCATCTCTGCTGTCCGTCACCTCCTCTCACCTCAGCCCTTCACACTCAGCATGCTGGTAATCATTTGTTGCCACTTGTTTACAGTTCACGCATACATAACACTCGAAGGTGTTACGAGTTGGAGTGGTGATCAAAAACACAGCCGCACTTCCCCACAGATCCCGCTGCTGTTATTACTTAAAGGACGCTGCCGCCCGTCCCCTGCCCGTCGCTTGCATCGCTCCGTGAGGTTGAAAAATGCATGAGGCCTCAAAAGATGGAAACATGGCATCTACTCATACTGGAATAAAACTGCAGGAGAGGAGTTCTTCAATTTTAAAGTTGTGACACCAACCTGACCAACTCAAGGTCTGCCTGCTGTGGATTTTTTTATGAGGTAGCAAGGCTGTCATGGAGACAGATTTGTAGGCATACAAAACTTTATTTGGTTTTAAAGGTGAACAAACCAGGAGATTATTTGAAACTCTGATCGAACGTCCACTGTTCTAATTGTACGTTTTTAGGCTGGAGTTAAATTGGAAGACCTCTCTTCAATACATCTGAACCTGTCACAAAACACAGCACACACACACACACACACACACACACCAACCACAGAGAACCAGTCTTGTCAAATTCACACTCTAACAACAGGGGGCGAATGCATAACAATGCGCTACCCACAATTCTTGAGAAGTGGGACTCTGATTTCCCATTAGACTTTCCTCTTAGGCAATCTCAATTAATTGCATCCACAGTGTTTACTTGCCATTAACACACAACACTCTCTGTCTTCTGTAGCCCAGAGGTGAGTTAGGTTTAGCGGGTTGTTTTTTAAAGCCTTTTCATTTTCGCACTACAGGAAAGAGACTTGGTGCACAACACAAACACAGAGCAGCAGAATAGTCTAGCGCAAGCTGAAGCGCCCTGTTATCTTTGAGAAAATTGCTGAGGGCCAGTGTGATTTGATAGCAGCGTGTGTTTCTTTGCGCATGAAAGAGATAAATAGTATGTGTCTAAGTGGAAACCGGTGCATTGTCAAGTGTGTGTGAAACATAGGAGGGAGTATATCTAAATTCTGCATGTGTACCCGTGTACTGTAAACGGGTTCATACATGTGTGTGCATTTGAACACATTCATGTTCTGTATGTCTGCTGTGAGTCGAGAGTGAGTGTTCCCGCTGTGATTTGGCTGCTTAGAGTGAGTATCTCTGGGCATGAACAGGCTGGATTCCAAATACTGTATGTCAGGACAAACAAGTCTAGCTCCAGCAATGAGTGACATACTAGGTTGCAAACACACATTTACACACACACACACACACACACACCTACGTTTGGTATGCTTACCTAATGAGCTCAGAGGCTACGTATCTCCAAATATTTTGCTTCTTTCTAGAACTCACTTTCACAGAAACATACAAGGTGATGGAAGAAATGCAACAAGTTTTCTAAGCCACGCCACTATATTCTATTCTGCAGTCACAGTTAATACAGATGAGGCTGGCAAACATCTACCAGCGAGTCTTAATGGGTGATAAATTGGTCCAAATCTGCAGGTTTTTCTAACCCCAGGTGAAGGCGCTCATCATGGTTCAACATTTTAGATTACCAGAACATTCGGTGCTTTCCCTGCTTTAAATGTCTCGCTACAAGCATTTCCTGGTCTTACTGAGATGTGAAACAAGACTTTTAAATTTTAACACCTGTCTGCTTTCTTTAGGTACGTGGTTTGGTGGTGAGAATTTCTGAGCAACACCTGCTAAACATCCATAGACTGTCTTGGAAACTGTGTACTTGTGTTTCTTTATAACAAAAAATATGTTCAGCAAGTCCCCCTGACATTGTAGGAAACAAATTCAATTCTTGCAAGGGTCAGCAGTGTTTAGGAGACGTAGAGGAGCATGAGTGATAACCAGACTCACGCACCGTAGATCAATATCCTCTTTTTATTATTAGAATTGCTCTCTCGTTTTTTATTCACCTCATCTGTCAAAGTCTCCGTCTAATAGTTTTTTCCCTCCAGTTTCTCGATTCTGTCTTCATTCTCTGTCCAGATCTGTCCCATTTCTCACCATGAGCCTCCTAATCTTTACAAGGAGTGGACCCGATACATTTTCAGCGACTAATTTGACCAGGGTGAACAACCACAACGGCAATGGTCTTTTCTCCATGAACACCTCTCTTCATTTGAGAAATGACAGGCCTCACATAGTCAAATTACAGATTAAGGTGTGAGATGCATGCACTGAGATGCATGCAGCACTGAATCAAAGGCACACAGTTCCAGAAAAGGTGGAATGGAAACCTAATTATATCAGATCTGCCCACCAAGCTCCGGACATGGGCGTGTACTTGACAGTTTTTGCTAGTACGTTCTCAGGCCACAGCGGCTTCCCTCAACCAGAATGTGTTGACCACATGAGCGGCTCTTGTGTGCATTTCCTCTTCCTCAAAGAAAAACTCAAGAAAAATTTCTAAAAAGCCACACCTTCTGTAGCTGTAGCTAACTTTTGGCTGAGAAATGGAAGAAAAAAAAACCCCAAAACAACCAACCTGCGACATGGCAAGTTCTGTTTTTCTATTCGTGTGAAAATATTCACGTTGAACATGTGGAGTTCAAATAAAAGCCACCTTTGTGATGTTGTGATGTCTACATAACAGACGAGAAACAACCAATTTAAAAATTTAACTTAAAGCATTTTATTACAAATAGTGCATTCATAAATATCATTTGTTCTATTTCCTTTATTTGAATCTGCAAAAATGCCAGTGATAACACAATTTGACTTGAAATAAAATACTATTTTTGCACTAAGAAGGTGATTCCCAAAGCTCACATTTGGCATTTCTCAGCATGGTGTGCACTGTATCCTTAAAAAAATCTGAGGGCATTGGACAAATAGAGGATAAAAGAAGTGCTGGGCCTAAAAAAATCTTTCAACAGCTGATGAAAAGTATCTGAAAGTTATGTCCATAAGAAAAGAAAGAGAAAACCCCAGAAAAACTGTGACACGGGACCTGAAAAATACATTTGTACTTCCATCTACTGATCACTGAAACGTCATCAGAAGTGGTCTCAGTGGAAGGGTGGCTGACAGAAGCCATTCTGAAGGAAAGAAAACCGGGAGACAAGGCTGAGGTATCCCAAATTACAAAAGAGCTGGGCTGAAAATCAGTGATAATTTTCTTATGGAGTGATGAATCCAGATTTTACTATTTTGGTACAATATGTATGTACAGCTATCTGTAGAACACAGTGAAGGCTCGTTCATGGTTTAGGGTTGCATTTCAGCTACTGGTTTTGGAAAGTTTCTCAAAATTGATGAAATGATAAATATAGAAAAGTACCATCAGTTTTTGATCCACCGAGGAATAAAAATTCGAAAATCAATGTCATGGATTGGCCTCCCCAAAACCCGGATTCAACAATGCTGCAGCAGTGTGGGATTTGAATGTCCTTCAAGGAGACTGGAAACTCCTGAAGACTATTTCAAGAAATTACAAGAATGCTTGTCTAGGAGAGTTCAGGCTGCGTTGAAGAATAAAGGCGGTCATACCAAATGTTGACTTTCAAGCTCATTAGAACCGTAGATTCTCTGCCATGTATTTCCATGTAAGTTTGCTTATGTTTCTGCTGCACCTTTTTTTCATTTTTCTCGCAAAAAAAAAGAGAAATGAGATGTTGCCCAAGTACCGCAAACTCATGTAGCAACCTAAATTATTAATAAATATGGGTAAGATGTGTAATAAAATACAGCTAGCGGTTTATCTGTTGGGTAACAACTGAAGTTGCGAGTAAAGATTAGCCAAAGATGATGGATAAACAGTTAGAGAACAGTGTCAAGCAAAAATTATAAATAAAATAAATTACAAATTATTTAGCTAAAAGTATGACTAGCAGTTAAATTATTAGCTAACAGTGGATTAGCAGTGCTAGCTAACTGTAAGAATGCATTTTTTAGCTACATGTAGTGGTTAAACAGGTTTAGCCGGACAGTAATAGCTAATAGATACAGAAGTAGCTGAAAGAACTGGATTGAAAAGTATGTTAATATTAAACCACAGCTGACAGAGTTGTTTGAAACAAATTTCCGAAGTCCCTCTGACATGGCTGTGAGGGTGGGCAGCTAAAAAGTGGACACAGCTGTTCTAATCTTTCACGTTGCTTTTATCTCCTGCAGACCAGTACAGCAGAAACTGCGTGGAGAGGGACAATAATTACATTTAGCTCTTCCATTTCTCCGTTCCAGATCAATGATGGAAAGAAATGCTCTTTGCAACAACACCACATAATAGCATTTTCCATTTTCATAAGAGCAGAAACTACTCAATTCAAAGCAAGCTTGACATTAAACAAAAACACTCGCACACAGCAACACGCACTTCCTCCAGACTCAAGCCTGCATTTGTTTTTCCCCTCAGGGCAAATGCAGGGTAATTGTAAAATCTGAGGTGCACATCCAAACGCTCCACTGTTTGCCTACCAATGATGGGGCTGATGTCCTTGCTTGTTAAAGCCTAACTGACTGTGAAATGTGTGTAGTCTGCTAAACAACATCTTGACAGCCTATGATGAAACAATAGTCCCGCAGCAATCAGACAGAGAGTGATTATGCTTTATCCTTTCAGCAGGAGGACCTTCAGGCCCGGGGCAGCAGCAGCATCACTGGGCTCTCTATCAGACCATACACATTATGGCCAGTTTTAATGAGCGCCGACCCGCCTGCAGCTGCTCAGCCTCCACCCCTCTAGAATACAGAACCATTTTCTGATGCAAATGACTTTCTACAAAGTCATTTTACTAACATGTGTTACAACTTGAAGTCACAGTTTTACCGTGCATTTATTTCTATTTCCTGGAAGCACCTGCTTAACAGGTATCATTTATAAGCCTGTATCCAAACCACTAGACTAACTCGTGAGCTAGGAGGTGAAAAAGCACAGTGTAGTTGACTATTGTGATGTTGCTGAGCCAACCAGTAAGAAAAAGAAGCAATAAAAGGTTCAAAATTGCTTAAAAAATGACAAAGAACTTGTGTGGAAACCTGTTGGATTCTTGCGTTATAGAGTAAAAGCACCAGGCCGAAAATTTTCCAAACCTTGCAACTCTTTCGGGAACACTCACTCATTTCCCTTCTTCCATACAACAGCTGCACATACCCAGCCCCTCATCTCCATTCAAATTCCAGCATTAGCAGCAAGGCTATGAATACTCTAGAGTTAAAAGTGTCACAAAGCATTCAGCTCGCCCTCCCATTCGCCCAACACAGTTGCTTTTACAGTGACAGAGATTTAATCATACGCAGACATCCCGCTCTGACCCGTCTGACATGTGCATGTTATAAGCTGCAAACGCCCGCCAGCTACTTTCTATAAACATAATATTACATGATCGTACCTCATCAGGCTGAGCATTTCAACGTTTTTAAAGCATCGTTCCCAATCCTCTGATTTCCATAAAGGCTTAAAGGCCTGAATGGCAGTCATTGTTGCTGTATGGAAAACAAATAAACAAATTAAGGATCAGTTTTGTCACAGAGGTGGGAATTCATCCATAGGGCTCTTATCAAGTGATGTCACAGGAAAGAGGAAAAGGAGGACAAAAAAACCAAAAACACAAAAAAACAAATTTGTTAATGTTTAGCACGTGACAGGCGGAACTCAGAGAGAAGCTGAAACAAAGCACAAACTGTGTTTGCTGAAGTGAAGTGAATGTCAACTTCTGTGAAAAGCCAGACCGCTGCAGGGTGAATGGTCTGCCAACATATCGTATTCAACTGAGCACAGACGGAGGGAGGATGGGGGTGTTTTTTTGGGTGGCATTTGGCTCTGTTTGCCTGTGTGCGTGTGTGTGCCAACGTGTGCAGGAGAGGGGGAGACTTGGGGGGCAAATCTGGGAGAAGTGACAGAGAGTGAAAAGGGGGGTGTTTATTTATCCGGCAGGTGAGCCGAGGGAAAATTCGTATTCACGATTACAGGGAGGGAAAGCTGTCTGAGGTTCATCTGCAACTCTCTGTATATGCATGTGCATGCAGTAGGGCATGCATGGCTGCTTGGAGCTATGAAGAGGGAGGAAAGACGGCCCATACTTGTTAGTGTCAATGAGGAGGAGCGGTGGGGGGGATCCACAGAGCTCAACATCCACGCACATGACCATATCCGTGTGTATGGTAAAGTTAATATGCATCTTTAAAAAAAACAGATAATGATCTCGTGATCCTTAAAAGAATCACCAGGAATTTCCTAAAAACATCATAAGCTATGAGCTCGTGCAAAACTTAAGCAATAGATGTTATGCGGGAGGTTGCATCCTTTAAAGCGCATGCACTGTTTTTCATTTTAAAGCTCGGTGTACTGCAGCAGCCCTAAACCGTACACAAAGTGTGCAGGGGAAAAAACGAGAATTAAGACACAGACAGCTCGCCACTCTTGGAAATCAGCTGGAAAGACGACACGCTCAGCGGAGGGCAACAAGTCCCTGTCTCAGCGTGACTGTCACCGCTTCTTAAATTTGGTTTCACTGCGAACACCGAGGCTGCCTCTCTGCCTGCCGCAGTCACAACTCTCAGTACACTCAGCCTGTGCGTGAAGTTTCCCAATGCAGCCGTCCACACACAGACAGTCACTCACAAAGAGAGGCATAACACTGGATATACCGACTACATATTAAAAAAACAACAACAACGAATAAAAACACAACTTCTACACACAGATGTGAAGATGCACTCACCGGAGGGGAGAAGACAGTCTAAAAAGCCCAGCATTCAGCGGCCGCTCTGAATAGAAAAGTGCGCCTGGCTTTTCCCGCTGAGCTCTTAACCTCTGTCCACGCCGTCCACGCGCTGCATGAAGCCGGTGTGAGAGTGATCGGTGTCCGCACACGGAGCGATGCGGCTCGTCCTTCAGCCTGCGCGCATTTCAGGACGCTCACTTCAGTCTGCTCCGCCGTTCCAGCCAGCTAGGACGCTGCTGTGAGGAGGAGGTGGAGGAGGAGTGCCAGAGAGCTGCCCCCGCAGGGCTTCACGGGAAATGTAGTCGGCCATTCCTATGAGTGGCCTTGACCGTCTCCCAGTGGCTTGCGAAGATGTGCAGCAGAGTCACTTCTTCTGCAGGGCACTGAACCCTGTTCATTTAATTCAAATACAAGCTTTAAGAGGGATTATGGGATGTGTAGTCAATTTGGATCCTTTACCTGGCTGCTATGTGGACATTTTTGAGTTTTCAGAAGTGAAGTAACCGTGTGTGAGGTTTATTAAATCTCTCTCACGGTGAAGAAAACCCACAAATTAGGTATCATTTATTTTTTACGATGCCTAAAACATTATAACTAATCACTGTAATTAGTTCAATCCAGACCATTACATGCAATGCACTGAAGAGTGTAACAGTTCCAGGCTGTAGTGCAGTACTCTCTCATACTTGTAGCTTTGTACTTTGCACAGATTGCTGGAAGGAACTCAGCAGGAATCGTTTTTTGTTATTTACTGATTTATGAGTTTTTGTGCTTAATTTATATTTAATAGGTTTACAGAGAGGCATTGAAACAGGGAGCACTCACTAATGAGTAAGAGCACTCAGTGTGTTTGATTTCTTTCCATTTTGTCAGCAGTACGATGATTCTGTGTTACAGATACGCCCTTGTGATTCCTCTCAGTGGTGGGGCCCTTTGCCACAATCCTCCACCTTTCCTCAGAAGTGAATTCATCTCTATTACCCATTAGCCATTCATTTGGAGGCTGTTACAGTCACTTCTGATTCATTCTTTCATACTACAGCCACTTTGGTTTACACTCATACCTAACTTGGGTGTCATTCTCAAGGAGGAAACAACAATTCAAAACAGGGTTTTGGCACCAGAGCATGAATTTCTTTCGACATGTTGCAGAAACAGCAATGATAGAGCCTTGTGGCAAAGAAGAAGACATGGCAGCTCATGTTAAACACCACAGCTTCCCAGGGGGACCATCTCATAAGTTCATATTGTGCTCAGGCTGAGGCCTTCATAGATGAACTCCAACATCAAGACAATACCCTTTTCTTTCTGAGGTCAACATCCCCTGGAGCATTTATTGTTTCTGACCGCCCTCTCCCCAACTTTCTTACAGTAAGCCTCCGACAAATACTTATTGTGTGTGAGTGTGTGCATGGGTGTGCGCGTGTGTGGTGGGAGGTGTATAGGAAATGCTTCGGCCTCTAGCCTTAATGTTTAAATTTAGAGCCCTCGTGCCTCTGCTGACTGTCACAGGCTGGGTCAGGCTGTCGCTCACAGGAAAGAGACTTGAGGCGTGTTAGAGCTGGGATAAACAGCACACACTCTGGCGTACTGATCTGAGAACAACACATTTGTTCTGCTCAGGCCCTGACACCAGGGGTGTCTATAAATAACCGGCTGTAGCGAGCAGAGGTCAAGAAAGGCCTTGATAAAGTTTAGATGAGGTAATTAGTATGTGCAAGGTTTCTTCTTCTTCTTCTCCTTCTTCTTCTTTTTTAAGTCACATGAAAACAAACTGTTCAATGAGAGGAATATATCTGATCCCCAAAAATATTTTTAAGTATCACTCTTGAGAAGTATTAAAGGGGTCACGCCCAAAATGTGCAAAAAAAAAAAGTGTTAGATTGTCTATTTGAACAGCAGCACCTCCTTTATTGACTTATTTCCTCACAGACCCCCTTCTCCAACGTCCTGATGATTGCACGCCTGAAGGTGCCCCAGTCACTTTTCCTCTGAATTTGTCACTTTGATTGGGGATGTTGGTGTTTACATAACAGTCACTTTTTTGTATAAAAGCCGTGTTGCAACTTGTGTTGTTATCAGTGAACTGCTTTTACTGGTGAAGCTATCACTGGGAGTACTACAGCAATATTACACCAATAATTTACTCTGTCAAGTCACAGGAAACGCTGATATTAAACAGACAGTGCCTAACTAAGTAGACAATGCATAACTTCACAAGTTAATGCATAATATCCTAGAGGGGAAAACATTTGTTGGTGTGTCCCTGCTTTGCTTATAAATGATCTTATGAATGATCTTTTGATCTGTAGCAGAAGACTGCAAGGATAGGAAAACACCTGCTTTAATAACTATGAAGCTAAAAAAAATCATGATCACCTCCCATTCTTTATAAAGTAACAGCTCCATGTCGTGTTGAATAATAATTACCTTTGTATGGACCTGTTAGTGAGGCAGCTACTGGAATCCTTAATCCTGTGGCGCCCTCTCGTGGCCCATGTGAGAAACCCCATCATTCTGGCGAGGTTAGAGGTCATTAAATCGAAAACATGGCGGCTCCCAGCAAAGCGACCGTGGTATTGAAGGCTGTGAAGAAAATAACCGTTCAGTTTTGTCCGTTCGAGTCCAATGTCCGGTCCACACGGTAAGAAAGGCGCGTTTGACGCTGCTGTTGTGTCGGAGAGCCGTTCAGTGTGCCTGAAAGGCGGGTAACGGTCGTAATTTGACAATAAGGCTGTTGGCGACAGCCAGCAGCCGCCAACCGCAACGTCATTTCATGTTTTATGTAGCGTATAGCTCGTTGATGCTTGTCGGAATAGACTGTGGTTATGCTGGCTTTCATGCTTAGTAAAGACACCCTTAAAACATTCAACATTTGGTTAATGTTAGTTGAAGAAACCCTCCGTAAATTCATAGCACCACTATATGACATGCTGCACGAAGTCTCGTCTAAACTCTTTTAATGGAAGGTTTAAAAGTACGTTTTGGTTGAAGTAATCTCAGCACTTACGTTTGTTTTGTTATCTAGATTGCACATGACATTATACGGTCATTATACACCGGCCACTTTATTATTGGGTAGTGATTTTCCACGTTTCCGTGTGTTTTTATGTTTCTCTGTGTTTATACTGTGCAAATGTCACTGCAGAAATTGAGAAATTCAGAGCATGCAATGTTTTCCCAACCTGCTGTGTGAATATTAGCCTCAGTTTCCTGTTGTTAGCTAACTTGAATCCCAGAGCGGTCTTCTGCTGCCAAAGTCCCACCGACTTCAAGGTTTGACACACTGTGTTCAGACATGCTCTTCTGCATCTGCATGGTGGTAATGAGTGGTTGTTTCATTTACTCTTGACTACCTGTTAGCTTGAAGCAGTGTTACCATTCTATTCTGATCTATGACCTCAAAAAGGCATTTTAACCCAGATGACTGCGGCTGGATATTTTCTCCCAGAGATGGTTGTGCGGGAAATTCCCAGCAGATCAGCAGTTTGCGAAGTACTCAGACCAGCTTGTCTGGCACCAATAACCATGCCATGCTCAAAGTCACTCGGTTGATGCTTGGTTTGAACTTCATCAGGCCGTCTTGACCACTTGTCTACACACCCAGTTTAGATACTTGTGTTAACAAGCATTTGAAGAGGTGTAACTATTAAAGTGGCCTTAGAGTGTACATTACTGCCTAAATCAACGGTTCACAAATATTTTGAGAAAATACACAAAATGTCAAAGCTAAAGGGAAATCTATATTACTGATGTTTAAACTCTATTTTAATGTGTAGATTTCAAGCCTATTTCGTCTAACTTCAAAGCAGATTGCCGGTTTGGTGTCAACCTTACTTTGAATCTGTAGAGTAACTAGTGATTACTGCTGTAAAATCAGTGCAATGGAGCTAAGTGTGTCATACTCGATGTCCCCACTGTGGAAATACTCACATCTACTACAGCATCTCGAGTTGTGCTAACATACCATACTATAAGAAATGTACTTAGTCACTTTAATGCGTTATAAGGTAAATCTAAAAAAGCTTCTTTTTCCTGTCCCACAGGGAGTTTCTGACCTTAGTGGGTTCAGAGAAGGCCAGAGCTACCAACATGAACTGTGAGGTGATACCAGTGGTGAAACATGACAAGTCTGAGCCCGTAGTGGATATCACTTATGGTAAGTATGACGTGAGCACATTAGAATGAGTGGGGGAGGCAGAGTTTGGTCCATGAGTTGTTTTTTTTCTCTAGTTTTATCTTAGTACTCCACCATAGTGGATTTTAAATTAAACAATCAAGATGTCACTCGAGAGGTTAAAAAAATGATTGCATTAACTCTGTAGAAATTACAGGTATTTTTATACACAGTCCACTATTTTCACTTGTTGAAGAGGAATCAAATGTGATTTATGTAGTTTTATAGGTGGGGAGGCCTGCTAACTTGTTATTTTACGACATCTTAAGGAGATCAATCTGGAGACGGTTGTTGAGCTGTCAGTATGAGGTCCAGTTACATGCTCATATCGTTACAATTCAAGACTTCATGGGAGTGTTCTCATGGGTGGAGTTATTTTGGATGAGATCGTTGCCGTCGTTCCCTCAGCTGTCTGAAGTGATGTGTAATTTCATAACTGGCTCGTCTAGCACTTATGAAATGTTAATAATGCCTACAAAAGTAGCTGTCTGACTTTTGTAACCTGCTGCTAAGACAGAATATGTCATTTTATACAGGTGTGTTCATTTTCTGTCAAGAACTTGTATTTGTGCATGAAGTCTTTCTCAATGTGGGGTTAAGGTGGTGTCCAATTCATGCTGTCTCCACCACTCTCTCACAGTTGACTATTATATACCTGGTGGCTCCATCTCATGCATCTTCCCTATCAGGGAAGATTTGTTTTCATAGAAAAATTTGGCCATTCATTTTTTTCAGAGATGTCAGCTGATCTCGGTTTGTGGTCAGAAATTGTTGCCTAACGTCAACCTGACCAGCTGAAGTAATCCCTGATCATAACGCCGCCCGCACAGAGTTTTACACTAGGCACTAGGCATCACTTCATCCATCTGTCTTCTTACCCTGATGCATCCATCACTCTGGAGCACCAAATCATAACTACAATCACCTCCAGGCACAACAATGATAAGGCAACTAAGACGTTCACTTTAACCTTTGACTCAAGACAGTCGTAACCTGTTTTAATGTTCTCTCTTTCTGGTTATGTTTTTAAAAAGCCCATTCCAGATATGTCACGGGAGACAAAGATGATAAAAAAAAATTCTAAAAACTCAAAAATAGGATAAAGTCCTGGAAATGGTGCATATGTGCAGTTCATACACTCAGAAACATATGACCCAGTCTTGGAATTTCATACAATTAGCATCACTCACGCAGTGAGTCAGGCTTTTACAAAGCTGGAGATGTCTGCCACAGGTCAGCAGAGCCGCAGCGTGTCTTACTCGACTTTTGTGCAGAGTGAACTTTTGAACATTTCCTTTCTGTACTCCTTAAGCATGTTGTTCTTATGAGTCATCTCATTGTGTTTTTGTCCTTCTTTTCCGCAGTAGACGGAGAGAAGCTGCTGATGAAGGGAGCAAATTTGACCAGCAGTGAGATGCTGAGTGCTTTTCAATCCCGCTGCGTCGCCAAGGACCCGCAGGCAAAAGTTGGAGAGAAGAAATAATCATGAGCTTGGCAGATGTGTATTTATCTGTGAATATTGTTGAACATGTACAGTAAAACTATTCCATTTCATACACATGGTGTTGGCTGGCTTTAATCTAAAATGTTGTGTTGGTTAAATATTTAATAGTCAAATTCTTTTGTGCCCTTTTAACTAAACAGTAAAAAATAAAGAGAACTGTATCGTTTTTGTCATATGGCCAAATAGTTTCTCTCAGCTGGGTTATTTCCCAACAACATTTGCCGGATCAATTAAAATGCTTTAACTGCTAAAAAAAAAAAAAGGTGCTGCGATCAGTACGGGGTCACGGTGTGTCCTTGCATAATGTGTCATTTTCCTGATAAAGGAGACCATTCCAGTGTTTGAGAGAGCGTCATGCAAGCTCCAACCTTTGACACAGCAAAGCTGTAATTTGGCACAGAGTTTTACATCCAGCTCATCTGAAAAGGAGAAAAAAGCCTTTCACCCAGTCACAGATAAGTGAAATCCCGCCCTCTCACATAGTCAACCTCTGTCCCATTACCATCTGTGACTTAATGTTTTATTAATGGATCATTATTGCATCCACACACTTATTTTTTGGCAGGTTTCCTGAAAAGAACTGTAACATAAATGACTTCAAATGACTTTTCTTTAACTGACAAGCAAAATGATGGTAGGAGACCAAATTTATTGTGACTGTGTGCAACTGTGTCGATCTCGTTGCCTTTGAAATTGTTGCTTCGAAGATGAGGACCGGGTCTCCGACCTCGCGGCGTTCCTTGCTGTCTAGTTGTTTCAAGACAGGCTGCCTCCGACCAGGAAACCTATGCAGTTGCCTGGTAATCAGTAAGCAGAGGTGCAGCATGATCAGGGACCAGCTGGTTGCTGCAACTACCTTAAATAGGTCACTGGGTGTGAAAAAACTGCAAAAACCAGTCAGTCACAGATTTTTTCTAATCACATTCAAGCCTGTAGTTAAAATTACACATTACAGTTTTGCCAGTCTTTAACAAGACACAAGGATCCAAAGTGAATTTAACTGAAGTAAAGGTCATCACAATATCAACAGAGCCCCTGTTTGTATTTCCTCAAAATGAAATCAGTCAGCAAACTAATAATAAACTCAATTTGACTTAATGTTCACCTACAAAGGCCTAATAATAATAATTCTATTGTGCTGGAGCCTTTCTCAGCTGTCACAGGGCAAGAAGGATGTGATGGATTTGAACTCAGGACCTTCTTGCGTTGAGAGCACAGTGTTAACCACCATGCCACCGTTATTTGTACCATGATACTGTCATGGTAAAAGTGTTGTTCCAGCAGATCCCAGGAACAACATCTTAGATCTCGGTCCAGAAGAGCGCAGTCCTAGGAACAGCAAAGATACTGCGCGGGACCCTCAAACTCCGAGGCCTCTGGTAGACGACCTGAGCTTGAAGGATACTGCCTGCAGGGGGGAAAGGGGGATTAAGCCTAAAACTAGGAGGGCAATTTTTCACCTGTTAAGAGGAATGGCTTCTTATCAGCAGATCACTACAGAATGACAGCTCATAACCAAGCTGAAAACAAACATGTCATTTTTGGCCTGTTTGGCCCGCCATATGAAGTGACATCTCTGGAACCAGAGAAACTGTAACAAAGAAAAATATTGTTTATTCTGTATAAAATGACCGTGTTTGAAGATTAATTTTGATAAATACACATTTAGCTTAGAATATAAAACTATTGCCACGACTATGTCACGGATTAAAATAAATAAATAAGTGGGGGAAAAGGGAAAAACTCACAAGAGGAGGGATTTCAACAATTCGTTATATTACGTTGCAGGCTGTGATTGGCTCCTATACCGTTGCTGAAAAAAAGGACTGTCCCTTTAAAACGGCCACACTCTGCTCCCACACTGGAAGAGTGCTGAACCCAGAGTCGCTGCACACTTTGTTGTTGAGGATAAAGAGGAAAAAAAATTTTCAAGGATTGCAAAATGGTCGAGAAATTTGTTGGAACATGGAAGATGATTTCCAGCGACAATTTTGACGACTACATGAAAGCAATCGGTAAGAACGTCTGTGGTTGGAGCTAAATTTAGGGGGGGAAAACATTTTAATCTTAATTGTAATTAATTTTATTGTCTCAAGTTTTCACAATAGTTTTTTTTTTTTTAACGTTTTAATTAAAAAGCGTCTCTACATCTGACACATTTCCTGACACCTCGCGCTCTGCAGGTGTGGGATTTGCAACCCGGCAGGTGGGCAACCGGACCAAGCCCAATTTAATAGTGACGATGGACGACGAAGGGACTATATGCCTGAAGTCTCAGAGCACCTTCAAAACCACCGAAATCAAGTTCAAACTCAACGAACCTTTTGATGAGACGACCGCAGACGACAGAAAGACCAGGGTTAGAAAGACAGAACAAGCATTTACACAGCCTGACTTTTAGATGATTGATTATTGATTGAATCTGTGCTGGACGTGACCACTTGTCTGTTTTGTGCCCTGCAGACCGTGGTGACTCTGGAGAACGGCAAACTTGTGCAGAAACAGAGCTGGGATGGCAAAGAAACGAATATCGAGAGAGAGATCACAGATGGGAAATTGATAGCGGTGTGACTTCTTTTTTTTTTTAATCCTCAAACTATCTGTTTAGAAGTTCTGCGTAAAGTTATTTTACTTTCCCCTGTTCTATATGTTTTATAGTAGAATTAGTATGTTAATGTGTGTTAAAATGTACGGTTTATACTCAATGATCTAGGATGATAAGATAAAAGGTATTTGTCTTAAAGTGAGGAGTTTTACAGGAAATAAAAACATCACAACATACCTGAGGAAGATTTATATATATATATATATTTTAAAATAAGTCTGGCAGTGACTTCTTATATGATTGTATGCTCTGCGTGATGTTTGCCAGAGTTGATGCACATGCAGATTTCTTCTAATCACCTGACGTCTCCTTTCCACACAGAAATGCATCATGGGAGACGTGATCGCAGTGAGGACATACGTAAAGGAGGCATGATGGAGGGAGTTTTTCTCTTCTTTTTCAATTTTCAGCCCACTTGTTGGATGCACTGCTGGATGACAGGCTCAGTTCAATGAGCACAATACCAAACTAAAGTACCGGCGTACTCTGCTTTTCTTATTCGCTGTGTTGATAAAAATCACTCTTCCGTGCCTGTGTTCTCCAACATGATGCATTTGGTTTCATTTGGACTTGTTGTGGTGATTTGAATAAAAATGAATGAAAAAGCTGTCGTGTGTGCCTCTGAGTTTGTCAAACGTTGGTCAGCAAGTGAGTTCGCCTCGTGCGTTTTGGATAATATCTTGATTTAATTGTGACCTACTTGAAAGCATTCATCCACTGGGCCGTGCTGAGGAATGTCTTAATAAATTTTTTTTTTTTTTTAAAGTGCTCTAATGGGAACATGCCTCCTAATCTGGCAGTCTGACTTTAATGGGATCCCTTTCATGGTGATTACAGCAGTTATTCTACATGCAGTGGCTTCTTAAATCTGCGTCGCTTTATGTAGTTTGTTCTGAAGAAAAAAACAAAGCTTTGACCATACCACCCCCACTTAAAGTTCAATCAGGAAGCAATCCTGCCTTTCTCATGATGTATAATGTGTGTTGGCAGGGACTCTTTGAGGCATGTGAACTCATTTTTAGAAGTATTGAGAGGTCAGTTGGGAACTAAAGCCCCTTTTCCGTTTTGGGAGGTTGAACATTTCCCATTGCACATGTACTGGCAGCTGTACATGAACATGGAGTACATGGAAAACACAAAACATTACGGGTCTTCCCAACAGGCGCTCCCACCCTTTGGCCACTTGTCAAGTTTTTGTATGTTGGGGAGATTGTTCGAGAGCCGACCGCCACTTTCCCATGACAGGAAAGGGAGACGATAGAACTGATTGGCTCTAATGGTCAAAACAGCTGAACCAGGTGGAACTGCAGCCCAGTGCTCTCGTTCCCTTCAGCCTGGACAATAGAACTGACAGCAGCCAAGGACGTACAGTGTCTGAACTTCTGGGAGACTGCCAAGAGAAGGGTAGTATCACAGTGGACAGCTAGCAAAGGTCAAGTGGAGTTGTGTTGGTGTGTTAAGAGCTTTTTTTTAAACATTGTTTTCCTTTTTTAAAAAGAGGAAAGCATAAATCTACCAGAGCAACTGCAAAACAGCATCCAGCACGAGTCTGAATGAATTGTCTGAGGTTCAAATTTACACTTAACTTGTTTTCAGTACAGAAAAAAAAGAAACTCTTCATCAAACAGCTTACATTGTATTGACATCAGGTTTCCTCTTAAGCCCCTCGGATCACTGTACAAGTCTTTTTGTTTGTGTTTTTGGTCATTTAATAGCAAGCAAGGTTGTCAGGAAATTGATGCCTTTTGCTTTTGGGGGGATACTCCCACTGGGTTTAAATCTGGGACTCTCCACCATTTGACCTTAGAACTGAAGAAGCTTCTCGGATGAGAGGTGAAACGTCTTCAAGCAACTTAAAGAAGTCCAGACGCTTTTCTTTCCAAGCTCCTTAGACTGCGATGACCTGGATGACTGAGAACCTTCACAAACACGCCACTGAAATAAACCGGTTCTTTCAATTTATGAATTCATTTTTTAAAATGCAAGTTTTCACTGAAACATGTAGGGCTTCAGCTAGCTGCAACGGTTATTGTAAATATGGTGGAAGCACCATAAACAGGATAATATGTGCCTCGTACCTTCAAAACTAGAAGCAACAAAGGCCTAACGGGGAGTTTCAAATTACAAATGATGGATTTTATTTTGTCTTTGTTGAACATCATAAAAGAAGATCTGGGCTAAAAGAAAAAAAACATCAGATCTCTGTGGGTTTCCTGGACTGTCTGGCACGGACGGTAATGTGAAGAATGCCAGGAAGCAACTCTCCAGAAGTATAATTACATCTTTTGTCCATTTTGATAAATGAGGGTTTAGTGCAACAAAAATAGCCAACAACACAAATGACGCAACACAGTTAGACAGCAATAAATCCTTCAAAACATTCTTTCTTTTATTGTATTAGTGCGGACTGGTGGCACACTGGAGGAGTGCCACGCACTATTGTTGATTGCATTAAGGTGTGCGGACTCGAGACGGGTCAAGTGAGTGGGCAGGAAGGCTAGAAAAAGGCCACATAGATGCTGGTACTTTATTTATGCCTTCTCGCTTGGCTTTTTTGTAGCACTTTGCCTTATTGATCTTAAAATTGAGCTATCACTGTTTCAGACTTTCAACAGTAACCCAGCGATTCCTCAAACTTGCATCATCTTTGCTGTTATAAACAAAAAAAGCCTGATTGAATTCACCTGAGGAGTTGCTGCTTTTATATCCTCTTCATGTGAATACTATTTAAAGCGGTGCATTCTGTGAGAACATTATTAAAAAAGTGCGTTTTCAGAGTCACAGAAGGCAGAACACATCTGCTATGGATTGACTTACAGGTGCACCGCTTGTTATCTGCACCATTTTTGTTTGGATAACTGCAGGAACTGGAGAGTGGATCTCCACCTCTTTGTTTTTATCTCTCACATCTTTCCCCAAATGAAAATGAGAATCTCATTCTGCAACTCGACCCGGTGCAAGGTGTATGCAGATACAGACACAGTGCAGGCGTAAACATGAACTCAGTGAATGAAGCAGAGATTCCAGCTGACCATCTGAAATAATAGTGTTTCAGCCCACGGCCAAGCAGGACAGAAAGGGAGGTGTTCCACTGAAGAGGAAAGGTCCTGATTTCGCAGCTGCCTACTGCTGACAGAGGTGAACCTTGCAGCAACGCGGAGCAATTAGGAAACTGCTCAGGAAGGAGGAAGATAGTTGGAAGCCCACAGAGAGAGTGGACTGGCAGCGAAGGAAGTAAAGAAAAAGAACCTAAGGAAAAAGGTCAATGTGGCATATACTGTATGTCGTGTTGCTGAAAGTGACTCATGCACTAAACAAACACTGTGGCACTGCTTGTGCGTGTATGCTTCACCCAGTGTGCGCTCTCATACACGAGAGACAAAGGTAACTTGTTGACATTGGGGTTGTTTTGTGTTAAGAAAGATTGTCTTGGACTTTAAGAGAATGAACTCACATCCTCTGTATAACATCTGGAAAGCTCCACTTGACTTCTGACGCTGACACCCTTCCTGTGTCTGTCCTTCACTTTTAAACACAGCACTCTGAGACATAAACACCTTTTATGTCCAAGCAAACCCATGGGATCAAAGATACATGATATGGCCTACAGTATGAGTTCGTACTTGCTAAACGCGCTGACGTATAGGGATGCTGAGGGATGTGGAATCGCACGAAGTACGAGCTGCAATCTGCAAAACGGGGAGCAGATTCAGCTGCTTGTTTGTTTTCCTGTGTGTTTTAATATCTGAAGCAGTGTGAAGATAAGGAGGATTAGACAGATAACAGTTCTAAAAAAAGCAAAAGATCATTTTGTTTTCCTTTAATGTCTTTGCACGACTTCGATGTCTGAATTTAAGAGAAGAAATCAGCAACGAGAAAGAGGAAGTTCCAAGGAAAAGAAAGACAGGTGACCTGACTAAATGCCCCATCACCTCCAAAAGCCTTCTGTTCATTTCCCCATCACAAGCTGCACATCGAAAATAGAGGGACTGCTCCCTAATGAGCTTTTTTAAATGGCAAAGCATTTGACATTGACTTGTTTCATTCTGGCAGCTTTCTCGCTGCTGCTTCTTGTTGAGTCTGACTGCATTGTTTTCAGGAAACCTGAGGTAAAAACAGAATGAGCAGGCTATCTCTGTTGCACCTGGAGGGCGGGGATGGCCTTGAGGTCGACATCCACCTGCTTTTCAAGGGTAACTCCTGTGAACGGCGCCTCCTTGCTGGCTAAAAACCTTGACTACACGATCCCCTCCCTGTACATCTTTTCCATGGGATTTATATATGTAGCCTACACTGGCTTGTTTCCAGGGCAACCAAACAGCTGAGCAGAAATATGTCCGCTGAGGCCCCTCGGAGCTGTCGGGGAGGCTGGCTGCCATGCAACGAGGCTTTTTTTTCCACTGAAACTCGCAAGCTCTGATTTCTTCAACAAGTGTGAGAATGTTATGCAAGCTGTTCTGTCTAGGCGCGCAGGCTATCATCTCTCCAGAGACTGCGGCAGAGACGCTTGGATTAAACTCAAAAATCTTTAAAATACCAGATCTTTTCACACAGCATGTCTTTGATTTTAATTCTGAATCTGACAATCATAAGGAGTTCATACTTTGTTAGGTATGCCAGTTCAATCGCTCATTAACATTAATATCTAATCAGCCAATCACATGGCAGCTCCTCAATGGATTTAGGCACATAGACATGGTCAAGGTGACCAGCTGAAGTTCAAACTTTACATAAGAATGATGAAGAAAAGTGATTTACGTGATTTTCAAAGAGGGATGGTTGTGGGTGACAAGTTGAATAAGTATGAGCAGTTCACAAACTGCAGATCTGCTGGATATTCCTGCACAGCCGACTTTAGAGTTCACAGAGAGAAAAAAGAGAAACTAGTGAGTGACAGCTCTCAGGGCCAGGGACTCAAAATAACCTCTCATTACAATCAGGGTATGCAGAAGAGCATCTGTGAATGCACAACACATTGAACCTTGCAGCAGATGGCCACACTGAGGCTACAGTTTGCACAGCCTCACCAAAATCGCACGACAGAAGGTTGGAAAAATGTTGAGCTAAATTTCCACTGCAACATTTGAATGGCGAGGTCAGAAGCCACATGAAAATATAAATCCATCCTGCCTCGTATCAACAATTCAGGCTTTTGGTGGCACACTTTGCACTCATCTTCTGATGACTGCTTCCAGCAGAATGGATTCCTCCAAAGCTGCTGCTTTCAGGACCTTGTTGAATCGATGTCATGAAGAATTAAGGCATACTACTAGAGAACAGAGAGGCTTAGCTAATCCCATACTGTTGACTAAGTTCAGTAATTTAGTTATGACATATTTTTGATTTTGACAGGTTCAGTTATTCATACTTAGTCTCAGTCTTTCTGAAAGGAAACAGACTGTCCATATTCTCACTGTTTAATCTTTAAATTATATACTTCTTTAAGATGATGCCGTTACACTGCTTTATATTTAGAGGCAGCTCAAAATATAACTTCTGACGGGCCTCTGTACTGTATACGAGGAAACACTATTACACCCTTGAGAACACAACAAATAATCTATGTTTTTCTAGTCATCTCAACAAGAGTTCCTGTCCGAGTTTACCTCAGAATAACAGCCCCATGAGTGATTGTACAGCTGAAAGGAGGAAGGATGATGGAAATCTTTAAAGCGAGACTATGCAAACCAGTCTCTACACAATGGGTACCCCTGGGAACACTGCAGCTCAGACCTCAAGCTCTGTAGAAATGTAATTACCTGCCTACTATTTTGTCTATTTTTTGTGATCAAAGACATATAAATGAATGGAAAGCCAACTTTCCTGATGGCCTACTTTAGAAAAAGTCAATAAACAGAAGTGGCTGTATTTTCTGCTCTGAATCCTCCACCAGTTGTCACAGTTTTTGGCTTATCCACTCGAAAGACTACTGTGTGACAGGACATGTGATCTATAATCTGGAGGGGGTGATCCAGAGAGGGGGGAGCGAGGACTAACAAGTGTGGGACCACAATGAGCCAGATGGGAAGAACCATTTCAGGTCCACACGAGGCTTTCTTCACGCTGCGACCTCTGAGAGCACTCAGTGACTTTACAACACGCAGAGCAGTTTATTTTATGGCCACAGCATGAAGAGCTTAAGCGGAACTTCTGTGAGGGAAAACCAACTTCAAACGCCAAAAGAGTACACAATCCAACCGGCAAAAACAAAAGATGTATACACTATACATACAGAGGAAGTCGCTGAATAAAGAAATACGTTTGCAGAAATTAGAAAGCTTAATGAAAACAAAGCAAACATCAAACCAATGCTTCAACATCATCATTGGTATAATTTACCAGCCTGACGATGTGAGCAGCAGACATTCCAGTCTGAAAACTGATTGCTTTCTTCCAGAACAGATATTTGCCCCGTTGTTGCAGACAATACAGCAGGCTCTCCGTCGCACTGCTTACAATAGCAAAAATGTGTGAATCTAAGTGGCTAGAGCAGCGGATAAGTGATGCACGGGGACGCGCTGACCTTCTGCTGCAGGTGGCACGGCCGAACGGAGCTGATATTTTAAAGGTCAGGCTATGCGGTTTGTCTGACGAAGATTCAACAGTTTCACTGTTTTTTAATCAAACCATTTAACTTCAGGAAAAAGCAGAGGAGGTTAAAATACGAGACCGACGCTCAGAATTGAGCATTTCAGACATTGATTTTATTCCTTTGAGTTTAGCAGAGTTTGTGTATGTTTGCATCTTTATCATCTCTTAAGAGGATTTGTTATCACACTGGCTGCGTTTGTGTCAGTTTGCCTTATTACTCCTAGTAAGTACATTCAGTATGTGATGTTAGTTTTCATCAGTGACAGAATGCAGGTAGTTTAGACTTTCATAGGAAAGCTTTGCTAAAAGCAAAACAAAACAATAGGTCATCAGGAAAGTTGGCTTGATGGACACATTGCAACGTGCTGTAGGCAACAGGCACTTCCCCACAATGCTGCGGAGAGATAACGGCAGCCTCTGATAGGCGGGAGGAAAACGGAAGCCATTAGTCACAGACTGACCTTTCTCTAAGTGGACTGTAAACAGCTCCTTCTGCACCATAAACGCAAACCTTTCAAGCAAGACTTATTTAACATCCATCCAAAAAGCTCATTTATAAAAACAGCACAGTTGCTTTTTTATTTCACGTGTAACATCTACACACTCTATTCTATTCTATTCTACTCCGAGGCCTGTGGGTTTACAGCTGTTTGAGTTAAAGTCCGTGTGAAACTCACTGGGAAACAGCTTGGCCGCCTTCCCTGCAATGCACAGCTGCACATTAAACAAACATGCACTCTGTGCCGGTCAACTCTTTTGTTTTAGCCGTTTGCCTCGTCAGACACTTTTGATTATGAAAAAGTGAAATGGAGCATGTGACTGTAAGTCTGGATCGAGACACCGGTGTAATGAAATAAGAGTGGGTGGCGGTGAAGATTACAAGTGAGATATTGCAAAACGTCTATTGGGGGTTTTTGCTCTGATTTTAGAATTCGTCATCATTTTGTCTGCTGAGCCAGCAGCGCTTCATTACACTGGAGGAAACAGACATTTTATAATGATATCTGATTAAATCAAATATTGATTTAGAGCCATAAAAATGACAATATTTGTTCTTTGAGGCAAATATAAAGGCGATTTAAGTGACTTTGAACGTGATATGGTTCCTGGTGCCAGACAGGATTGTGCAAAGATCCCAGAAACTGATGATCTGCTGGGATTTTCCCACAAAACCTTCTGTAAGGTTGGCCGGGAATGGTCTGAAAATATCCAGTGAGCAGTAGTTCTCTGGGAGAAAATGCCTCGTTCATGCCAGAGGTCAGAGGAGAGCAGTCAGACTGCTCGGTGGTGATAGGAGGATAACAGTAATTCAAACTGAAACTGAGGCTACAGTTCACATGGCCTCACCAAAATTGAGCAACAGAAGATTGAAAAAATGTCGCCTTGTCTGATGAGTCTTGATTTCTGCTGTGACATTCAGATTGTAGGGTCAGAATGTGGATCCATCCGGCCTTGTATCAGTAGTTCAAGCTGCTGGAGGATATTTTCTTGGCACACTTTCTAGACTTAGAGCGCTTATATTGACTCTTTTTTTGTATCTATGAGTTTCTGATGGAAACATCTGGATCTTGAGACCTTAAATGCTCCACTAAGTACACCACCAAGTGTTGATTTTGTCTGGCTGGTGCTGAGCAGAAAGGACTCAGTTAGATGAAAGTGGTGAGAGTAAACCACGACAGCAACCTACTAGCTTTCTCCATTGGGCGCGTGCAAGCTGCAACATCTGCAATTTCTGCAGGAATTCTACTCTTTGACGTTCCACCGTAACTAAATGCAATGTGACGATCAAACACTGATTAGAGCACATTTAAAATGAGCACCCCCCCCCCCAAAAAGAACCAAACAAAAACAAAAACCAATGAAGGTGTGGAATGAATGAATATGAACAAAGTGCCGTACGGAATGAGCGAGGAAAAACAAAACAAAACAGGGGAGTGTGATATGTAAAAGGGAAGAGGAAGGGGAGGTTTGTTACTGTTACGTGAGCTAACCTCTCACCTCCTCACCGCTGTGTACTAACAGTGGGAGAAAGGTGAATACAGGCCGGGACATTAAAGCTGCAGGAAACTGCAGAGAATTAGGCGAGGGAAGCGATGAGAAGGAGGACGATGATGAGAGGGAATTTGCTCGAAACTGAAGCTGGTGGGAGAGCGGTTGTGCTCTCATTCTCCCCTTGGGTGTTCCTGTCAAGGCTCTGGGGATGCAGACATAATTTACTTAATTGGTTCTCACTGTTACATATAAGACTAAGAGGGGATTTTTTTCCCCTGTTCTTTGGGGCAAAGGTAGCAAGGACTTCCCTCTGCTGCCTCAGCAGATGAAGTTGTTCCTCTTCAGCGCTCTCGCTTTTTGAAGTTTCGATTGCACAAACATATATTTAGTACGACAAAATTGCTCATTTTCTTTAAAAAGAGTCTCTGATCCCTGCATGAAATTAGGGAAGGATATTAAAGGCATTAATCTGATTTGAAGCTGTGAGAACTGACTTTAAACTACATGAAACATTAAATGCCACGTGGATTTTGGCCAGTCTGAGTAATGTATACACAAATCACATGCTGCACTCTCTCCACCCTCTAAAAACAATACGGGTGACCCCTTACCCCACATTCTCTGGATGACTGAATGCCTGAAATCACAGACGCACTCCAAATCTAACCTTTGTGTCCAGTAAGAACTTAAAGCAGTGTGTGGTTTATGACACAACGTGCAAGGACAAAAAGCCTGCAGACTCCCAGATCTTGAGTTCACACATGACCATGAGAGGAATTTCTCAAACTAGGTTTTTTTTGTTTTTTTTTTACAAACTCATGATACTTTTTGATACATTTGAAAACCCCAGAGTTATGACCTTTTGTAACGGGCTCCACACCAGAGATATGGTGTTATCTGAGGAACTTTAACATAAACTATTCCACATGTTTGAAACTGACACAACCAAAGAGCCCGAGACTTCCCGAGACATTTCTCAAGCAGGGACTGGACTAAAAAAAAACAAATAAAACACAACAGTGAACATTTTTTATAATGTCTGCTGTAAAAAAAAATTAAAAATTACATTTTCAAATGCATTGGACTCGAGTATAGACAGCATAAATAGATAGACATAGCTATTATGACGTGTCTTATTGGTTAGGTATTGTATCACCCTTATCAAACCTGGAGCTGAGCTGTTTCGCCATCTTGGTATTTTTATTCTAGATGTGATGAAAATAATAATTATGAAAATTCCATTTTTTCAGTGTGACCTGAAACTAGCCCCACAACGCATTAGCAAACTGTTTGAGGTCACACGTCAAAGCCTTTTAGCAACCAGGTTAGTCGCCCCATGCTGGCCATTATAAACAGTTTAAAAGTTTAAGACACTTTTGTGTCAGCTTCACTGGGCAGGGACTCGTGCTTTAAAGTTTGAGACTTCAAATGTTGTTGTTTTATATGATCCGTTTGGTTCTTCGTTCTTTTTGCATTTTTGCTTTCATGTCTATTGAACTGTCTTTAGTTCCCATTTCTATTCGTGTGAAAGTTAAGTTGTTTATCGTGGTTTAATTGTTCGTTTTTCATTCAGGATCTTCATGGTTTCCTGGTTCCAGGTGTTTTGTAAGTATTTCCTTATATTCTGAGCTCTTAGTTCGCTTTAGGTTTCTAGTCTTGGTTATAGTTTATCTGTGACCTTTTGTGCCTTTTGCTCTCCCTTCTGTGTCACGTCCCGGTCTCTGTGTTAGATGTTTCTCTGTTTGGCTGCTTCCTGTTTTATTTTGAGTCCCTTTTGCTTGGCCTTTATTTTTGCTTCCTGTGGCTTCTGTCACCTTGATTATGCTCAGGTGTGTCTTTCTCTCCAGGTGTTTCCTATCTCCCCGACTGCCTTGTGCGTATCTATAACCTTAATCTTCCCTTTGTCAGTGTCTCTTAATCCTTCCTGTTATCCTGCTTGGTGTGCTCCTTGTCTGTTTTTAGATTCTGCTGACTGCTCCATATGTTTCCCAGTTCATCTCTTGGATTCTAATTGCTTTCTTTGTGGATTCTTTGCACCTTATAGACTTTGGTTTTGTACCTAAATACAAAATGAGTCTTCTGTTTACCCATTCTGCAACAGTGCTCAATGATGACAGTGGCCTCCCTCAATAAAATATCCTCACATGTTCCCTCACATCAAAAAACTGCTCTAGAACACAACAAAGAGCCCGAGGCACTGACCCTGTCTGCAAACTGTTAATCTGAATATGAGGAAACACTTGATGGATTCCCTGGAACAAACCCAATCTGTGAAGTGTGATGCCCTGCAATCCACTGAACCCAAAAACCACAATCTATGATTTTAGCAACACAAGAGGCCAAAAATAGCAGACAGGTGCTTTTAATGCTGTGGATGATTAGTGTAGATTCCTTTAGGATGGTTAGTATAATAAACTGCCAATAATTACTTAATTATCAATCAATTATCAGTCAAATTCTCCTGTATTTCAATGATAGAATTGCCATATTGATAAGTTTATTAACAGCTGAGTTTTACTGACTAAAGCGCACATGTTTACGGTTCAGTGCTGGTTCTCTGATGCTTTCAGTGTTCTGTGTTTAACTCTTCCTAATTGATAAAGACCAGCTGTTTTTGCTAAGCTAAACCCTGTAATTGCCTGGTGACGCTGTATTCTGAGTATGTCAGAGTGTTATCAGTGTTAAATTTAATTAGAACTATGCCAAGTTCTTATCTGCTATCCTCCTTTGTGGATTGTAAATATCCCACAGAGAGACGCCGGGGCGGGTGCCGGTTTTCATCCATCAAAGCCACTCAAAGAGAAGAAACATGTTTATATTTAAGAACTCAAATATGCCAGAAATGAGACTGAATCTTTGACCACTGAAGACCAAATACACAAAGAATTCAGCTCATATCGCGCACTTCAGAGCAGTTAAGGTTATTTGGTGACCTTGTTCCCTTTAAGTGTGTCTGGAAGAACTGTCCATATCCTTTATAGACACAGCAAGCTCTCTCAGCTATGAACACTCTGTGTTGCGCACAGATACTTTCAGTGGCTCAGACAACAAAAGGAATGATCAAAATGAAGGGGCCTGTCTTCCATGTAGGGCAGTGAGTGTGCACCAGCAAAAGCTAAACAATCAGAGTGCAAAAGGAAGAAATATTTTCCTTGTGAAATACCCAATTAAGAAGCTGCCTCAGATAAAAGGAGAGAGGCTGCTCTAAGTGCCATTAGTGTTCCTCTACAGCAAAGTTGACTTTACAAGGAGAACATGTGTCTTCACACACACTCGAGGAGTCCAAGTGCCTCCCTTATCTCACCTTGACAATATAGGGGTCTAATAAGGGCACAGGCAGATTCAGCGGTTTTAAAATGGGCGCTCACTGTGATCTAATTCTCTCCAAATCCGAGCAATGGTGACATCCCAGCAGGATGAGCATTATAGGCAGTACCGTGAAAAAGTCTTGAGCCACTCTTCGTTTCTTTATAAATTCCTTACAAGGAGTCGAACTCTTGTTGAACAAAACTTCTCCAGGCTTTGTGAAGGTCTTTTAGGTTTTTTTTTTATTCTGACAGTGTCATTGTGTGCTGTGTGGCAGGCAGGATGCAGGACTCAAACGTGGGAATTTTAACTGAAAGTGGCAGTTTTATTGGTGAAAAACAGTACAAAACAAAACTAGAAACCAAAAACTCAAACTAAAGCATGAGAAAATAAACCAGGAACTGGGAACTATAATTACTTGGAACACAGAGGGACGAAACACAGCAGACCAAGGGTACGGCATGACAACTGACAGAGAGAAACACAGATTTAAATACAGAGGCAGGACAACAAGAGGATGGGGAACAGGTGGCAACGCAGCTGGGACACATCAGACCTAACAAGACAAAGAGAAACTAAACCAGACACACACCACACAGGACAGGGACTATCAAAATAAAACAGGAAATACACGACATGCACAGAGGCATGACCTTGACACTGAACAGAGGGAATAAGGAGCACAGGGACAGGAGTAGCAAACTGCGACATGAGACACGACTGGAGAACAAGAAAATAAACATGAAGACAGAACTAAACCTACGCTAAATGTGAGGGGCCCAGGAACAAAACCCAAGAACTAGAAATCACAAAGCAAAGAAGAACTAGAGCTAGAAATACCGAATCAAGAACTGGACTGAAAATCAGTATGCGTAGAGGAGGTTTGGAGAGAGGTTCAACAGTGTCAGCAGCTATCTGCAAAACATGGTGGAGGCTGTGTCATGGCTTCCAGCTGCTTTTCAGTCAGTGGTGTGTGGCATCTTCTTAAAATTGATGGAATTATCAACACAGAAAATACCATCAGACTTTGATCCATGCACTCAGACTCTGATTGGCAATAGCTTCAAACAAAATGCCAATGCAGTAAGTAAGCATACCTAGACAGAAAATCACAATATGTAACGTTATCGGTTGTGGATCGGCCTCCCCAGAGCCCGGACTTCAACATGATTGAAGTGGGGGATCATATTGACAGAGATCAACATCCAAAGAAGACAGTTAAATGTCCTTCAAGAAGCCTGGAAAACTATTCCTGAAGACTACTTAGAGAAATTACAAGAAAGCTTGTCGAAGAGAGTTCAGGCTGTGTTGAAGAATAAAGGTGGTCACACCAAATATCGACTTTTAAGCTCGTTAGAATCCAACAAACTCTGTTTCTGCCTTATGTACCATATTTCCATGTGTGCTCACATAGTACACAGTAACTCACTGCACTGAAGTCCTATTTTCCAAGCAAAAAACCCCAGAATAAGTGATGACTCAAAACCTTTGCACAGTACCGTAATATTTGGTGTTATTGCCAATATGATTGCAGTAGCAGAAACACACAATCCAATGAAGCTTTTATTTGTGGGTTTTTTTTAAAAAAAAACAGGCTGTGTAATAATTTTAGTTACTCTTCATGTTTCTAAAGTTTTGACAGTCTTCAGATGTCGTGGACGACATTATAGCACATCCACAAATGGAAACTTATAAATAAATTTTACACAATAAAATTACAGATTCTTCCTTATCTGGGTGATACATAGCCCACCACTAACCAGATCACCAAACCTCTCTTGCTCATTCATTTCTTTTCTAGCACACACACTCGCTCAGACACACCTCCATAGCAGTAATCCCACCAGGTTGTTGGGTTTCTATGGGGGTCAGCGTTTGCCAGACACTGCTTTTATTTGGACCTGATTACTTTTGGGCACAGTCATCGTATGGTTTCTGTCGACTGGGATAACGCTCATTGGGGGCGGATTGGCATTCGCCTCACTGGCTCCATTCACTAGGCCCGGCACAATCATGTGGATCTGGCAGACCTAACACCTAACCCAAAGAGTCGGGCCAGCCCAGTCAGCAAATACAATGCCCTCACTTCCCCGGTAATCAGAGAGGAGGGGGAGTAAAACGATAGCCAGCAAAGACACACAAAAAAAGAGACTGATGTGAGTGAGTAAGTTAAACATTTAGGAGGGGAGAGAGGCGTGAGCAACATCTGTAAAGTGGGGTTAAAAAAAAAGAGAGGGAAAGAGTTTGTGAGAGCGAAAGCAGCACAGCTTTCCATCAGCTGACTAGCCAGTTTTAGACTTTTTGACCCCAGTGACCTCAGCGGCAGACCACTTTGCAGAAATCACCCAGTTAAGATGTTTGTGAGCTCTTAATGTGGTAGGAGGTGGGAATGTACATGGTCAAAAAAGTTCTGTGAGGAATCATTTTATTTTGAAAAGCCCAGAAAATGCACCTGAATTAAAGCAGACAACATAAAAACTGCAATAAGCCTAACTGTAATAGACATCATACAGTCACTGTTGATAAAAGTGTACAAATACAGAGTAGGTAATGCTGTTGTTTGTATTTGGTATTGTTGAACGTGCATAAACAGACCTCTGCTGCTCTCTTGTGGTGCAGTCTTAGAGTAATGTTGCACGTGCTATACATATACTGTAGACATCAAGTATAACATTATGACTATGTGTCTAATATTGTATTGGTCCCCCTTTTGCTGCCAAAACAGCCCGACTCATCAAGGCGTAGACTCCACTCGAGCCCTGAAGGTGCGCTGTGGTGTTTCGCACCAGGTTGTTAACATTTCATGAAGTCCTTTAAGTTGCAAGGTGGCCTTGTGTGTCTGGCATATCCTACAGATGCTCACTTGGATTAATATCTGGGGGCTTTGGAGGCAATGTGAACACTTCAAACTTGTTGCTGTGTTCCTCAAACTATTCCTGAACCACTTTTGCTTTGTGGCAGGGAAGATTATCCTGCTGAAAGAGGCCACAGCCATCAGGGAATACAGTTTCCATGAAGGATGTAACAGAGTATTGTAACAAACACTGTGAAGGTTGCAGACCCATGCTCTAGACGGATGCTGTGGATTTCCTGCCCTTCTCCAAAGGAGCTAAGATGTGAGGAAGAGATGCCAGTAGTGGAAGCAAGTAGACACAGCACACTAACACAAATCACACTACAACTGGAAACTAGCGGTAAACATTTAAAACTTGTGCTGTGAACTTGTGGAAAATTAACAGCTCAATAAAGGGCATAATTTTAAAAATCAAAAGCAGTAAATGTTTGCTATGGCTGCCAAAGGTGGAAGAAATGTACTTTTCAAAGTATGACAAGTATCCACAGGAACCTGAATAAAATAACAACAAACAAAAAAACCCCAGAATGATCCTTTAAATGGCTCATACCATTAATGACAGCAGGGGGATAGAGTTTCTTGCCATTGTGATTACATGGTGTTTATTTATGATAAATGAAGCACCGATAGAGTAGATAGTATTGTTTTAAAGACACACAAGTCTTTAATTTGAGCTTCATAAATATTATAAAACGACACAGACTCAGGGCGCGGCGTATAGCAGTGAGTGGTCCCGGAAGTCCCCGTATTTACAAACACATTTAGCCGGCGCTTCCTTGCACCAGCCGGGAGCTAATGAACGGGGCACCGGGAGGATTACCTGAGGGCTAAACGCGTTTTTAACGGTTTTCCTGCCAAATTCAGGCAAGCCTGTGAGGACGCTGAGGTATATTTGCGGCTATGACGGACGAAAAAAGCAGCAGCGGTCCTGAAAGTGACGCACAGCAGCCTCGGAGCACCGCTACAGCGGAATACTGCGCAAACTTGCAGCAGTGGATGTGGCAGTATTACTGGGGGTACGCCAGCTGGCAGAACTGGGTGGCTCTGTCAGCTTTCCCCTTCCCTCCGCCGGGGATAAGCGCTCAGACGCCGCCGGGTACACCCGTCAGTGGGCAGCAAGCATTTGACACAAGGAGCTGGTACAGCTACTATCCTGTCACGTCCCCCGCAGCTTCCTTTCCTCACCTGGCTGCCGGGACCGAGCTGGGCTCAGCCACCAACCCGCTCCCGGGTGCCGATGCTCGTCCTGGCCAGCAGCAGAACGGGAACCCGCCTCAGGCAGGTAGGGCTCAGGTTTGGCAGCGCGAGTCGGTTACTAAGTGCTAATTACAACACATGCCGCCCAGTCTACATGAATACTTTTACATTACTTCAGTATTAAACATATTTAAACAACTCACAAATGTAAGTTTCTCTTTAAACGTTTTTAAATTACCCTCATAAAAACTGCACAAGAGGTGCACATACTAAATATATATTACTGTTTATGAATTGAAAGCATTATGATTAGTAAAAGTTTAATAAGAATTTATGGAAGTAATCAAAATGTAATCTTTAAAGCAGGATAATCATCCGGGCTGATTATTGTTGCTTATTTGTTGTAATCTGATTAATAACAATTGAATGTAAGACCCAGCTCTGTGTTAAAGCTAGGTCATGAGTCTGACCAGGCTTAAGTAAATGACCTAGAGGAAACGAGCTTATATGCTTAAGAGTCTTTCAAGGTTTTTCCTCGTCCTCTGTTTTCTCTTGTGACTGTCAGCAGTGTCTGTTCACTGATTATATGTGAATGATTATGAGTTTATGAAGCTTTGACTGGCACCACGGTAATGAAAACGGCTGTTCTGTTGTCTTTTCATCTGCCATGCAGGACAAGAGTACACCATCCCCTCTCCTCTCCAGAGGTTCCTCGCAGAGACTGTGGACTTCTTCATCCTGTTTTGTGTGAAAGCCACCATCGTGTTATGGATCATGTATCTGAGTGGTATGAAGTGAGTAAAAAACACCAGGATAAACGGGCAAAGACTCAACTTTAAATGAGGCCTCTCAATCTGCTTGAATTCCAAGTTATGCCGCTTTGCACAGACAAACTGTCTCTCTTCTTTAAAGGGACATTGCCAAATTTATCACCCACTTCATTGTGGAGGAGATAGATGAGAACACGTCCCTGGAGGACCTGCAGAAGATGATGGCTGTTGCTCTGGTCTACAGGGTACTGGTGTGTGTCTACGAGGTGAGTCGCATTTCTCATCGCCTTGATAAATGCTCGGTTAAGTGATGTGCAGAAGTATATTAATATTGAAAATTTGCATGCTAGCGTGTGTTTATCTTCACCCAAACTAAGCTTTCTGTTTTATAACATTTAATAACATTTTAGAGTGTACAAGGTTTTCCTTGTGCAACTGCGAATTAAAGCAGAACACCTGTTAGAGTATAAATAACATTTCGCACTGTTCTCATTTACACCCAATAGCAGCAGCACGTTCTCTCGTTTAATGAGAACAGGCAGCGTCAGAGTTCTTTGCGGCGCCCACAGAGAACAGTGATGCAACGTTGCATTCATAGTTGCCTGCGATTAAGTCACTTATCCCGTCTCTTGTTAGAATTACGATATTGTCTTGTTTTCCCAGGTGGGAGCCAGCTCTGGGATATTCATGCACCTCTGCTCAGACTCACACCATATGGCATGTTTCCTTCTCTGCCTCTGAGCTTGTTTGTGCTATACTGAAAACAAATTTCTTGTCCTGTTACTGTTTTGGGCCGGGATTAGTTATACCAGCGGTCCCCAACCCCCGGGCCTCGGGGGTCGTTTGGTACCGGGCCGCGAGAGTTGAGGCTCAGGTGTGAGATGTCTGGTTTTCAGGGTTTTTATCGGTTTTCAGTGTTATTTTGTTATCCTTTTTATCGTTAACTCTGTTTTCTTTGGTCTTTTCACGTGTGTTATGAATACATTTTCTTTTTTTCGGTACCGGTACTACTTTTATTTTGTTGTATTTATCCACGACACCTTAAAGGCCGGTCCATGAAAATATTGTCGGGCATAAACTGGTTCGTGGCGCAAAAAAGGTTGAGGACCGCTGAGCTATGCAACAAATAAAAGCTTGAGTAATTTATTTTCATGGCCATGAGTATTGCACTGCGAAAATATCGGGCAATAAAAACTTGAGCCTAGCATTAGTTCAGGTTCAGAGAGGTTTGTGTTAAAGTTAGCATATTATATTAAAATAGACACATTTTCTGAAAAGTGCAAGCTTATCTAAATATTCCCCTTCAACTGGTCTCTGACTGTGGTTGTTGTGCATGGGGCTGATAAAAAGCTGGAATTATACTCTTGATTAATTCACTAATTGTTACTATATACTGTTATTTTTGTTTGTGCATCTGCTGGCTGCTTTGCAACCCATCTGACACCAACTGTGACTTAATCAATATTATCTATCACCACTGATGCCTGCTCTGTTCTGTGGGCCTTGCTGCTGTTCTTCCAGCCTCCACCTTTTCATGTATGCACACTGAGGGCGAGGGTAGTTCCCAGAACAGCGCAGCTAAATATACGTTGCAAGAGATGGAAATGAAAGTCTTTCGTAATTCTCCTACCGAACGACGTTCGGTGACAAGCGGTGTGATGTTTGTTGTTCTCGTCCAATCAGATCATCTGTATTTGGGGCGCTGGTGGAGCTACGCCAGGAAAGTTCCTGCTCGGCTTGCGGGTGGTGACGTGCGATACGTCCACCCTTATACGACCCAACTGTGTTCTTGTGGTCCCAGCATCCAACGTGTCCTTCTCAGCGTGAGTCTTCACACTTTTTATGTTGGTTTTTTCCCTGTTGAGTTATTTTTATATTTATTAAAAAGTAAAAAAAAAAAAAAGTATATTATTTGTTGTTTCCAGTTCTTTTAGAGCATCTGTGTGGGATTCAGTAAGTCCCTGTTTGAGCTCATATTTTGCCTCGTCTCTCTCGATTTTCACAGCTCTACTGTGCGGGCGTTGAACAAGAACTTCTCCATTGCCTTCCTCTTCCCTGTCTTTATCACCCTCCTCTTCTTCCAGCACAACAGGACTGTGTACGACATTGTGGCGGGGACCATAGTTGTTCAGCGCAGAGGAGGCAGATAGCAGTATTAGACTTCTGTTTAAAGAGTATCTAGAAAATTTTATCGAACTCAGATTTACTAACACAGAGGAGAGTGACTTTGCTGGGAAAAACTCGGAACGCTCTATAAAATGAAACGTATACAGACGTAGACCTGGTACAGTGGGATGAGAAACATCTGCTGTAAGGGATTTAAAGGTGCAATATGTAAGATGTTTAATTAAAAACATTTAAAAATTAAGTGGAATCGTCAGCACAATGTGATGAAATCCTTCAAAGTTTCTGAAGTTATGTCAGATTCTACATGTTATGTTGTAGAGATCAAATTATAAATGCAGTGGCGGACGGGGTTGGACAAAAGCGCTGGACGGTTTCGGCTTCAGCCTACAACTGACCTTACAGTGTGTCCTGTGCACGTTAATGGCAGTAGGTGACACAGACAGCTGGAGGCTTGGATCCTACAACATGATGTTAGCTAGCTTTATAATATATCAATGCTGCAACAGCATCTGTGATAGCAAACACAAACAGTTGTTGATCTGCTGTTAAAATAAATAACAATAAAAAGTCCAGTGCAAACAAAAATCTATATAAGTTAAATCTTCACATATCAGCATTTTGGTGATTGCATGATTATCAGTCGTGCAATCCAGCACAGTTAGACACTGCATTAGTCTTTTTCCCTGGCTCAGTTGGTCTTTACCTGCCAACAGGCTCATCAGTACTGCACGAACACTACTGCTGTTACTGTGTCCCAAAGCTAGAAGGTCTAAAGCTGAGATTGGTGGAGAGGGAAAGCCAGGGAGAAGTCCTGATTGGACACTGGCTGTCTGTGTATTTTAGGCAGCCCGGCCGACCTATTATATGGATTTCTAAAGCCGATAGCTCGTGTGTGTCTCCATGTGAAACAGAGCACAGGAAAGCAGCAAAGTAAGTGGAAACAAGTAGACGTGAGTTAGCTAAACAACATCAGTGTTGTTTTTTTTCAGTGTCATATGTTTATGAAAAAAGAATAAGAGCAATATTATGAAGTGAGGTGCTCTAACACGCACTTTCATAAAAGAGCGACACATTCAGGAAACTTTAAAGGAGCAGTTAAAAAAACACATTTTGTTGGTGTGCTTTGCTTTTTATTTAAGAGCAATTTTGTTCCGTTTTACCTTTTAAAATTAAATGACAGAACATAACTGCTTTTGTCAGCCTCTGCAGAAAAATTTTATATTCAAATTAACAAACTTTGCAAGTAAAAAGGTTTGAGTCATCCGTCACTCTTTTTCTGTGCACAACTGGTATATGCAAAGCAAGATGGCATGCGAGGCTCCTGAATGGCCTACTGTCCCCAAAATAAAACTGGAGGAAAAGTCCATCTGCAGTCCTGAGTCAGGCTGAGAAACAGAACACTCTTTACAAATTGCACCTTTAATTCTCACCACTGTATCGTTCTAAATAAGCTCAGAGGACAAAACTGAAGTATTGTGAGGTTTTTGCTCATTGCAGCGTGTGTAAAGTTGGAAAGCTTGTTGTCGTGGAATAATCCCGCAGCTCATGTGAATTTTAATAAGTGCGCTACTGTATGACACAATCTACTGTTTCCTTTTTTCTTTTTTCTTTTTTGGTGACCCTGGAAGGATTTGATAACTTTTACCTTTTGTGATTATGTAGTTGCAGTATGCAAGATTTTTGTACCACTAAAGTGCATGTCCACTATTGTGTGATTGTTTCATTTTTCTACAAACTGAAGCTAACTGTTCTTTAATACTTTGTAAGAAAAAGTTATAAATAATTTAACGTATTGGCAACTTGCAAACACATGGGCAGCATTGTTATTAGAGTACGACACTTTGCAGCCTCTTTCTTTCTTTAAGCCAACAATGATCAGTCAAATGTCTAACATGCTGATAGTTTCTTTGTGATTTATTAATGCTGAAAAAGAACATTTAAGAGTTGTTTTTATGTGCCCACGGACCATTTAATGAAGTGTTTTTTTCTGATGTGGTGACATAAAGTTGTCCAATTTCTTGGGGGGGGGGGGAGGTACGGAGTGCAAATAGATTTCTAAATTCTCTGCTCATGTTTTCTCTCGTCAGTCTTGTAGCTTTTGTGACTCAGGGCAGCTTTTATTTTGAAAGGACCTGCGTTCGTATGACCGCTGTTACTCTTCAATTGTAAAGACTCGTTTTGTTAGATTACCCGTTGGACTGTTTTCTAACACAGACATCTAATCAGCCAATCACAGGGCAGCAATTCAGACAAGTAGACATAGTTAAGACGACCTGCTAGAAGTTCAAATCGATCTTGAGAACAGAGCATAAATAATGTAATCTAAGTGATTTTAAGGGTGGTATTTCAGAAACTGCTGATCACCTGGGATTTCCCCTCGCAACCAGAAACTTAACAGAAGTTTCTGTTTTTTATAATAAAAATACATTAAAGCATCTATTCTTTAAAAATATGAATAAAACATTTAGTAGCCATAATGAAAGTTTACATTTGTTATTAACACAGGAGATTACGCTCTCCACAGTAAAAATGACTTCTCAGCCTTCAGAGGAAAAACAAGTTCAAACACTGATGAAACTGGTTACAATTCATCAAATGGAAAAAGACATTTCAGATTTTACACAGTTATTACGTCATATTTAATGTTATTTAGGCTGTGGAAAGAGGAAGGGTTGAAGATGTACTGCGGTAATAAAATAACAGCAGAAAAGTTTGCTTTTTACTACAGAGTCTGATACATTTGTTCCAGTCATAAAAGCAACTAACAAAAGGGCCCTTAAGAGACCAAAGGGTAAAAGAAAGAAAAGACAGCAACACTGACAGATAATCTTCAGAATACATTTATGAATCAGTTTCACTTGGGTGTGCACGTCATGACAATGTTTGCACTTTACCACAAAAGGCACTTTGAATTAAAGTAAAGTATAGTTCCAGTCGGAACAACAGCAACAGTCCTTCCAACAAAGCACTCAGTCAGGTTGTTTCCCATCACATGTCTGCACACTATTAGTTCCTGTTTTCATAGAGCTGTTAATACTGACGTCGTTACTTTGAGAACTGACATCCTTTAACTGCTGCACACTTGGGACCAGGCCACATGAGGGCAGCAGAGAATGACACAGGCTGAGGCGCAGATGCTAGAAATACGAACCATCTTGCTTATTGTGCCTAACATCCTGTTGTATCATCTTTGTAAACGAAGCAGCGCTTCTATTGTGCTTTTCTACTCTGAGCACTCAGATTGCTTTCTACTGTGAGGCCCATTCACCCATTCATACAAGCACTTTATCCTCTGACATTCATACACATACAGTGAACAAACCATCAATATTCCCATCAGTAGATGACCCGCTCTACCTCCTGAGCCACAGCCACTCCCTCAATTCCTGTCCTGTAGGCCACAGGTGTGTGTCAGACATGAACCCTGAACAGGTAGCAGTCTTACATTCATGACAGACAAGAGAAATCAAAAGGCTTTTGCATAGGACAGTGAAACATTTCCCTTTGATTTTAAAAAATAAAGTTAATTATATAAAGACAGGCTGAATTATGTCGCGTGGGGATACTTTGTTTGCGTATATGGTTTTATGTATTCAGTACAGGGGACGTTATGGTCTACGTTTAGAAAAAAAGAAGTGAAGAAGTGTAACTTTGCAGCCCCATTAAACAAGTGGGAAGAGGACAGTGATTCTTTAAGCCTTTAAACCTGCAGTAGGTGATGCCCATGGACACTTGGGGGCAGCAGAAACCAGCTGTGAACACAATCGACCACCTTTTAAGTAGATGAACTTGTAAGAAAACATTTGCTGATTTACACCTCCAGTGCCATTAGCATTAATTCTGTGTCGTGTTTAATTTGGGGGATGACTGTCTGTCTGTCTCTGTTGGCTCTGTATTTAACTTTTCCAGGGTGCACTGTACCTCATGACCTGTCACAGCTGGGATAGGCCCCAGATAAGTAATTAAGAAAATGGATTGGTTAGTATATTCCACTACAGGTGGTGTTACTGTGCATAGCACTGCTCTTTTGTAATACTACAGTGACTTGGAATTAAGACTCATTAACCATAATGGTACAGCACTGGTTCCAGTTGAATCAGTCATAACTGAACAAAACGTTTGGATTCTACTTACTGTGCAAAACTCTTGATCCACCTGTCATTTCTTTATTTTGTTTCCAAAGAGCCAGACAAGTGGTCTCAAGTAGCTTTCTGAAGGTCTTCAGTTATTTATCTGTTGTTTACTCATTTTTAGTGCAGTCTTTGTGCCTGACCAAAGACTGGGCCACTTATTACTGACCTAACAAATAACTTTGCAAGGAACCAATTTAACAGATTTTTAGCAAAACATCATTTGCTCCCATTTCTTTAGTTGAATCTACCAAAGATTCTGAATTTAACACAGTTTGACAGACATAAAACAGTATTTTTGCAACAACAAGGTAATTCCCAAAGAGCTACTATCTAAAGTCTTATATCTTACATTACAAAATATGAGGAAACTGGACAAAGAAGTGTGTGTAAAAAGCTATCTACAGCAGATGAATGAAATCTGAAAGTCATATCCTTAAGAAATAGGAAGGAATCCAACAAAGACACAGGACCTGAGAGATGCATCTGGCTCTGATCCATCTACTGTTCACTGAAGCCTCATCAGATATGTGTCAGTGGAAGGGAGGCTGACTGGAAGCCATTCTTAAGGAAGCGACGCAGAGAGAAAAGGCTGAGGTATGCCAAATACCAAATAAGTACCAATACTTGTGGAACGATGAATCCAAGCTTGAAACCTTTGGTTCAAATCATCGGACAGAGAGATACAACAGCAAGAATCTAAAGCCATCTGTAAAACACAGTGGAGACTCTGTCGTGGTTTGAGACTGCTTTTCCATCACTGATATCGGGAATCTTGTCAAAATGAACATAGATAAGTACCATCAGATTTTGATCCACAGGTAACAGATTCCTTTTTCAGCATGACAATGATCCCAAACACACTTTCAATACATTAAAAGCATACCTGGACAGAAAAACACACAGTGGATTGGCCTCCCCAGAGCCTCAACATTACTGAAGCAGTGTGGGATCATCTTGACAGAGAAATGAACAAAAGGCAGCCAACATCCAGAGAAGAACATTGCATGTTCTTCGAGGAGCCTGGTGAAACATTCCTGAAGACTACTTAAAGAAATTAAAGGAAAACTTGGATAAAAGAGTTCAGGCTTTGTTGAAGAATAAAGATGGTCATACCAAATATTGACTTTCAAGCTTGGTTTTTGACTTATGTGCTCTATTTCCATTTATGGTGCCATTTATGGCACATATTTCAATAAATCCCCGAACCTGTTTCCCATTTTCCAAGCAAATATAAAGAAACGAGGGGTTTTTGCACAGTATTGTGTGAAGAAATCTACAGCAGGTATAGCTCCCACTGGCACCTCTCACACATAAAGACTCAAGATACCTGCCTGTCCTTTAGAAAACATGATCAAGTTGTTATTCAGAAACAGCTTATTTAGTTATCATAGGCTCATAAATAACTTCAGCTACAGCTACTTTTTTCCTAGTGCCAAATTGTTGAATTTTTATGAGCCGTTTTCAAGCAGAGATTAGCTGGAGGCATATTTTGTCTCATGGTCCCATTGGGAAGACACAACGCTCGTTCGGCTCTCCTCAGAATGGTAGTTTTTAAATAGCAACCATTAATCCTAATGAATTAGTAATCATCACCAATCTCTTGCCAACTTTCTCACTCCAACATGCTCACAAATGACACTAATGAGAAATCACAGCCACCATACACGACTTTTTACTAACTCTAGTCTTTTAATTTCATTGTCTTTATTGCCAAAGCAGATGTGGCTTACCCTCCTGTTTTCATCTGTATATTTCTTTCATAGCTTTATTTTTAAAAATTCTTAGCAAAATCTGGCCTTCGGGGACCACTAGATCAACTTGTAGGTTGCTCTGATGCCCACGTGTGTGGCCTGGAGCTCCAACAGGGGTAGAACATATGTAAATGCATCATCTGAATTATAAATGTATAGCACCCTCCATAAATTTTGAGCTAGGAGAACTTAGATATGAGTTTAAAAAGAGGATTAAAGTCCTTAAATGGCTTTGAGGCAACGGGAAAATTAGCTTTCTGCTGTATAATCTCTGTGCATGGGAAAACTATCCAAACATTTTGTCAGCTATTGTGCATGATTTTAAGAGTTCATCACAGTTCGTCCTTCAGTAGCAAGTTTTTGTGCAGAGAGTCATGAGTTGTTCTCTGTGCCAGGGAACTGAGAGAGGCTTAGCAATAATTACGCCTCGAGTGGCTCTAATACAAATTTCACAGGGAGACAGAGTGGGGAAAGAAAAACAACAGAACGTGTGAGACACAGAAAGGGATTAAGAGAAAGACAAAAGCCCAAGAGGAAGGAACGGATTGGAAAAGAGAGTTCAAAATGAGAAAAGAGGGAGAGTGCAAAATGGGAAGAGACGACGAAGAGAAAGGGAGGAAGGGAGCGAGAATGAGAAGGAGTGAGTGTGAGAGACTGAGGGACACCATGCTTGAAAATTCTCTCTGATCTCTGAGCTGTGGGACCAGAGGCAATGGAATACCCCGCAGAACTCTATTAAAATTCACCCAGCCTCACTTAAGCGTTCAGTTATTATACAAGAGATGCCCTGCAAAGCTCAGCTTTCTCTGTTTGTGCTCTGTCGCACGCACACACACAAACATAGTGCATGAATGCACATGAAAAAGACAAACAGCCATGGCCATACACACACACACACACACACAGACACACACACCCACACAACACAAACCAGCACTTTGTCCTCACTGGTACACATACTAGTGACGGTGCCTTTGAACTGTACTTCATACAGTATACACACATACTTCCTGCCTTTATATGCAGTCTGTTATTGTAATTGTGAAATTTGTACAAACTTTAAGGAGTCACCATCTAAAACACAAAACACTAAATCGAATCGAGCTGGAAAGACTGATGTTTCTCCAGTGGTTATTTGGGCTGGCTCCAAAAGTGGTATAATCCCATAGAAAGTGGATGCAGCCACTAGATTTTAAAGCATCAGCAGTAGCATTTATTTATTTATATTTTGTCACGCTTTGTTTTGGGGGCTGGAAGCCATGGATGACAGGAGTGGAGTGCTAAGCTTCCTTAGCAAGCTGCAGCCTGTTCAGGTGCAATGCATAGACATAGCGGCTAATTAGTGTAGGTAATGAAGTCACTGGCTAAAAAAATGCTAGAATTTCATCACTCATCAAATTTGAAGCGCAAGCTTCTTGAATGGCCTTAGCCACATTGCATGTTGTATTATTGTTAGGCTAATCCATTAAAATGCTTCAAATGTCACCAACAGCAAAAACATGGCAGAGAGGTTAACTTCTTTGACCCCAATTAGCAGATCCCAATCAGCTCCAGCAGCCTGCATCCATCAGTCAAAAGTGGCTATGCCCCTAAGTCTAATATCCAGGTGGAAGAGTTACATAAAAACTCTTCTCTACACTTTTTAATGCTGTAAAGTTTTTATTTTTAAAATGTTAAATTTTAGAGAATGTCACACTTTTGGATCCAGCCTCACGTGGCCACTAGAGGAAGTAAAGTTCCTGTAACAAGAGTTTGGGATTTAGAGTTTTTAGCCGTTCTGCACTGATGGGGCTTGATCAATCGTCATAAACTTCCATATAAATATGCCCAAATTTAGAGCCTGGCTCAAAAAAATGGTTTGAGCATAACAACCCCTAAGCGGGAGGTGTTTTGGGCGGCATCTCTATTAAAAACCAAATGATATACAATATTACAAGTGCGGGTGCTTTGACTGACAGGTACATGCTGACACCTGTCTGTACTCTGTACCTGTTAGCTAGGCTAATTGAATATGCTAATTCACGTAACTGAACTCCTTCTCTTGCGTAGGCTATTTGCACTTAGTGTTTTTATGTATCTATTTGTAAAATTAAATGGCTCAGAATGCTCTTAATTGTTCTAACAGACTGTCAAAGAAGTGTGTGCTGAATGTTGAGTGATTTTTTCCAATAAGTAAGTTAGCTAGCATGAATTAGCACAAACTGCAACTTGCTAACCAAGCTAGTTAGCATTAAACAATAACTTAGCATTCAGTCATCTTGATTACATGCAGTCACTTCTGACTTCATGCGGTGGCCATAAAGCCATCCTGTCAGGCTTCAAAACTGGGCTCACAAACAGGTGACAGTGGCTACCTTCATGTTTTATACAGAAACAAAGGCTGACCAAACTATATGCCTGTTAGCAAACAAATGGACACCATAATAGCTTTCAACATATTTAATATGTATTATATATATTTTAATTGATTCAATTTGTCTAATAAAGTTGATCTGGCAAACGTACACACAGAGTAGTTAGCCTACATTTAACAGTTATGGTGAAATATTATCTCACCTATGGCTTGTGTAACAGAGATACCTTCTAAGCGAATTGTTTAGGTGCACTCTGTGCCTGAATGTTAAGTGTGAGGGGAACTAGAAAGGTTGTGAGGTTATCATACTATGTGGGATCCTCATTTCACAAAACACCTTTAAAGACATGACAAAATTCATTCAGTGGTGTAAACGTCACTAACAGTATTAGAGTAACTTCATCACTGCCTCTCTGTGAGGCAGTGAGAAGACCAGAAGATTCACCAGGTCCAAAGGAGGTTACGGGACGCACTGGTATAAACTGTGACAGCATTTTCTACTTGACTTGTTTTCTTTTAGTAAACTAAGTAAAGTTTATACAGTCACACACACAGACACACACACACCTGTAAACTCCACACCATAAAGAACAGATAGAACAGGACTTTCCATGTGACTCAGCAAGCTTACATTTACTGGGAATTTTCTTGAAAGGACACCCCCACCCTCAGATAGCTTGCAAAATATTGTTACAAGCCTTTGGATGCTTTCCAACGCCGCACACAGCTGAGCAGAGCCAGGGAGCAGCAGCAAACTGGTTGTGTGTGTGTGTGTGTGTGTTTGTCTGCTGTAATAATGAGAACGTTTTGTACTGTGCATCATCTGTGAAATGCAACAGAAACCCATCCCTTTGTGTGTAAAAGTGAGCAAATGCTAAGTTGTGTTACTGTGTCTACTCAAGCGTGTGGCAGCGACAGGCTGTATGGCAGCAGAGCCTCTGTCTGAATAATGCTGCTGGAAAGTGGAGGCGAGAATAAGTGACTGAAGAAGAGGTGAAACTGGGAAGTAGGACAGGAAGGGTTTGTATAACTGATAAATTAATATAATGGCTGGTGGGATTATGTCCAATTCAAACCCTTTAATTTCATTAAAACATTTTTATTCTAAACAGATGAATTGAGCCTCTCTCTACACTGCCCAACAGAGGGAGTTCATTTTAAACTGTCTGCTTCCCAGAGCCAGCTCTATTGGTTCTCCAGTGGCGTCAGTGTCGGAGGCAGCTCAGCCAATCAGCACTCTTCTGGGCCACAAACATCTGAAGTAGTAATAATGTGGAATGTGCTGGCTCGGCATGAGCTGTCAACTGGAGCATGTAGTACTATACTATATACAGACGGGGGGGGGGGAGGAGACGTGTGGAGAGGAGGAGGAAGTGGTAAACACTCGATGACAAAGCAGCAGTCTCATTGTGCGTGTGTGTACAACCCGTACTGTCAGCTGTTCTATTGCCTAATATGCAGAAATGCACCACACCCTCTCCGACTCTCCCTTTTCATAAGAAGTCATGCACACGTAAATATAATTTCCTAACAACTGCACTCTCGCACAGCTTAAAATGCCTTTATATTCAAATCCAGGGTCTGGAAGAGCAGTCTATGTCTAGGCATGCATTTCAGGGCTTGCAGCGTGAGAGATGAATATTGCTGTACTAATGTTGCATGCAGTCCTCCAGAAGACTCAACCTGGAGACTGTGACCTCTGTGAGGGTGCATTGCATGTCCGACTCGTTGGTTTTGGGCTTCTAGGTCCTCACAGTCAGCAACAAACCAGGATTAGTGCATCTGGTGGGGCCTCAACAAACCCAACACCAGCTTGCCTCTGGTGGAGGTATGCACAAAATGCCAGCGGATTTAAAATTATCCTCAAGTTGGCCCCTGGCGTGGGTGCACCGTATGCCCATATGTGTGGATGTGTGCCTGTTAACAGGTGGCATTTATGTAGGCGATTGTCTGTGGCTTAGTGGTGCCCAAAGGACACAGGAGAGAATCACAAAGCATAAATGAACAGGTTACTAGGAAAGGTTAAGTTAGCCTTGTACAGCTATGCAAATAAAAGTTATGTATCGCTGCCAGTCTCCAAGTTAGTTAGCTGAAAACCCCACCCTCCTCTCACAGATGGCAGCGTCTGATAGGTCATAATCTGGCGTGATGACTGACAACATGTGCTAATGCAGGGTCGGCTACTGAGGTCTGCTATTAATAGCAGCAGGCTAGCACACGTGCAAAGAAGAACAGACACAACATATTGCACAGATCAACACTCTGCTGTGTTATTTAACTGCTGGGGTTCATTAAGTACTACATACAGTACTTAATAATAATATCCAGTTCAGGTAGAACAAGAAACGGGCACACTGAAGCTATTGTTAACATTTCCTTCTAAATTGACTCTCTTGTTATCAGAGCTTGCGGCTAGGACTTGCTCTCCAAATGCTTCTTCGTTAGCTGCCGGTGCCCGGCCATAGGATTGGTTGTCTATCCTCCATTATCCATAATACTGTGTCCTTTTTAATTTGCACACACATCTTGCACAGCATGGCGGTGGTGAAATGTGCCTCTGCCCCAGTTGTGAAATAATTTATCCATGTTCGGAAAACACAGTGTTTTTCCACTGTAAATGAATCATATGCCTCAGCGCGTGCACGCACACGTGCACTCACGCACACAAGGGGGAAACCATCAGCTGGGATACATGACTCAAAGAGACGTGCCGTTTGGAACAACAGTGAGTAAAGACTTTTGTTGAGTTGTGGGGGCATTTATAAGGCAAAGTACACGCTGCTACTTTAAGCGTTATATCAAATAAAGTCTGTGCTGCGGATTTTATGAGCAGACAAGAAATGTGTAATCTAATAATGAAATTCCAAGTCTTACATTCAAACAAGTGTGCATAGATGAAATTCTACAAATCCAATGAAATAAAGAGCAGGAGAGCTACAGCTAAAGAGTAACCGTCGTTCCTAATAAGCTGACAACCATTTGAACTGCTACATGAATTTTTTGGCTTCTTCTAATAAATCTAAGTTAGAACTTTTGCCAGTTTGCAGGTCTGAAGACAACTGAGGTCAGTGTTGTGTCACAATCTTCCCAGGAATGGACGTCCCAGCAAATTCACACCAAGGTCAGACTCTCCACTGTTTAGAAAAAAACTGCAGAAAACACAAGAGCTGCATCTCAGACTTTGCAGGCCTCAGTCTTTGGGCTTGTTCTGCAGTCAGGGGACGTGAGCACCTTGCAGTCATTGACTCAACCGTGAACACTTCTGTATACCAAAGTGAGGACGAGAGCTAAAACTGAGTCATGCAGCTGGAGAATGATCCCAACACAACAGCACATCTACGACAGAATGAGTGAAAACGAAGGTGTAGCAATGGTCCAGTCAAAGTCCACGGATCTTAAGAGGGCTGTGGATAATAGAATACCTGCAAACCTCAATGAACTAAAGCAATGCTGGAAAGAAGAGAGACAGAGCCAAGAGAAAGTCATGCAGGAAAAATCTTTACAAGTTACTGCTGCTAAAGGTGGTTCTACAAGCTTCTGAACCATAGAGTGTACTTAGTTTTTCACAGGATTCTATGCGGTCCTGGGAAAATCTTCTTTTCTTTCACACGACACTACAAAGAGAAGCTGATGTGAACAGTGAGTGGTCAGGAAAATGCCTAGCAAACAGTTTCTTTTTCTTAACACATTCACACCAAATGGCAGATGTGATAGTAAGACGAATACTCAAGCAAGGTGTGGTTGCAAATTGTTGACACTCAGCCGCATACAAGAAAACAAGTTACATGACATTACGTATGGGAAAACGGTAGCTGTACAAGGCTTTATCAGGGCTGCTACTATAAAGTTAGTAACCAGACAAAACAACAAGGCAGTTTTGATTTACACTTTTACACTTCTACACACAATCATTAGCTTCATGTAAACATATTTATTAAAAATACGTTAGCGTGCTTTGAGGCATGCATTAACAGTTCACTTTTGTCCAGCCATTGCTGTTACATTATTTAATCTTGTATTTCTTTCTCTGTTTTTTTAAATATCCATTTTGTTTCTGAGCTCATGACAAGTGGACTGTACCAAGTGTAGAAAATCATGGGGGGCACCTGGAATCGGTTACCTTAAGTATATTGTGCAGTTTATTTGGCAGTGTTAAGTTAAAGTAACTGTTAGGCTACTTGTTTTTTTTGTTTTTTTTTGTGGTATTAGTTAAGTTGTGTTGGTTTCTGCCGTGTGTCTCTGTGCCATTGACAGATATTGTCTTAGATAGTTGTAAGTCTTTTATTTACTTAATTTGATTTATTTTATTTTTTAACAGGGTTAATGATCATTAATAAACTTTGCTGGAAATGCACCAGAGTTGGCGGTTGGATAATTTTCATCCATAGTCACTGGCTAGATCTTGAAAATAACCTAAAACAAAACAATTTAGTGAATAATGCCAACATTCTAAAAACATAAAAAGGGGGGAAAAGGGGAAACAGACGTAATGAAGATGGCAAATAGGGGAATAAAACCAACTCGGCGCAGACAAAATTGATCAATCAACCATGTAACCATTATTAATTAATAGCTAGGCTCGAGTGGCCTTTGTTTGTTTGACCTCTTTTACCTGCCCAGAACTTCATTGTTTGACTCTTTTGGAGCTTGATCAGCCATTTCTGTGAAAAACACCAGCTTATTGTATTTCAAAGCTTGTGTCCCAACCTTGTCTCGTACCAGCTGAGCCTCTTGATGATAAGCCTCCAGTTCACTGTTTGCCAAATCTATAAAACTTCGGGCTTTGAGATGTCACATTCAAGTGAAGCATTCAAAACACTGGGAAATATCTTTGCCACTCAAAATAATTATTTACATTTCACCCACATTGACTGCACATAAATCAACACTGTTCAGTAAGTGTAAGCAACGTAATCACTTAAAATGATGAGAGTTTCTCACTGAGAAGGCTCTTCTTCACTTATTTTGATGACTGCACAAGCAAAGAGGCACGGTGGTAACGATTAATCGACAGGGGTTTGGCGCTTGTGCGAGCTCAACGTTACGAGGCCTCTTGTGGCCAGACGTCTAGGGAAGCAGTGCGTTGATAAGACGGCAACTTTATTGATTCAAGTTTTTAAAAGGCCTTTGAAATCGAGCGTCTAGACGATCTGGCCTTGTGGATGCTCATGTTCAATTACACTGTAAGAGCAGAGCAGTCAGTTAACTTTGGAGGCAAAAATGAAACGGCGAGAGAGATTACAGAGGAGATGAGGTCTGCTTTCTTTTTTAAAAGTTTGCATCACAGTAAAAAATTTACTCACTCGTTATTGAATTAGACGACCGCTGTGAGCGTCTTGTTCTCTTGATCGCATTGAGAATTTTAAACCTGTTCCACTTGCAAGTGAAATCAAAGTGGTTCACATGAGAGAGTATAATTAGAAAGAACCGATTAAGGAAACTTCAGGGAAATCCAATCCTAGTATGTACAATGCAGGATGACACTTTTATTATAGGAAGAAGACAACATTTGGAAAACATGCTCATTCCCTTTCAGAGAGACTAAGAGAAGATCAGCACCCCTCTCATTACCCTGACTCTGTTAACAAAATTCACCACTGCTAATGCTTTATTACTACATTATAACTTGCTTGTTCAATCTATACAAAAAAATTAAAGGAAAAAAACAAATATAGAGTGTAAACTTCTGTTTTTGATGAAGAAATACTTCAGAAAATCCTCCCCGTACAAAAGATTTTGGTATCACAGTGGTAATAATGTCAGTCCTGGATACAAAGTGGGGCTTATGTATGTCACCAAATGTGCCATCTACACTATTTTTCTCATAACAATGAAACAACCTAAAACCTCTGTGTTTTTCTATCAACAGACTGATGGTGAAAATAACACTGAATGTGTACACATGGAAAAAGCCTGCGCTCCGAGGCGTCTGAGAGACGTGTGAAAAAGCAGCTCTAACCTCAATATACACATGCTAAAGATTGTGGTCAGAGGCTGAAGGCACAGAAGGAGTATTGATCAATGAACGTGACTCGCTGTAATCAATGCCTGTTGGGAGACAGTGCATTGACAGATGTCTCCTGTCCTACTGCTCCACTTTGTCCTCTAACGAGATTTGGAAAAATCTAAATCCAGATCTTGATCTTTAGATTTTTGTTTTCAGTAATGACTTGAAGGGAAAAAAGTCTTTTTCGAGGGAAAAATATAGCTTGTTTTGTTACAATTACAATCTGAAGAAATATATATAACAGGAAGCATTCAAACATTCAAATCCACACACTGGAAAAGCTCGACGTGTTATATTTTAAGATACTCTGTATCAGAATGGTATTAACTAGCTAGCTTTATAAGTGCTGATGGGTGGAGACTTGTCTGCTGTTTCTCCTTGCCTCCAGACTTCATGCTTGATTTCCCCACTCTGTGCCGAGCATGGCATCTTCCTCTCATCTACTAGTAAAAAATGAACAAACACCTGCATCCACCGGCCACTTTATTAGGTACTTGTTGAACAAAATATCCAATCAGCCAATCACATGGCAGCAAGTCAGTGAAGTTAAGCACGCAGACATGGTCAAGATGATCTGGTGAACTTCAAACTGAGCATCAGAATGGGGAAGAGCATTGATTTAAGTGACTCTGAACGCAGCATGGTTGTTGGTTATTTTGATTATTTCAGAAACTGCTGATTTACTGAGATTTTCTCGCACATCCACCTCTAGAGTTTACAGGGAATGGCCTGAAAAGGAGAGAAGCAGTTCTCTGGGTGAAAATGCCTCAAAATGCTTTAAGCTGATAGGAAAGGAAAGTAACAACCAGCCTCTTCTCACAATTGAGCTATGAAGAAGAGCATTTATGAGGAGCAGGTGGTCTACAGCAGCACAAGCCCACACCGGGTGTCCCTTCATTCAGATAAGAATAGTAAACTGAGGCTACGATTCGCACATTAGACACCAGAAGTTGGAAGAAAATTGAGTCTCAGTTTCTTTTCAGAATTTGGCCTTGAAGAATTGAAAGAGTATTAGCAGGGTCTAACTAAAGAAAGTGTCCAGTAAGCGTATCTCCCATGCATTCTTTTCACTCGACTGATCATGCTGTTAATGCCGCTCTTCTTAGCAAGGCTGCTGTATTAAAAAATAAATAAATAAATAAAAAAAATCTGGGCCAAAGTCTAATGTGCAATCATCTAAGTTTAAGAGGAATTTCTCGACGCCCTCAGATGCCGCCATCACAATAAATCAAAAGGACATTCTGCTCTATTTTTCGCCTCCCAGTCTTTCTCCCGCTCACTTGTGTCGCCAAACGTGGCTCGTCAGACTGTCAGTTTTTCTCTCTGTTCCTGCGACACAGTCATACTGTCAAACACGCACAAAAGGGAAAAATCATGCACCCGGGCAGATAGACAGGGTGTAAGGGGAGTGCCACAGATTTGTCAGCTGCCTCTTTCAAGCTCATCCATTATCCAGCTGACTCCACTCTGACCCCAGAGTTAGTGGCCATGTACTGTAGGGACCTGTCCCCATATCACTCACCTGTGCATGCGCACGTGTGAACCTGTGTGTATGTGCTTTTGTGTGATTGCATCCCTTGCCCGGTCAATTATTAAAGCGACTGCTGAGCAGGAGGAGAGTGCCTCAGACATATTAGAAAGAAAAAAAGAAAGTGCTTGTATTTTGTTTGTTTGTTTTGGGGACAGAAAGTTGAATCTTTTTAGAAAAAAAGGTCTTCTACAGAAGAAGAAATACGATAAAGGTGAAAGTGAAATTAAATAGTACAATCAACATGATTGTGTGCAGAAAGCCAGGGGCTCAAAGGGTGAAGCAGCAACTCGGAATCTGTGTAATAATAAGAAAAACATTCTGTGCCCCTCTAAATTTGCAGTTTCATCTACAAAGGCAGCAGTCTAATAATAAGTTCTAGGTCCAGAACTAAGAGCCAATTATTTTTTCATACAGATGGAGCTTGGCTGTAAGACACACACACACACACACACACATCGCGCTCACGGATCTCATTGTTCTGCGCCTCTCTTTCAAGCTTTATTTATGTTTTATCAAAGGCAAAGTGTAACGTTACTGCTGATCTGGTGCAATGCTGACAGCAACGGTGTGAGCATGAGACATTTAGGTGTATCAGAGTTTCTCCTTTCCAATTAAGACTGCGGGGTTTTTATACACATCACAATGAGACACTTTTAGATTACTTCCCAAATTCTGCCTCCCCGAGACAGCCAGACTCAGTTGGTTGCTGTTAATACACAGATTAGGGAACTCTCTTTGCATCCTAATCCTCCCTGCTTTCCTTCTCCCTTGTTGCGGAATAGGGAAGGTGAGTGAGAGCAGGTTAGCCGATAGCAGGCTTTCACTGTAGGATTACACTTGCAAGGGCGACTTTAAGTCTGTGTAATTTGGTTGCTGGGGAGGTGGTGAGAAAATGACGGCACTTTAGCGAGATTTGAAAGGTTACGCACCGATTTAGATGACGCCGAATCATGATTTCAGTTTCCTCAGATTCTGAATTTAGTGAAGATATCATAAGATGCATAAATGGTGTTGCTGTAGAACAACAAAGCGGGAGAAATGCCGAAGCAGCTAAATATATTGATGCATGTGTATTTTTTAGTTCACCTTTTGCCTTCAGAGCTTCCTTAATTCTTCACGGCACAGAATCAACAAGGAACTGGAGATTTTGGTCTATATTAACATGATAGCATCACACAGTTGCTGCCGATATGTGGGAAGCACATGCATGATGGGAATCTCCTGTTGCACTAATTCCCAAAGGTTCTCTATTTGACTGGGAACTGGTGATTGTGGAGGACATTTGAGCACAGTGGGCTCTCAAATGTTATGTGAATGGTCAAGAAACCAGTTTGAGATTTGAGGCAGCAGGATGAGCAGCATTACTCTGATAGGCTATGATCTTACTAAGTGTTATGTCCTTGTCCTCCTGTGCCATTCTGTTAGTTTCTCTCCTGTGTGTGTGTCTGTGGTTGTATCTACTGTAGCAGTGTGCTCTGGCTCCTCAGTCAGTTTAAAAAAAAGAAAAAGAAAAAGCTGTCTTTGATTTGGACTTACCTATGTCTCTTTGGAGAAGATGCTTGTGGATTTGTGGGGAAACACCAGTGTGGAAAAGGGAAAACTGTGGAAGACAGCAAACCTGCGGGGAGAAAGAAACCGTTGAAGGAAAATGATTTTGGAACAGGCTCTGTTTATTCGCCTGCCTGCCCCTTTGCTCCCTGCTTAGATTATGACATTTTAGTCTTGATTGACTGAGAAACATCAGTGAACAAAATAAATCTGAGCTTTTAATTTTAATGTCTGCATTTGAGTCCAGATCAAATCTGGTTAATGACACTAAAGGGCCAAAAGTGCACCATAAAAATATCCTCTGCATCGTTACACCACAAGCAGCAGTCTGAGCTGGATGGATCCATGCTTTCATGTTGTTCACTTCATGCTGTTCTGACCTCACCGTCTGAATGTCACGGCAGAAACTGAGACTCATCAGACCAGGCAGACCAGACCAATCTTCTGGTGTCCAATTTTGGTGCACACTACCGCCTCAGTTTCCACGTGTGTGAATTTAGAGACGCTCTTCTGCATACCTCGGTTGTAACAAGTGGTTGTGTGAGTTGCTGCTGCCTTCCTCTCAACTCAAAGAAGTCAGCCCACTCTCCACTGACCTGTGCCAACAACAACAAGAGATTTTCACCCAATAATCACCCTCTAGCCTCATTCTGATGCTCAGTTTGACCTGGAACATTTTGTCTTGCTCATGTCTACATGCCTAAATACGCCTACATGACCATCTTTACCCATGAGGTGAGATCTTGCATGGAGCTCTGAATAATCGCACCAAAAGTTGTCACATTGTCAACAAGCTTCTTGCTGATGGTCTTGTAGCCCGGTCAAGCTTTGTGTAGATGTAATATCTTCTCCTTAATGTCCTTTAACAGCTCTTTGGTCCTCTCCATGGTGGTGGAGAGGTTGGAGTGGAAGGAATCCATAATGTGGACAAGCCTGCTTTATACATGTAATGAGTTTAGATTTGGAGTATCTATAATTGACTGATAGTCAGTCTGTGGGAGCCAGAAATCTGGCAGTGTTATAGTGGATCAAATACTTTTTTCACTCAATGACAAAACATTTATGTCATGTGTTTTTTCTGGACTTGTTTAAAAGGTGTTTATTTTGTGTAATTACAAGCAAAGCTGTGGATAATTCTGCATTTATGCAACTGTATGCTGCAGTATGTGACATGATAGCATGTAGGGAAACGCTGTAAACCAATAACCACTTCCACATTTGAACAATGGGGGGAGCTGTGAGTAGCTATGAAACACACCACCTCCCCTCTGCGCACAGAGAGGGGACTTGGACAGAGCGCAGCCTTGAAATCTGAAGTGACAGCTGCTTTCAGAGCATACAGGAGGAGCGCTGCTGTTCTGCTAAAAAAAAAAGTCTGTATTGGTTTGTTGCAGAGAATGTGATGAGCTGACACGATGATGCAGAGGTCCACATATACAAATGAAGAAAATGCAATGCCACGATTCCTGGAGAGCTCCAGCCCATAATAGGTGATTGTAGTGTGTAGAGTAGCATGCACTTCAGACACGCTGCTTCTCTGTCACTCTCCGCTGTCCAAAAAAAGAAATGTCCATGACCATTAAAATCTTTGAAAATCGCTGTAAAGCTGCCTTCAAAGACTGGTGATGATTAATTATATATATCTCCCTTGGTCCCTGCTTTAAGCTCAGTGTGTTATTTATTTATCTGCCAGATAAACTGTCAAATCCCTTATTTGTGCATACTTCTGTCTGTTAAGTGGATGTCTCTAATTTGGAGCTGAAATGCGTTAAAGCTTTTCTTTCTGGAAAGAATAAAAACAAAAGTGTGTGTGTGTGTGTGTGGGGGGGGGAATTATTTTTATATATGACTCATTTACTATGCAGGTACTAAGGATGTCACTCTCCATGTTCAAGGTCTGTTTCCATACACGCCCCACCTGGCACACTTCATTGTACCCGAGTGTATACTGTTCATACCTCCTACAAAAAACACAGGTACATCTCTAGGGAGGAACCCAACCCTCGAAGAATCTGCTCCTCCCATGGGAGTAGTTTCTGTTTTATTCTTCAAGCACGCTATGGCCCGCTATGGCACACACACTGCTATGGAGTCACGTTGTGCTCTGAACGGTGCAAACCAATGTCAATATCAAACAGAGGGCTGCTGAACTGTCTGCAGAAGACGTTTAGCATCCTATATGTAAAGATTAGATCGGCGCGTTGTAAGAGTGAGTAGGTGTGAACCTGTGAGTGCATGCAGAGAACAAGAAGGTGCAAGTACATGCTCGCGTATGTGCAGGCCCGTGAGCTCGAGAGACACTGAGGAAGTATTTTTATTAAACTGGTGATCTATTTTGAAACGTGTGGTCAACTTACTGCTTCCGCTTGACTCTGGCCTTACACATTTGTTATTATAGGAAGTTCTATTTTAGCAACACGGCGTGAAACTGAAACTACGAGGTGCATTATGGGTGGTAGGTTAGCACAAAAGTACGCAGACATCTGGCTGATGTAGTAATGACAACAATCAGTCAAATTTCAACGTATTTAAATCTCCTTTATGTCTCAAAGTTGCAGAGTTTTGATGGCCTTCTGCATGTTAGTGCACTATTTCCTTTACTACTTGGACTACAAGGGCTTCCAGGATCAAATGGCACACATGTGGTCTGGATATTAAATGTTTGTTGTTTTTTTTATTTAAATGAAGCTCTTCATTCCCTGCGTACACTTGCTTGTACACCGCATCTCTTCATGAATGTAATGCTAGCCCTCTAGCACACAGGGCAACCTACCTCTCTGTCTCTTTGTTTGGGATGCATGTGACAAGAGCACAATAGAGTGCTGGACAATAGGCCACTTATTGAGTGACTCGCAGGGAGTGGGACAGATCCCTGATCGTCTGTCACTCCGCAGCCTCGTGCACCCTTCGGCTCTCGGGCAGTGTCAGGTTGCATTCTCCTCTGACGAAGAGGCAAAGGCACTTGTTGTCACATTGGAAATCTGGGAGAGGTCACGGAGGTCAAGATCATAAAAACACAAAAAAGAGGAGAAGGGGTTAAGCGGGTGTTTATTTCTTTTATCTTGATAGCTTATTTCAGTGGCACAGCTTAGTTTTTGTGCTTATTTGACACATGCTTTACGCATGATTATAACTGATAATAATTAACTTTGAACTAGAGCGAATTGAATTTAGCCCCCTTAAAGTGAATTAGAGTTAATCAGGACACGAGTGCATAAACATCTTTCATAAGCATGTTTTCTAGCATCACTCCATCGTTGTGTTTATGTTTGTAGCTATGCGTGTGTATGTGAAAACAGTCGCTGTCGGCAGCTGAGATGTTCCATCATGTCACTGTCAGCTGACTGTCAGTGACTGCCTTTAGCCAAACAGATCCTGAACTCTCTGGCTTTAAAAAAAAACAAAACATACCATGACCTTCTTCTCTTCTGAGAAAAAGCAGAAGTTTCCCGGTGCAGTCAAATCCAAGGATGACATGTTTTTTGCAGCAATTCACGCTGAAAACAGGACGGACCTCGTAGCATAAACAATAAGAACAAATATCTGAAGTGAATCTTGAGTTTTTGCTAAATTGCATCCAGGATCCACAGGCCTGCTGCGTGTTATATTTATTCATTCAGACTCCTAATATGCTTTGTGGCTTGTGTTCAGATAATATTCATTAACTTTTATGTTGTCTTCTTCATTTATCACACTTTATGGACTTTGTTTTGCTGCTGTGACACTTTTGTTCCCCTGCATGGGCTAATAAAAAATATCATCTATTCAAATTAGTAACACTAGATTATATAATACACAGATGTACCAATATACTAACCAAAAGAAAAGGAAAAGTACACAATGTGTCGCATTATTATTACATATGTTTTACATAATACATATGATATTATTAGATTTAAATGGTTGAAGCAGTGACCTGCAGCCTTTTCATATTTTAGCCAGTGGAGGTGGATTTACTTTATGACTCGTTATGCCTCCTTGCTGGTGACAGCTATGCTACGAGGCATTCTGTTTTCTGGCTGTCCATCTGTCCATCCTCTCTATGTGAAGGCGGTGTCTCTGCACGTCTGGCACAGAAGTTCACATGCACTGAGGGATGAAAGGATTAGCTTTAGGTGGGAAAAGGTCAAGGCCACTACGACTTTGTAAAAATGTTTTTGGCTGGTGCTGTACAAAAGTTATGAGCCACATTAGATATTGGCTGCTTTTTTGCTTTTACTCATTTTCAGTCCTTGTACGCACTTAACACTGACCTATGAATTAAATGTTAATCTCTGTCTCTAGGCACTTTGTTACTAGCAGGCTGCTGGAAAAACACATAATTTATTCCCATTTCTTTTGTTGAATCTATGAAAAACACCTAAGCTAACAAAGTGTGACAGACAGGAAACAGTATTTTTACATCTCGAAGAGTTATTTGCTGAAAATCTGGCATGTCTTGAAATGGTGTGCACTGCGTCCTTGAAAGAAAATCTGAGGAAACTGGACAGGTGGAGGACGAAAGAAGAAGTGTCAGACCTAAAAACAATCTACAGCAGATGAACAGTCTGTCCTTAAGGAATGGGCCCTTCAGCTGATCCATTTACTGTTCACTAAAGCCTCATCAGAAATGGTCTCTGTGGACGGGAGGCTGTCAAGGACTCATTCTGAGAGAAGGGAAAGTGCCATCAGATTTTAATCCACCAAGCAATACCATTTGAAAATCAGCTGGTTGGCAACAGCTTAATTTCTCATCATGACAGTGATCCCAAACACACTGCCAATGCAATAAATACATACCTGGTTAGAAAAAACAAACAATGGAGCATGATCAGTCATGGATTTGGCCCTCAGAGCCCGGACCTCAACATTATTGAAGCAGTGTGGGATCATTTTGACACGGAAATATTGATTAATAGATCCCCCCTTTTCAAGCCTTAAGTATAAATGCCTCAGAATTTTACTTGAGTAATATAAACTCAATGTTGAGCTGTGCAGGGTTGTATTGTAGATAAAGTGTTTACACTGCTGAGAAGCCACTTTTTGAGTGAGGCTGAGTTAAACAGAAATAATAATACTAATATTAACCATTCTTCCTTTCACACAGCGCGCTTTTGCATTTGCTCCTGAAAACGCAGCCCAATCTCCACTGTGAGTAAAACAATCTTACCAATAAAGGAATACTGTGTATTCCCACACTCTGGCAATGTCAGTGAACCTCTCTTGTATCTCTGTGACTGCTTTCTGTGCTCCGAGCTCTCATATTTTTGCATGAGTAGTTTACAAACTGCTCCAGTTTTGAACTTCTCTCTCGCCCTCCCTCCCCCGCTCTCTCTCTCTCTCTCTCTCTGAAGGTGGGGGCAGAGAGCCATTAGCTGAGCGCTGCAGACATCATTAGGAGGGGAGACGCTTTCCACCGTCAGCGCCGGAGCAGAGCAGGGGAGCCCTGGCAACAAGGAGAGACACAAACTCAACAGCCCGCTACACCCCGCAGTAAGTCGCACAAAACTATTTCCACAGAGCCGGTTTCGCCAACCTGTCACCGTTTTGACGTTGTCACTCTTCTCTTTTGGAGCTGGCTAAATTTAAAAAAAATGGCTGGAAGAACTGGGAAGGGTGGCGCTGAAGCTCTGGTTTACTTCAAAGCCTTAGAAAATGTTTACTTCGCACTCTGACCTATTTTTAAGTGACCACACAGTACGCGGCCACGCGGGCTGTGGGTGGGTATACTTGTCATTTGGAAACGTGAACGCAAAGTGTTGTTTAAATGGGACGAAAGAGGGGCGGAGGTTCGGCTGGATTCTGACCGAGCGAGGAGCGCGTCCGCCGGGTGAGTTGGGAGTCGGGCAGGCGCTGTACTTCCAGTAACTGCGCCACTCGACCTCGGCTCAAAACATTTCCTCTTTGCAGACTATTTCTTTGTCGGACATGTCCGAATAATGTCGCTTCGGGCCACATAGGTCTTCTTCTGAACTCTTTTCTTATTGACAGGGACTGTCAGGGGAAAGCGTTACATTTTTAAAAAAAATCTACGTTTCACTATCGCGGAAGTGTTTTCTCCACACGAAAGGAGGCGAACTACTAACCACAGTCCACATGATTTCTAGATAATAATAAAAAAAGCGTAACCGCAGGTGTTTTGCATGTTTCGATTCTTAGGAAGCATTTATTGTTGCGCACGTAATACTACACAATGTTTTACGTTGTCAGCTGGTTGTAAAGGACATACGCTTTGTGATTGCAGGACTACCCGTGATGTCATTCATCCTAGCATGGACCATTATATAACGGGACTGTAGGGAAGCCTGTGATAGCAAGCTATTTTTACTCTGTTTACACCTCAGAGCAGGGTAGGCTATGCGTCCCAAGTGGTAGCCAATGCTTTCACTCACACTATAGTTTTTTAACGAGCATTCCTAATGGCAGCAGACTGATTAACAAAGTGAATGCTCAAGATTAAAAAAAGAAAAAGAAAGAAAAAAGCTGCGCTTCTTTCCACCAGCTGCATGCTTAAGTCTTCCTCTTTTCTGATGATATCTGTGCAATTTATAGGAAAAACACGAAAAAACAGAAGTGGGTTTGCATTACTTGTTGATTATGTCATTTTCATCTTTGAAGCCTGTCCTGTAGCCTTAAGCAATGAATGACTGGACACCCCATAGAGCGCTTTCAACACACAGATATCTAAGCAGACAGCTGTGATCGTGGTTAAACTTGCTTTCTATCTAAAAGGCTTGTTTTGCTACTTTTTAAACGTGTTACTGAAAGAAATAGAAAATATTGCAACACCAACAAATTTGAATCTGCAGCTTTCAGTAAAAACACACTTTCTGTTTTATTCCATGGTTCTTGCAATTCACTCACTTGCAGCCACTGTGTGTTAGCAAACACTTGCAGAGTGAACCTATAGAGTCAGTGCAGCCCGTCAGCTCCGGTGTTATTACTTACCTGTTTTATGGTGTTGGACATTTCTGTTAGTGCTGTCGCTAGTTCAAGAACTTCTGTCCTCCGTGGAGGATGCGAGCACAAACGTACGAGTGACCCATTAATTAAATTCCTTGCTTGCTTTGACTCATGCCTGTAAACACATGTTTCAGATTTTATCTGCACTGCCTGTGATTGTTGTTATCCAAGTACTGAAAGAAATGTGATCTCGTGGTTGCCATAAATCCCATATACAAGCTTCCAACATTTGTGTCAGTGCAGTGAAACACACATTTAGAAACACCTTCATGTGGTACATGGTGTGGAAAAATATTCATAGATCAGTGTGAAGTTACTTTATAATTACTTTTATTGTTTAATAATAAATACTTTGGATTGCTTATTTATTCAGAAAGACAGCAGAAAAAGTGTGAAGAAAAAATAATGCACACTAGTTTGACTTTTGTCTCTTTTCTGTAAAAAAATACATAATCGACACTGGCCAGCCATTTTTTAGGTACTGGTATTTGGTCAGACCCTTTCGAACACGCAGATCAATGCATTGAGTTGGTGGCATGTGATTGGCTGTTGTATTTGCACTTAACAACATGGCCATTAAGTCTTTATTAACCATACTGAAACTATTACGTATTTTTTATGTGTGACTGGTATTAAATACAGCAGGTTGGAGAAGAGAGGAAGGGGTCGCATCCAAGAGGTACTCGGGAAATACACAGCTCAGCTTCAAATCTTTAACAAGGGATGGATTCATGTATAATGATGGGAAGGATGTGGATAATGAAGTGAGTGGGATCCGGTGTTAGTCCCTGTGGGATGCCATGGAAAGGTCTTTTTAATTGAAATAAATTTCTCTGCTAGCGAGGTCAACTAGAGGCGTCCAGGAACTGTTCACGACTGAAGCTTTATAGATGTTAATCCACTGCGGTGCATTTTTAGCACGCAAATATCCACCGCTGTATGATGGCTGACAGCGTGCAGCGCGAGCAACTGGTTGCCTTTTGTCCCGTCCCCTGCACATTCCACAGGCAGCAGCTTTGCCTGAACCGCTCAGAATGTTTCTGGTGGTAAAAATGCTTATGGACGGGTCTGTCTCCTGCTGTGTGCTACCTGTGAAAATGAGCAACTTCCGCCAGTGTGCTCACCTGATTCTCCAGACTCTGGTGTTCCGGTGTGAAAACAGCTTATGGCTGGAAGATAGATGCATTATGAATGCTTGAGCAGAAGGGAGGTGTTAATATAAAGGGAAGACGGGCAGATCTTTAGAAGGGAGGTAAGCAGAGGGTGTTGTAGTGATTTAGGTAGAGTGGCAGCGATTTGCCCAGTGCTAATCCAAGACTGTTACCATGAGATGCTGAAAAGTAAACTTAGATTTTGTTGTGCTAGTTACAGTTTGAATTTCAAAGAGTTTTAGATTGAGTTTGTTTGAGTTTCAGAATATTTTTTACCCACATTTCTCCAAAAAGCGTTGCCTTACTTGTAAGGGAAAGCATGAAGCAAAAGTCCAAACTGTTGTACAAATCGTGCGGCTGTGAATCAGGCGTGCTGCTTCAGCCGCTCTCCCGCCGCACGCACGCACACATGCGCACACTTTACCACTGCTGCTATAGCCTTTGATTTGAGCCGCCACTCACTTTCAAATGGTAATGAGTGGCAATTAGAAGCCAATGTCCTAATCACAAGTCATTTAACTGAGCTTGGCTCATTTGCCATATGTGTGCACGGACTCACACCGTCAAACACACATGAATACACACATCTGCTAGATCACGCTAGAGTGTCGTCTTTGGAACTTGCGCTGTGTGTGTGCGCGCGCGTGTGTGGAAATGAGCGGGAGATTTTGTGTCAGTGTGTTTGTGTGTGTTTGTGAGAAAGACATAAAGAGAGATCATTTCCAGGTAATGATTGGGTGGAGATTTCACGCCTGAATGAATAAGTGACAGAAATGGTTTAATACTCTGAGTGAATGATGGGTGGGAGGATCAAATAGATCGACAAATGTGCGAAACAGGTGTCTGCGTGTTTCTGTGTGTCTCTATTGAGCCATTATGTGGAACAAAATGCTTACTCTTTACATTGGGTTGCACAGAAAATTTGACAAGTTGCACTGATCCACTTGTAGTGCAAAAATGCCATAAATAAAGTGGGATTTGTCATAGAAATGTATTGTAAATTCTAATTGGCAGTATTTTTATGCCTAAAAAAGACAATAAAATTATCATATAAATTACATGTGATTTTTGAGACTACTTGAGGCTACAAAAAAAGAAATTTGCAAATTTTTTAAAAATTGTGGCATGACTCTTGAGTTTCGATTTGAAATACATTTCATGCCTTCACGTGGGAAAGGTGTTTCAAAATCCTTATCGGGCACTTAGATCTACCCGTGTAGTTTGGTGCCTCAACCTAAAGAAGCAGTGAGTGAAAATGAAAGTTGAGTTTAAAATCTCACAGTAGAATATCTAAAAGCGAAACTAATGTGTGGTATTCCAACTTCAGTCTCATTTTGCCGAAAGTCTTGTGACTTGTGGTGCCGCTGCGTGCCTCCTAGTGTGGTTCTGTTGTTTACCGCTACAGTTTGCACCCATGAAGACAAGTCAGTTAATAAACTGTTGTGACTATTGCGCGAACGGCTTCCGGGCAGTGCTGTTCCCGCAACTTTCTCCAGTTTGTCCCTGGGGATCCTCAGCTACTCCCGTGTCAAAGTTGAGCTTAATCTCTCCAGTGGGTCCTATGCTGACCTTTCCCACTTGGCTTTCTGGTAGTTCTCCATCATCAAGCATCCAAATCAGGTGCCAGAACTGCCTTACCAAGCCACAATGTTCAGAATAGGCACTAAACGCCTTTATGTCTGTTGCTGTAACACAAAAAAAAATGTTATTTGCTGTGGGATAATGAAAACGATGCCGCATTCACACCAGACCGCAGTTGCGAGTTAATCCGTGGTTTTCTCCTTTTCTGCTAAAAGTTACCCGAGAAATTGACAGAAAGGAAACAGTGTTGGTCAGAAATGCAGGGGTATAATAAAAAAAAAAGCTCAGAAGTGTGGGATCGAATGAGGTGAGCCCGAAAAGAATGACAAAAAGCCAGTGAGGTGAGCTATGAGGGGGACCAACAAAAAAAGTGTGTGAGGAAAAATGGTTTTAAAAAGGTAGAGAGCAGTGGGTGGGGATGGGGGCAGATCAAGCGATCGAGCTGTCTTGTTGAACTGTGCGGTGCGCTCAGACCTTTTCAGCTTTTCCTTTTATCCTCCTCTATTCACGAGTGCGGCGAGTACACATGCACGCACTCGAGATAAAGGACACATTCACGTACAGTATGCTGCTATTAAGGGGATCAATGAATGTTTCCTTGTGCCAGAACACTTCACCATGTGTTATCATGTTTTTTTTATTGACTAGTGTACAGTCCTGTGTTCCTTAATCTGTCGTTTGTGCCCTTGAATCTGCAGGAAGAGTGAAAAACATGCCACTGTTTGCTTGCACTATTTGCCAGTATTTGTCCCGATCATAGTTTAGTTTATTAGTGTACAGCTATCACGACATTAGAGGACCTCAGAAAGGATTGCTCTTGTTTGCCACTTTGCAGCATTCGTTGATCCTTGTGTGTGTGTGTGTGCTCAGACATTAGAGCCTTTGTGACCCTGTTTCTGTGCTTACCGTCTTTATTTTGAAGTGGCTAATCAATACCAATCTTCTGAATGACCAAGATAGTCCCAGTGCCCGAATGAGCGAACGAGACAGACAGAGGAAGATAAATAGAGGGAGAGAGGACTAAAGCCATCCTACAAACTTGTGTTACGCTGTCGGGTCGATAAGCTGCTGTATGGCTCAATAACCATGTGAAACAGGGAAGCTGGCTTTGGGACTTACTTTGGCTTTTCGCTCTGTAATGGCTGCCAGTGGAGCTGACATGATATAGGGTCGTCTGTTTTCCAGGAAAACGGTGTAAGAGGCTGAAATAGTCTAAACTCCAGGGTGTATAAATAAAAACAGAATAATAGGTAAATGACGAGCACGCAGGCTACGAATTTGAATCTGTAAGCCAGTAAGATCCCCTGAACTATAAATGAAAGGCAGGTGAACATGCAGTAGTTCATTCACCATGCTCCCGCTTGTTATCTCTTTTCCAAGAAGGAACGAAAAGTTTTAGTCGTGGGCCTTTTGAATGCTAAAATAAATGAAGGAGAACCAAACAGGTAACGGCTCAGCTATTAGTAGGGAATGTGTATGTGTTATTGGTTTTATATAGGGCGTAACAGAGGAGTGTCTCTTTAAGATGAGGCTTGAAAGAGCCACAAAACATTTGGTGGGATCATTGAAATCTGATTTTGTTGCTAAAATTGTTAATTTGCTTATTTCAAAAAAAATATTCCTACTTATCTCCAAACTACAAAATCCTTCTCTTCTCTTCTCTTCTCTTCTCTTCTCTTCTCTTCTCTTCTCTTCTCTTCTCTTCTCTTCTCTTCTCTTCTCTTCTCTTCTCTTCTCTTCTCTTC